>NC_137879.1:13039483-13489483 GCF_963924005.1 Protomyctophum bolini | reverse complement strand
CTACCCTAGGGGACACGGGGAGAACATGCAAACTTCACACAGAAAGGTCCTTTCGCCAACCCATCCTCGGGTATGGGCACTGATGACGCGGAGCAGAGAACACGCCCCCAGTGCCCACAGCGTCCCTAGTGGGAATCGAACCCAGAAAATGTGCAAAACATACTCTCTCCCCATGCCTTTGGCCTGGTGGAGACGATGAGAATTAAATAATTAATTAAAATAATCGTTTTGGGTGGTGTTGTAACTCTAAGAGTGGACAAATGGGATAGTTGAATGAACACTGTACTGTGTCCATTTTCTATCTGTTTTATGTGCCTAAGAAAGAAAAGTGTTCTATTTAGTCCTGACGTGACATCTTGCTGACATCATCCTCGGCAGTACAGCTTCCGGGACAGGGAAGAGGAAAGAAATCACACCTGTGTGAAGTGAGGGGCACGCTCATCATCTTACAACATCGAGGAGGGAATTAGGTGATGATGATGTAAAACAAACAGGGACAAAACAAACATTCATTTCTCTTCATTGTCAATGGCGTTTTTAAAACAAACATTGAACTAAAAACAAGCATTCAACCTGTACACTTGATGGTAAACCATCGATATATTTTAGTCATGAAACAGAACATGTAGTTGTGCCGTCTTTCTCGTTTTCACACATACAACAGCTTGGAAAAAAACTTTGATAGGCTATTCAAATCTAGTAATGTTTTCATCTGTGACAGCAATCACCAAGAGGCGATTCGTTCAACGCTCCAATGGACACTTTTGTCACGGATGCAACACAGAGCTGCCGAAATGACACGATTCAATCGACTCGAACGCTATTTTCGGGTTGTGTCTCTGAAATGCTGCTGTATATGTTTAATGGAGGTGTTAATGAGAAAACGTGTCCTTCATGTTTTTGTTTTTTTAACTCTGCCGTCACTCTTAGTTTTCCCTTATGAGTCATGGTTCCCTGGCTGTGTGTGTGCAGAAACATAATGGACTATATGCACACACGCCATTTTTGGAAAGAACTTTGGCCCCTTCCCTACTTCCTTCATCTTACCAATGATACTAATGAAGGTTCTGTTCCATGCTGGTCAGGGTGCTGCTATTATGCATGTTGGCTCACTGGAAACACTCTGCTACACCAGTGGGTCTCAAAGTGTTCTTGAGTGGGTTCCAAATGCCCCGTATGGGTATACGGGTCCATTTGATTCCAAAATCTTATATGGGGGTCCCTGGCATATGTTTTCAAATGGGGCTCCGTGGGCAAATAAGTGTCAATGTGGGGGTCCTTGACATGAAAACGTTTGGGAACAACTGATGTATACAACATCACGTCAACGAGCATCAGCTGGACCCAGATATCAATTGGTTACAGTTCACAACTGTAACCAGTTGATATTAATTCATTAACTGTTTAATTTAAGCAGATAATTTATTAACGGTAATTATTAATTGTTAACATCCCTACTGTGTGTCATGGAAAAAATAGCAATCTGAAGAAGCCGGTTGAAATTAATGGTGGCCATATGTAGACCGTTTGAGTGTGCCAGGGTCATAGACGGACACCCTGGAGTGAATGGAAGTCCCATATGCAGCTTTTATTGATTAGCGTTTGTTGAGTTAATTAAGAAAGTAAGAACCTGCATTTCTCACACACACACACACACACACACACACACACACACACACACACACACGCTGTAACTTGCTCTTGCATTGTGTGCCGTCAGCATGGTTGTTGTATTTTAATACCTGGGACATTTGTCGTGGAGGTATTCAGTGTTTTGCTATTTGTTGCGACAGTGTCTCAGCAACTACAGAGTTTTTTCAGATGATTGTAGAGACTATAGTTCCTCTCCCCTCTGTTCCAATTAAACTACTGCTTTCACTGCTGACAGAATAGCTTGGGCTGAATGTAGAAATAATAATAAACATATCGCCCATCCAACTTCTGACTATTATACTGTACAAGCTCCGGCTATTTTCAGCATGCAACCAAGTTTAAGATCAGTCATGGTGCCATCAAGGCCAACCAAATATAAAATGTATTCAACAAAATCGTCGATTCAAATCTTCTGACATTTAGTCGGCTAAAACTAGACTAAAACTAAAACATTTCAGATGACAAAAATGCGACCAACAAAATATTTTTTGTCAAATAATTTGCTGTCAAAATCGATGAAAAATGATGAAGTAGAACATGACTAAAAGGCATTTGTCAACTTCGCTCAGTTAAATAATGTCATTGCTGTTGCGCGAAAGTAGTGAAAATGGCTTCTCAACGAGCTAAATCGTGACACGCTGTGACAATTGTCGAATTGACGAAGAGCAAAGGAGGTGATGCCTGGTGTTGTGGAACAGCGTGTTTCGTCTTTGACACCAGCACAGCTGGGGTGTGTTCCCACACCTTGATCACAATTCAAGGTCGTCACCAAAATCCAAATCCCCCCTCCAACCCCCCACTGTCCCACATGACATTGTGATATGGACGTGACAATGAGGGATGAGGGCGTGAGGGCATGGTGTGTCTTGTGTGTCTATGCGACACGTTCGGAAAAGTATAGCAAATGGTCCTCACTATCACTAATGATCTGCCATTTCTAGGAGGTGCTGCAGTAGCAAAACTAAAAGCTTTGCTTTGAACGAGTATCTTTCTCTTCTTCGACGCATTCTTGTTGTGTGCACATAGGATACTGGCAGCAGAAAAGTAGCCGCCATTTAGGTACTCAGTAGGTACTGTGATCCTGCCTAAACAAAATACCAGAACGCCGCGCATTGCGACCAGTGCACCCCTGTACTCTAGGTGACAGTGAGTAATGAGTGTGTGACGAATGGAGTTTTGGAGGCATGAGGTTCCATGGAACACAGAGAGAAGGTGCACGCATGTTGATGTGCCTGCATGGCACCCGTGGAGGTTGGAGCATTGCATGATGGTACATGAGTAATGTTCTCACTGTGGGAGAGATGGGTGGAGGGGCGCCGAGTATGTGATTATTAACAAATTATTATTATTATTATTAACAAAAATAAAAAAAAATCAGCGTTTTCCCAAACTTTTCTGTGTTAGGGCCCACTTGAAAATCCGATGCTTAAAGATGGGTGGGCCACGTGCATTTTCAGACCATATTTATTTATGATAAGTCCTGATAAAAAATGCTGTAACATTTCTTGCAACATATACTTTTTTTTAATACTAATGTTAAGGTATTTCATTAAAAGTGTTTGTCAAGTATTTTGGGAGCAAGTAGCAACTTACAATACCATCAAGGGCTCACAACTTGTGAATTGCTGATATTACGTACTGTACAAGTGTTGCAAAAGTGAACATATCACAGCTTAAGAACAGGCACATATATAATTGACTGAAAAATACTATTTTTGTTTTTGTTGCAGTGATTCAGTTCGGGGCTGAAGTTGACGGCTACAGTCCTAAAAAAAGGCTGTCCTCAACCGAACTGGAACATTTAGAATCCCGGGGCTCTGTGTGTGCGTGCGCCGTGCGTGCATGAGTGCGTGTGCACGCATGCGTGCATGTGTGCGTGTGTGTGTGGTCTCTTTTCTTGTGAAGAGACTGATACCGCCCTTACACAGCCAGAGTGCAGTAACTACATTTTTGGGGACATTGACTTATTTATCCGTCTCAAAGGTCAGCCTTTATGATATTGGGGGATAAACAACATTTACCTCATGGGCCATGAGGTCATTCTACAGCGGAGGTGGAAATAGGCCTTAGGGCTTTATTTTGCTTTCATCATCTGTGATATTGTTGTGTTGTTGTTGTTGTAGTTTTTTGAGTGGTGCAACCACTCCAAGGAACAGCAATGTCCGTGTTCACCTATGTACCTATGTGTCCGCCTATATGTTGGTTAATGAGCATGAGTATGACTATTAGTACCAGTAGGGGCGCTGTTGTGCCAGAAACGGAGAGAGAGAGAGAGTGCTGCACTGTTGCCTGCTAATGAGAGAGAGAGAGAGATAGAGAGAGAGAGGAGGGGGGGGGGGGGGGTTGCACCACTCAGTGATTTATTTTTGTGCTGATGTGCCATTTATAATTTAGCAGTCGCTCTTATCCAGAGTGACTTACAGTAACAAGGTGAGCCTCAGTAACCTATAGGCTCTTATCCAGAGTGACTTACAGTAAGCAAGGTGAGCCTCAGTAAACCAAGAACCTAGCATCAGTCTATACAATGTAATTAAAAAAATAAATCGTGCACCATCTGTCTAAATTACATTTGAACCTTTTTGCATGAGAATACATGTTCGCCAAGTCTACTGTATGTCAAGTGCTACGGGCTATGGTGGAGTGGAGTGGAGTCTGAAGAGGTGCAGTATTCAGATTATGGCGGAAAATTGGGAGCGAATCTGCAGTTATTTCCTTTTTCATCACCAAAATAATCTATGAATAAATCAATCAACACACTTTCATCGCTTATTATGCCAATGAATAACCCATTTGGCTGGCCATAGTTGAAACACTTTAAAGCCTTTTGTGTCCTTTTAATCGCTTTGATTCTTTGTATATCCTGCACTCTGTCTGCCAGCTGGTCTGTAGTGCGTTCCGTTTCTCGCGAAAAGACTACACTGGTCTGGAAGCAGCTGCTGCTCTGCTTCAAACAAGAAGCTCTACACTTCATTCACGTGCAGTCTAGTGCAGATGTGGCTGTAGAGTGGGAAGTGAATGAAAGGCCACAGCAGCAAGGCTGTGGTCCACGTGACAGGTGCCAACTAGCCGCCACGGAGCTGTCACGGCCACTGATGCTCTTCGGTCCTTAAGCATGCTTAGCAGCTGTCACCTTCACGTGCCTCTCCCTCAGGTCAACAATCATTTGTCTATACGACACAGTCAGGGATGACCTGTCACCTCCATGGTCACTGTGTGTGTGTGTGTGTGTGTGTGTGTGTGTGTGTGTGTGTGTGTGTGTGTGTGTGTGTGTGTGTGTGTGTGTGTGTGTGTGTGTGTGTGTGTGTGTGTGTGTGTGTGTGTGTGTGTGTGTGTGTGTGTGTTGGGGTGTTTGCCTACATTTCCATTTTTGCTGACGTATGTGTAATGTATGTGTGTGAGCACATGTTTGTGTTTGTGTCTGAGCGTGCAAACCTGCAAAATGAAGGTTTCTGCATTTTGCTGTGTGTGCGTTGCATGTGTGCGTTTGTGTGTGTGCGTGTGCACGCGTGTGTTTTAGCAAATAATTTCACCAAACCAATCTATCAAGTAACTCTTTTTTCCTAATGATGGTAATCATCATGTTCAGTCATTATGAAAATTGCAAGTCAGTGGTAATCGTGGAAATTCCACATTATTTGTCTCGAACACTGTCGAGACGAATGAGTGACGATGAATACATATCACTCTTGACGTGGTTTAATGATAATTGTATGCATGCTCGAGAACACACCTCAGTAAAGTGTGTCTGTCTACATTAGACAGTCGTATTACATATTAATAGTATGATGTATTAGCTTAATTTATAATTGAGATGTAAATTGGTTTCGCATGCAATGAATCGATGAACCACATGAACCCCATTTTATATTTCATCATAATTGGGAATAGGTAAATGGTGCATTTGTATAGCGCTTTTAGCCAAAGCACTTTACAATGTGCTTGACATTCTGGCATTCGACACACATTCACACACTGCTGGTGGCAGGAGAAACCATGCAAGGCACCAACCTGCTATCAGGAGCAGTCCTGTGAGGGGCTCAGTGTCTTGCTCAAGGTCACTTCGACACTAACACAGGGGGAGCGCTGGAGATCGAGTTGGGAATCTTCCGCTTTTTCGACTGCCACCTTTTTACCACAAACTTCATACAGTGTCTTGCAATGTTGTGCATAGTGAAATAGCAGATCTACACACTCTCAGAGTGTCACATTGCGATGCATTATGGGCTTATTGATCCGCTATTTTCTCTTCTTTCTTCCTTTTTTTCAAAAACTTTTTTTTAAACTTCTTCCTGCCCAAAATAGGGTTCAATACACAATCCATGCCACCTGTTACAATATAAACCCTGGCCAGGATTTTTATTTTTATTTTTTAGACGTAACTTTACGGCACAGGGGTTTTTACTGCTTAGATTTATAACGTAACCTGACGTTCCTGGCACTGATTGGGTTTTAATTGATCTTTTTATTAAATAAATAAATTGATTACATGGATTGTAGTGATGATTCACTACATTGTGGCTGATATTTTGGCATATTTTCTTCACAATCATATGGTTTCATTCATGTCCAAAACATTAACCTTTTCATAATGATTAAACATTTTAATTAAAATGGTGAAAATGGCAATGTACATTATTTCAAATATGACTACTGTGCATTATTTAGAGCCTATTATAATAAGGTCCAATTGAGCACATTTTTTCATGAAGAGTAACCGTTTCGGATAGGTTTCCGCCTGTCAGTGATGATATCTTAATCTGATCCTAATCCTAATCTACTAGATGAAGTTCAAGTTGTCAGCGCAATAACCCTGTCAATGCCAGGCACGCTGATAAGGCTTATTGTTATTGCCATGACCTTGGCTGCACAGTAGCCTACAATGGCATGCTCAGCCACTATACGTCAACACGAGATAAGAGATTACTAACTAGACAGAGGCTTCTGACAGCGAGGGCGCCCCAGCAAAACAAATAAAAAATAACGTGCATTAATTTTCCATCACACAGAACATGATGCTGAGCAGTGGTGGGAAAAGTACTCAGATTTGTCTTACTTAAATAAGTAAAAGTAGCAATACATATAGAAATGCTACTTTTGCGTTCGTTTATGTGCCTCATTGACTACAATGGAAGTCAATGAGAACCTATTTTTTTGTGTGGACTAGTTTGTCCATAATAAATTATTGTCCATAATTTGTCCACTAAAAAAGTGGTCTTATACCCTTTAAGTGGAGTACTTGAGTAAATGTGCTTTGTTACTTGTCTTTCCTCCAGCGATGGGCAGGCAGTCAGTCAGTCCATTCTGTGAAGATGCTCCACTTGTGAGCTCAGCTTTCTTTGATGTGTGCTGCAGCAAACACAGACTGTTCTCTCCCGACCACGGTCTCCTGCGGGGAGGAACAGCCTCAAGCACAACATTACTAATGAGCACATTACAGAGTAGCCATTGAGGGGAAACGCTACAAATGTAAATGAAGTCTTCTGCTTGTGTTGTCCGCACTGGGGAGATATATTCGCCTCAGGAGCTTTATATTCCTATTAATCTCTTTTTTGCTTGATGTGCATGTGTTGATGTACATGATGCGTGCGTGCGTGCGTGCGTGCGGAACAAAGCTGCTGTCACTCTTACAAAAATAAAAGGACAGGATTTGGTTTCATAACACCCTACAGTAGCAGCTTCCTTCTGCAACGTCACTACTGAGAGACCAGTCTCGAGCTCTGCAGAACTCCATGTTTGGGCAAGAATACTGTCATATGGATGATGTCCTCTCATCTCTATATTAGGGTGTGCGGCAACACACACATGGTAGCATACATACATACATACATACATACATAAACTTTATTTGTATACATAGTCCCCAGTGAATAGGCATGTTGCCCTTCACTGGTAACCCTATTTTGTAATTTATTTTTAAATATATGGAGGTATTGTGGGCTGGGATTTTACTAAAAAGCCCCCCCTTTTAAATACATGCATACATCTCAGAAGTTGAAGCAGTTTTTAAGAACCCACTTTTAGGCCAGTGCAACAGAGCATGCTCTTGCCTTTTTTTTAAACCCTACCCATGTTAACCAAATAGGCAAATACATACATGCATACATATACAAAAAGTGCACAGGTCAGGTATTTTATTGTGGCCTCCTGGTGGTGCTATAATTGGTCAATGTGAAAAGGGTGCCTTTGTTTCTTACTCCTTTGATGGCAATTGGATGCCTCAAATCATGAATTTTAGGCACTTTGAGGCATTTTGTTCCAAAGATGTCCAATATGTTATAACAGGCCAATGTGAAAAGGGTGGGATTCGGTCCTCGGCCTAGTGCAAAATGTCACATAAATGGTACTCCGCGTTCATGATTTGAGGCATTTTGTTCAACACTGACCAATCCTGCAAACTTTGGAAGCCAATCTTAGCCAGTCGGGATGGAATATCGTAAATCGGACAGATCTGTGTTGATCACATGACTATAGGGATATTGTGTACGGATCTGCGTGATGTATGGATACAATCTGTAGGAGTAATATAAAGAAAATGTGGAGCAGAGGTTCGGAATTGGCATCCAGGGGGTGTGTGTGCACAGTTTCCTAGTGACCGGGCCAGCGGTGCCAGAGATTTTCTGGCAACAGACAGAAGGACACACGGACGGACGGGCGGACGGGGGCGAAAACATATTATCTGCCAGGCTATCACCTGGCAGAGACAATAATGGTATCCAAAGAAATGACTGACATTTAATAATTTTATACTGTAGGCCTACGTTCCATTTTATCGATTTATTTTTATTGAGGAAGTAGCTGATCTAAAAGCTTATACGCTCGTAGATCTGCTATCAACATGACAACATTAATGTTGACAGTGATGTTTGGATGAATTCCAGAAGAAAGAAAACATGCACAGAATATGTGGAAACGGTACCTTTATTGCATAAACTGTGAAAGAAGGGTGTGTATTTTGGTCCAATTGGTGTCACAAGTTGAGCATTGAGTGCCGCAATTCTTTGTGCTGTGTTACATGATTTAAAAGTAGGCTCATCTTGGTGAATATATGGTGGGTGAATCATGGCTGATTCATTGCATTGCTGTTATAAAAATGACAGTTGGGAGGAATTGTTATTCAAATCTTTACTGCATAAATTGTCCCACTGTATGACACAGAGTAAGTTTGGTCAGACATTCCAATCGTACTATTAATCCCCGGGGTGGCAGGAGGGAGGTTCCTGGTTTGATTCTGGCTCCTCCTGGTATCGTGTCGAAATGTCCTTGAGCAAGACATTAAACATTGTTCAACATTGCACCCTAATTGTTAGGATGGGTTCAATGCAGAGGACACATTCCAGTTTTGTGTCAACAAAACATTCCCTTTTCTTTTCCATAAAACATGGTTAGTAGGGGGCCACGGTGGCACAGTCGGTAATGCTGTTGCCTCACAGCTAGAAGGTCCTGGGTTCGATTCCCGCTGTGGGCATGTTCTCTCCTCCGCGTCATCAGTGCCCATACCCGAGGCGGGGTTGGCGAAAGGGCCCCTCTGTGTGGAGTTTGCATGTTCTCCCTGTGTCCCCCAGGGTAGGTACCCTCACAAAAAACATGCAGTCATCCTGGTCTCTAAACTACGTCACCCTGGCCAGCCGGGGCGCCTGATGGAACTGGTCAGAATAACGTGTTCCTTCCACCCGCTACGTCCAGTCGGGGAAAAACCCCCTGTCAGGTGAAAAGAAGCAGCTTGGACTCCTCATGCATAGAAGGAAGCATGAGGTCAGTCCACTGCCCCCCCAGGTTGGCAGAGGAGGTGCAGCGCCCAGGATTACATTAGATAATTGACACTGGGTGAAAAAATGGGTTAGTTAATCATGGTTTAGTTCAAAATGATATACAAAATATATATATAAAAAAATATAAAAAAACATGGTTAGTGAGTGATTTTGAATGAGTGAGTGAGCTTTGTCAAAGTCTATTTGGTTGTTGCTTTGTCCAGTCAGTGAAACCTTGTTAACGAGGATGTGTCAATCACTTACAAGTGTCTGATCGATCAGTTTAAAGATGGAGTGCCATGATTTTTTTGCAAACTAAAACATGATCTTATTATCTTATTGTTATATAAGGAGGAAGAATTTTTTCAAAATAGTGTACATTATTTGTTAAAAAGGGTTCAGCCTCCAGGAAGAAACCCTAAATACAAAGGGAATACATCATTGCACATAAAAACGACTCCAGGGTGACAATGAAGTAGGCTACTGTCACCTCATAGACACAAAACTGGACAAATTGTGGCACTCCATCTTTAAGTTCTTCTCAGGTCACTGTTGCCTTATATCTAACACAATGGCCATGAGTTTAAACCCTAATGATTTTTTTTCTCTCTGCTAAATAGTTTCTTTACTCTCTGACTCTTACTTTGCAACTCATAGTTTATGTTTTAAGCTGTCACAGCTTTAGCCACCAGTGGGTATCCTGTTTCTTGGGTTCCGAAAAGGCCACTGCCTTTTCTGAACCCAATTTGGAGTTTTCGTTTTGGCTCAGTGAGTTGTTTTGTTACTTTTTGAGCGACAATATACCTGTGCAGGGAACGTAACAATATCTATGCCAATTACGGCAAAATCCTTCTACAGAGAACCTCAGTTTCTCCATATATATATATATATATATATATATATATATATATATATATATTTTTTTTTGTTATCATTACTTGGTGGCATCTCATCGTTTAGTTCACCTTTAGTTGTAAAGGTGAACTCCCTCCAGTAGCTATCTGAACTCGTGTCTGCCTGTGGACATCATTTTGGATCGAGAGAAAAGATAAGATTAGCTGTCAAAATACTGCAGTGCATGCATGAATGCCAACCAAGGTTACACTTTTTTTTTAAATAATGACTTGCAAATCGTGTGTGACAGTACAACAACCAATACATAGGTGGCACGAATGGACAGAGAATCTTTTGGGATGTAGGTTGATTTGGCTGTTCTAGTCTGCCTGCAGGCTTGTACTGCATTTGAAGCATTTCTTAAAATACTCTGTTGGCTCAGTCACACTCTGGCAACTTGAGATTCTGTGTTATTATATACTGTTCAGAAGGTGGGAAGTTAATATTTACTATGATGCACACACAGCTGCTGTGCTGCACCCCGATGACGATAATGGTTTGTGACTCAGTCAATTTTCTGATCCAGAGCAGGTTGACATTCACTGACACCTCTGTTTAAACCAGGTTCTGTTATTGTTTTGGTTGCATTTTACACAAATTAGGCCCTGTCAGACTGAAGCCTCTTTGACACACTGGGGTGAGCTGTCAGAAATGAGACGGGTATCGTCCAAACTAATAGAAACTATGACAAATTACTGAAGGACTGAGAATTTACATCTACTGTATGTAGGTACCTACTGAATGAGTTCCACGATTTATCTCCCATCTGTGACAGGAACAGGTTTAAACAAAATGAAATGGCTAGATTATCAGACATTTTTTTCTTTCAGTTGAGTTTTCAGTTTTTGTCTGTTGATGTAGATTTTTGCAAACATATTAGTAGATAATAGCAAGTGTGAAGTAAGTTATGAAGGTAAGACAAGTCTATGAATAACCAATCTGAGAACCCATCGTCAAAAAAGAAAGGAAAAACAGTGCCCTCTTTTCCTTTAATTTGACGTGAGTCAACAGTGTGTCTTGAGAGACTAATGAATAACTTACGAGAGGATCTTTTCTGACTGAGGCTGATCATGCACACGTATCAAACACCAATCAAGCAAATGTTTGGTCGTTTTTTTGTTTTTTTTAGGCCACCACAATGCTTTTCCAAAGGGAGTCATATGGTTTTATTTGACATAACATTTGTGTTTGATTGCTGATTGCTGGTGCTGTTCTACCCTCTCCCTCATCAAACAAAAATGTTTGGTCAAACCATGTGACTCTCATTGGAAAAACATTGTGGTGGCCTAAAAAAAACGAAAATACGACCAAACATTTACTTGATTGGTGTTTGATACGTGCGAATGAGGCCTCACAGGCTGTAATCAAACCTTGATCACGATCAAGAGGTGCATTTCACCCCAAAAGTGCTTTCCCCCGAAATATCATATGCAGTCAGAATTCCAGAAATAAGAATACATTATTTGTCCAATGTTGCATTATAGCTTTAATATTTCACATTAAACCTTTTATTTGAAAATGGACTCCGTAATGGACTCTGAAAACTGTGCATGCTGACAGTGTGCTACCTTAGAGAGCAGGTTTACATTACAGTTTACAGGTGATGAAAAGTACTGACTTTTAGACAGGGCAAAAGCTATAACAACCTGATTACCGGGTTACCATATTAACGCGGTTCTGGCCTTGCACCTGCCTATATCTCCGACCTCGTGCCCACTTGCTTTTGAAAGGTGCTATAAATAAAGATTATTATTATTAGCAGTAGCAGCAGCAGCAGCAGCTGCAGGGGCCTCCCTACTAGCAGTAGTAATTGTAATTGTTCCCACGTCCCAGTGTGTGCACCCACTGCACTAGCAGCGCTGACAGTTGCGATTGCGTCATTGTATAGCCTATGCTGCCTTCCAGTTATACCTTAAAGTAAAAAATTGTTTAATCAAGCAAGCTGCTTTTGTGTATTTTCTACTTGGCTGTGTATGCTCCGATAATACACACTGACAAAAAAATATATATAGCACCTCGTCGCACCTTAAAACCTAATTTCACATAAATATATATTATATTTGATTAAATGTGAATATTTTGTGCCCTAAAGATATTACTATGTCAACTTATAAATACATTAAGATGGAGATTATTATGATTTGATTATCATTTTATCTTCAGAGGCAGGACTCCCACCCACAGCTCATGATTCCATAAAGAAGCATTTGGCTGCGCCTGCCTGGTTCTCTATAGAGCTTTGATAAGCCATGGGAGATGTTTCTGTGTAGACCTCCACTGCTCTCACAGGCTGTGCTAATCTATAACATGCCCGTGGGCTATTGATTTGCTGAGCGTGCGTGTGCGTGCGTGCATGCGCAAGCTACAATCGTTGCAAATGTTTCAAGCGAATTATGGAAACAATGTCTCAGTTCAATTCGCTTATTTCTATCTATTTCTATCTATCTGTGTATATCCGTCTATCTGTCTATATCCGTCTATCCGTCTGTCTGTCTGTCTGTCTGTCTGACTACAGTAAGGCAGGCCTATCTGTCCATTTCCATGTATTTGTTTATTTCTAATTATGCACAGATGACAACCTATCCTAGCAGGATGAAAAATGACATGGCTGGTAGCGGCTCTCTCATGAGGACGCCTCACGTTACAACAACCTAACACATTTTTGTCAGCGGTCGGACCAGAGAATTGCGTCGATTTCTCATCACTCTCTGTATCCCCGTGCATCGATCTACAGCCTCATTAATTCACTGAATGCTTCAATGAATCCCTCCATTTATTATGAATGTTCATCTTAATATGCAACCTTGATGACGGCAGAGGGGTAGAAATTAGTTACTTTGAAGTGTTTCAGAAGTATTAGAGATGGTGATATTAGACTAGACATTTTGTGACTGGTGGTTATATAATACTTGGAATTTATATTGAGCTTTTCTAAGCACTCAAAGATGCATGTTGTTGTTGCTGCCAGAATCTAACTTATATACAGCTCTATTGACTTTTGGTCAATACACACATTCTCCTGCTAGTGAATCTGAAATGTCAGGACAACATGATCACTGATAGAAGTTATTCCATCATGCTAGATGACAACATAATACAAAAAATATCTTTAAAGATTAAAAAAGTAGCCTAAATGAAAGTCAATTTGATGTTCTCTGCATCTCCTTTCCTTAATTGTGCTTCACCAAAAGTAACAAACTGTGATCCACAAACTGAAGAACCTTCTTAACATTAACCCCCTGCCATGAATAAATAGTATTTAGTATTTAGTTATTAACATCTGAAATGCATTATATATGTATTTATTAAATACATATATAATGCATTTCAGATGTTAATAACTACATTCTGCCTTGTTACTATTGATCTTCTATGTTTTTGTGTGAATATAATCGCATGTATAATATGTGATGCTGAATATAACCTTGTTAAATTATGAAAAAAGAGAGATGACCTAATGACTCACCAAGGGATGCTGACAAAAACACCACACAGGTCTCACATTTCAAAGTCTCGAGCTACAGTCAGTCCAGTGACTTTTAGTCTATTTACAAACAAAGCAATGCAACTGAGCATGGAACTTCATGCTGTAGTGAAAATGTCTTTTAGAGAATAAGCCACATGGTGGATATGCCACGGTCCAGCTGCATTGTGGGTGAAAAGCACCTTTTGATGTAGTCCAACATCCATGACCTTGGCTTCTCTCCTGTAAGCACATCAGTGTTTACGCTTACAGAGTAAAATCAATGGCCGCTTTGGCAATGCAATCATGGACTAACACATGCCTGAAGCTGTTGCTTTACTGTCTCCAGTGTGTGTCTGTTGTTCACATGTTGGCCAATGAAGGGGAGTTAAGCCTCATTTATATTGTCTAATTGCCCTGTGAGACTTTTCTTTTTAACTCATTGATAAAATAAGTAATTTATCTCACGGCACAGGCTATGAACCACTCCTGACATTTCTATAAAGCTTTCTATTCACCCTATTGCCATGGACACTATTTGAACCGATATATTGAGTATAAATGTCCAGAACTGAGACATACAGCAATGATTCTCAGACTTTTCTTTAATTGAAGGATGCCCAGATTGACACATTAGCCCAGCAACTATTTTGTATCCTTTTTTAGTTTGTTTTTCATCTCTGACCAAGCAGTCAAAGTATAAGATTTTCAAACTCAAAGGTTTTTTTAATTAGAAAAAAGAAAGTAACAAATGATTCACAAATGTCAATCATTATCTTTTAACATTATATTGCCCTTAAACTAGGTCAGCAGCAGAACTTGATGGTGTCATGGCAACAGAATGACTTGAACTGAACCTGAAGGCATTGTCTTTTAGAGCAGGGGTCTTTTTTTCAGCCCATGAAGGACCCTATAGCTTAGCAGGGGTGTCAAACTGGTGACGTCGTCTTATGCGGCCCGCCTGCCTCAAGCAATTTATTTTATTTCCTTTTTTTTTTAAATAGCTAAAATATAGGCTAATAAGTAAGGCTGTATGATATATCGAACATGTACCTTCATCAGAGTGGAGAATATAAGTATAAATCAAGTTGAGCAAAGCCACTCTTCTCTGCCCCTCTCTCTAACAGACACAGTTAACGATCGCTTGTTAAGTGCCTGCCAGACAGACAATAGGATGAAATGAAGGCAGGTGTAGAGTAGAGTGTAGACTAGTGAACTGAACATGTTCTCTTTTTATAAAGTAATACATGTAAATGGCCACCAACCAAGAAGTTATTGCCACTTAAGAAGTTATGGTTTACCTTAATTGTTAATTGCTGTTTTTCTGTTTTTCTATATTTGTGGTGTTATGCCATGGTTTACTTGGTTTTAAAACTGTCCACTAGGTGGCAGAATTGGCCATGTCCTCTCTGGGCATTCAGGTATACAAGGTGACGTTAGAGTTGAAAGTTCATTGAAAATACAAGATGGCGGAAGCGCAGTCATGTTCAGAGCGAACTTTGTCAGCAATAAATATGTTTATATTTCACGATTAACACCCCTTGGAAGGCGGAATGAGGTTCGTGAGATAAAGATGTAATAGTGCCTAGAGTGTGTTTATATTTAGTCAGTTAAAAAGAGCGTCTTTTATTGCCGTAATGTAAACACTATTGTCATGTGACATTGGCTGCAACACGTGGCTCCCGAAGGACTACGTTTACAAGAGTTAATTCATGTCTAATGTTTTATAGCTACAAGTTGACTTATGGTGATTAAGAAATGGTCAAGTTTAGAAGTTTATTTTGGCTAAACTGTATACGTTGTATGACTTTGTATTTTGACTAATGTTGATTAATGCAGAGATATGTCATATCTCTGCAGTTTTTACGGTGCTTCTTGGTACCACACCAAAAATAAAGAGCATCAGTCTGAAACTCTACTGTCTCACTCTCAAAGTCCATACCAAGCCCAGGGGGCAGTTACAATACATACCAGCCCCTTATGAAACTACTTCTCCCCAAATCCAAATGGATTTCCTTTTCCATCCTGAATGGCACTGAGAAGATCTCCACAAAGGTTTACTCATCAAAACTGATTATAAAACTGTAACCATCAAAGCATGCACTCAACATATAATGGTTATGTGACCATGGCATGTGCATAATATAAAATCTTATAAGTTGTATCTGATATTGATTAATATGGGGGGTGGGTTCAATTAATCGATTATTAATCGGCAGAGCTGTCGACTATTGTCAACATATTCCCCAATTTCCACTGAGATTATGGGGTGAATGAATGTGGCCAGACCCATCTTCTCTTTCTGTCATAGTGACATTGTCCTGCATCAGATCATGTCCAAATCAGGTTATCCAATCTCCAGTAGCCTCTTCAGTTTTTTGAAGATTTTTTGAGTGGTGCAACCACTCCCTTACGGAGCTATGTGTGTGGCTGGCTGGGTCTGAGCACTATGTGTGTGTGTGTGTGTGGCTGGCTGGCTGGCTGGGTCTGAGCATACATAGACAGACAGATAGATAGATTATAGCAGTGACTGACTAAGACATCGAGCATGCGTGCGCAACTGGTTGTGGCCCCCATCAAGTGACCTTTTGACCAATGCAGCCCTCGCCCCAAGTTGAGTTCAACACCCCAGGCTTAGAGAGATGAAGCAGGGCCAGGGACCCCTATACTGTACACAATTGTGTTTGTCAAAAGGCCCATGGAGACTCACTGCCAATCAAGCAATGAAGGCTGAGTGGCTGACAGCTTGCTCACTGCACACAGGTGTGGGAGGCTACAAGTAGGACTAGCTGCACTCATTCATTCATGCATGCTAGATCACCACACCAGCTTGTTGTCCATGACCACCACCCTTCAGAATATCATCTCTCTCCACCCAACTGTGTGCGTCCATGTGCGCTGATTTTACTTTTACATATATTTCTATTAGTTTAATTTTTGTTTTTTGTTTGGCAGCACTTTCATGTCAACTTGGCCTTTCACTCTTTACTTAGTCTGCTCCTTTTTCCCCTCTACTAGTAGGCTACACCAAACCTCTGTTGAAAATAGCCGATCTACAAGCTCACAACGCCTCGTGCTGCAAGCTGTTGTGAGCTTGTAGATCTGCTATTTTTGGCTAAAGCTATCACACAACGATTTGGCAGCCCCCCTGTACAAACTCTGAGACCACCTAGGATCTCGGACACCCCATTTAAGACACATGACTGTTCCAGATGATTATAAATTCAGTATGCTCACGGGCAGTAATCAACAGCAGTACTTTAAACAGCCATTACATTGACTACAGCAGATAATTATTACAGTTGATTCAACAAAGGATATGTAATGGCATGTCATGACCAGCAGTTCAAAGGAAGTCATTTTACATCACACATTAATAGGAGGCATAATATAGCAAATCGTTATATAATTACAAAAAGCACTCTTTTTAAAATAAAATAAAAGTTCATGGGTGCCGTTATTCAATGATAATTGTTATCATTAAATTGTTTTAGTTAGCACAGCCTCTTATAATGGAGCAACATCATTCAAAGTTAATGAGAGGAAAAAAAACATCAACCATCTATTTTTAGAAGCCTTGAGTGATTGGCGTTGTCAACTTGCTGCATACAGGCTGACTGATGCCGCTGCATCTCGCTTCAAAAAAGAACACATGAGTAGCCTAACTCAGTTAAACTATTCCTTGAAAGAACGAAACATGTATTTTTTTTCCAGAATCTGCATCATCTGCCTGCGTCTCTTGGTTTGCCTCAGTTTTCTACATTTCTCCATTTTTAGCCCAAGTATCTCAGGTCTTTGCACAAAGAAATAATACTTTGTAACAGATATGACACCTTCTTCAAGTAACCTGGTCAGACATATTTCAGTGAAGTAGTAACCGGGTCAGGGTTAGGGTTGTGATCCTTTTGGAATGTAACATTCTGGTTCCCTAACGTCCCTCTTAACGGTATGATTCCTTAAAGATTTCTTATGAAATTCCGATTCCTTTCCCTTTAACGATTCATAGGGGTTTCCAAATGGACCCTTACAGGTCTGTAATACAGACCAGAGTTCATGGTTGGTCCTTGAAATGATAAAGTTTGAGAACCACCAGTATTGTAATTGTCTGCTGTACAATTCAAATACTTCACAGTGAAGTCCACATAGCAGATCTGACAATGTGATACTGTAAAAAACGTCCAGAGAAACGGTTCCAAATGTGATGGAACCGATTCCGGTTCCTCAATGTTGTTGCATTGCTGTACTAAACCGTGTCAGAATGAGTTTGTATTTGTTGTATTACAGTACTATAACCGTGTCTTTCTTTCCATGTCTCTGTCCTTTGTTGCTGTTTTAGCAGTGGCCCCTACATCTCCTAGCCTGAGATCTGAGGTGTTCAAGCCCTGCGTGGAAGACAAGGACCTGGCCTTCTGCCTCAATGAAGGGGAGTGCTCCATCATCCAGACTGTGGCTGGTGTACACAGGCACTGCAGGTGAGCGTGTGCATGTGTGTGTGTGCGCGTGCGTGCACGTGCGTGCGTGTGCTTGCTCTTTCTTTGCTTGCTGTTACACCTCTGATCCATGGCGGCATCCGTTGTCATTGAACTCCTCTAACAACACAGTCTCTCTCTCTCTCTCTCTCTCTGTCTCTCTCTCTCTCTCTCTGTCTCTCATTCATATGTCTGCAGTGTATAGTGGTGCAGAGGTCATGTCATTTCACCCTCCGTACACTAGATGGTGACATGAACTTCATTGCTTATTATTATGTCAGGTAGTCCTATAGTCCAGTACAACCACAGTGAAACTATTCATTCCACTTCTGTCTGTGTCTCTCTCTTTCACACTACACTGCTTCAGTGGCTCCAGAGACTGAGCCGTGCAGGTGTTGCTGGGCAGATTACTATAGTGTTCAGAACTCACACCAGTTTGGTGGCACTATGTATTGGCATTTGTCTGTCTGAACCTTTTCGGCCATCATGTATTTTTCATAAATTAGTGCCCTAGTACAATGTCACACAATAGTAGTGAAAATAGCTGATCTACAAGCTCAAAGCGCACCGTGATGCGTATGTGAATGTGTATGTGAATCACCTGTGTGAACATCTATTCTAAATGGCTGCCATTAAGCGTACTTATCTGTCAACTTGTCATGGCAGTCATACAAGCTGCTGGAAACTAGTGAAGTGTGTGTGTGTGTGTGTGTGTGTGTGTGTGTGTGTGTGTGTGTGTGTGTGTGTGTGTCGTGTGAGAACTGTAAGAGTTAAAGTGCCAGTTTTATTGTTACTGTAGAAAAAAATATGAATCTTGTATTTTTAATTAGAATTAGAGTCATAATGGGGCTACTTGGAGAGCCAAATGATTTCTGAGGTGGTACTTGGCTGGGAGGAGGAGTAGGACTAAGGCCCTATACGTCCTCTCTGGGGAGGTGGTACTACCTGTCAGTGGGGAGTGTTGGCTGATGAATGGATATCAACATCCTGATACAGGGGGGTCAAATTATGACGGGCAATTCCTGCTGTCAAAATATGACCCCCCAGTCAAAAAACTACACTTTGTTTGAAATAGACACTCATGCTTTCTAAGGGGGTAACCACCTGTCAGTGGGGAGTGTTGGCTGGGAGGAGGAGTAGGACTAAGGCCCTATGGATTTGCACTGGAAAATGTATCTGGTTTCCAGGGTGTTAAAAAAACAAATAGTATAGGGTTGGCCAGAGGCTTCACCCCGAATGACATATTTTTGTAACCTAAACAACATACAGAAACACATTTTTCCATATTATTCAGATTCAATCACTATTTCAGGACAGAAACTGCAAAGAAACGAACTAACACATCTATATTTTTCCTGGTACTAAATACTTATGGTGTATTATTTGTTCCCCTCATGTTTTTAGTACCCTTATGGTGTCTAGTAAAGATTTCTTGTTGTTGCCCAGGTCAACTAATGTCCCATGGGGTTCATTTGGTGACCATTTTCAATCAATGTCCACACCAGTGGCGAAAACACAGATTTTCATAACTCTTGAACCACCCACCAACCCACTTTTTCATTGCATCATCATCACTGATGACACCAGCATCCAACAGGTCAATGAGACATTGGGGCAGAATTGTCCCACAAGACCAGGCAGGCTCACAAATCCCTCCTTCCATCTTCCTTCCTTCTGCCACCCCTGACCTTCATCATGGGGTTTAAGCCTCCAAAAGATTGACTCAGCTGCTCGCTTGTAACATGTCACTATAGTTCACCCGCTGGATGTGGCAGATGAGTGCGTCCTGGCACTGGCAGAGGGGAAAGCAAGCAAAATCCACTCTTGATTCCACCAAGACTCAGGAGAGGCCGAGGCGTGGACTTTCTGAGAAATTCATAGTGCAAGGTCCAGCCACCCCAAGACTTTCAGTTCTTTCTGCATGAGTAACGAGGAAAATTTGCGACAGCCAGTTGAGGCTCAAGGTCTGGGGCAGGAGGCAGTATCCCGTCTTGCAAAATGTGAAACTGCTCTCATCGTGGAAGGAACAGCTCATAAACTTGTGGCATTAGATGTAGAAGTGAGTTGATTGATCAATATCTAGATAACTTTGGTGAGTTCTTGTTTTAGCATATTTGAAGAATGATTGTTGATGTTGATGATAGATCAACATCAACCTGCTCAATTATCTACCTTGACACTGGCACAGGCAGGCATCGCCAGCTTGTAAATGTCAGGGACCTGGCAACCTCTCTTTGCCATCATATATAAAAGGTGCTGGGTCACACACAGTGGCAAGAGTGAGTTTTTTATTTTATCTTCATATTCATCATAATGATCGAGACAAACATTTAGCCTATCCAGCCTTTGTCAGTGTCATCAGTGATGATTAGAGGGAAGAGGATGAGGTGGAGTTTGATGATGGATGATACTGATCAGTTAAATCATAACTAGACACCATAAGGGACCTAAACAAAACTGGTTACAAAAACATTCGGGTGCTGGTGGAGCCTCTGGCCGCCCCGAACTGATTCTACATGAAACTATTATGGGTCATTAATGAGGCAGAGCCTTGATAGTAGCTATTCAAACAATTATAATAATAACACATTTTACATTATAAAAACAATAAAGCATCAAAATAAAGCACTTAAGTAAACGTGGTCAATTCAACACAATACCAGAAACAGTGACAGAATGATTAATGATAAAAAAGTTAGTAAAAAGTGAGTCTTTTAAAGTATTTTAAAAGCCAGTAAAGGCAAGTAGAAGATGCTTTCTCTTTATCACCTCAGGTCACAAACAGATTCACAAGTTATTAAAAGATCAGACAAGTCGCTTGGAGCCTTTCTGGGACATGCTCTAAATGTGATCACTCACTATCACTAGTCATTAGCTTCAAGCACTGCAGTCATTATATCCAAGTCAAGCGAGGACAAGTCAAAGTTTATTTATATAACAAGTTTGATACGACATGCCTACACTCAATATGCTTCAACATGAAAAGCAGGCAAAGTTCATACAGTACGTGCCACAACTAGCTTGCGAAAAGGGATATATTTTCTGTGTGCAGAAAATATATTGCAGAATTGGACCATAATGACCAAAGGCACCAGACCCTGATTCAGAATATATTCTGTTTAATGAGGAGACCATTATCTGATGATCTAAGGTAGTGGTTCTCAAACCTTTTTGTGTTAAGGGCCCCCAAGTTATTAAAGAATATTCTGAAATCGTCTCAATTTCAAGCTCACAGCGGATCACACAATGTGAATTGTAGATCTGCTATTTGTTTCATCGCCAAAGTATGGAATAATTATGATTACAGTGGTTGAAATGATTGTGATGCTATATCAACACATTTCTTTGGGGACCCCTAAGGTTCCCGGACCACACTTTGAGAACCACTGATCCAATTAAGGGATGTGTTGTGTGAGCATGTCAATAATGTAAGAAGGAGCTAAGCCATTTACTGTATATATTTAAAAACAATGAGAAGCACTTTTTAAATCAATTATTTGAGTCACTGCAGAGACATTGAAATGTGAGTGATCACTGATGTGTTCAAGGTTTTAGTTTTTTAGTTAATACTTGTGAATTATGAATAAGGCTGGAGTTTATTCAACACCTGCTTTGTTAGTCCAAGTATGAACCATCAAAGAGGCTTTTGAAGATTCTGAATCTCTTCTGACTTATGCTGCACAATTGCAACTTCCAGTTGCAAAAAGCTCAGAGTCCAGTTCATGACCACAAAATGATGTATTAGAAACTCAACTCAACTTTAGTTTCACATGATCACTGATGTAAAATAGGGAGTAATGTTTAATGCAAGCTGCAGTTATATTTTAAACAAGAATAGAACACCTGGAGGTGTTTGATTTGATTTGATTTGAAAAGCATTGAAAACACATTGGTACAGCAATGTCAGGATTACACAATAAAGTCCTGAGACTTATTTCAATTGAGGTCCTCTCACAGTCAACAGATTAATACGTTGAAAATACACCACAATACAAAACACATGACCGTAATATACAGTAGGCCTATGAAAACAAAACAAATGCTCCCTTATATGTCCTACTCAAATGACTCTCGATCTGTAGGAGAACCAATTCCAATAGACATGCCTTTGTCTGCTGCTTAAAAGACCTCAGCTTGGTTGTCAGTTTGACACCGATTATGAGGTCGTTCCACTGTGTGGCTCCTACGTATGTAAATAAAGGATCCTTTGCCCACTTTAGTATTGAAAGCATGAGGGCTCACATCTGCTATATAATACTGGCTCTTGTGAAATGGTTGTGTACTTTGTTTAACTGAGTAAAAACACGTCTTTAAAAATGGTGCACATGGGTTCCAAGGAAAGGTTCTGGCACTGCCCTTCCGAAGTGCGGAATGACGTCAATTTGTAGTTACATTTATACATTCTCCATTTCCGGAGAATAGTTTGGAGGGTCGGAAGGAGTATGGACCACACTTTTAGTTATGCACATCTTCCAAAAAACAATCCAACAAAATTACATAGTGAACCTGAATAACCACACCAGGTCATTTTGGGCCCAGTCATGCATCTAAGGTTTAATGTTGAAAAATGTTGTAGCTTTATAACTATATACCACCATTGGATTCCTTGAAACTGAAAATGTAGGTTTAGCAGATAAAATCAAAGTTCCAGCATATTTAGAGGCTGAGATATTACAAATCGTAAATTATATATCGTTTTCAAAAATGTATCGTTTTGCAAATCTTCAAACTAAATCCAACAAAGGTTTAAATCAAAGCATAAGGAACCTGACTACTTCCCCGCATTACAGAATGTATAACCACATATTATCTGTATCCGCTGTGCACTACTGTGGAACAGGTTGAAGTGGGGCTTCAGCAGAGCGAAGTTAATTGATGGAATCGAAAGATTGAGGCTGTGCCCCTTGAGTCTTCTCCTTCTTATTATTTTTCTTATTATTGTTATTATATTATTACAGTGACTGCTACACTCACTCCAGGAAACACTGTAATTTTGTGTCAGCTACGAAGCCTGAAGGTTTCCAGCAACTTGTAAAGCACTCAGGGCTATAATTATTCGAGGATCTTCAACTACAGGAGTACTGCATGGTCTAGCCATGAGTGTAATTATGATGAAACAGAAAGGCTGCTATAAGTGACGCTAAACCTAGAGGGGCTGCCGGCCAATTTCTCTGCAGCCGAGTGGCTGTAATGTGAAGTGTTGATTACAGGTTTCAGGCTGATGTTATTGAAAGAAAGAAAAAGAAGACCCAGACAGTTACAGTAGGCTACAGTCGGGCTTACTGCTTGCTAAAGAACAAATTATTAATTTGCTCCATCTCTTCAAGGGAAAGGCTCGCTCGACAGTCTGGAAGAGTTCAGGAATATACTGGGTGCAGATTTAGATAATACATAGAAAGGAATATAAAATCTGAACTCAGTGTGCAGATTTTATATTTTATACGGTATTCCTTTCTATGATTTCCTCCAACGTTCAAACTCATTGTCTGCTTGATGACATGTCGTCTCTGTCGGGTGAAAACCTCATTATGTCCAAAACTGTTACTTTTCAGGATCCTTAGCAGATCCACTTAACCCATTCTGACCGGGAACCCATTTCGGTGTTAGCATCATGTTATGCTTTAGCTATTGAAAAATAGCAGATCTACAAGCTCATAGCGCGCCACCGAGTGGCGCGATACGAGCTTGTAGGTCTGCTATTTTTGAAAAATTCGAAGAACGACTGACATTTTTAGAATCTGATCTCAGGTCAGAATGGGTTCATCAGACCAGTGTGTGTCCAGTGGAAACCTCGTATGAATCTGATCTCAGGTCAGAATGGGTTAAGCTGCGTTTCGAGCTTGTCGATCTGGTATGGATGCTTTTGTGTGACGCTGTATAGTATGATCAAATAGGACGTTCATTTATTAGGAAAACACAAAAAAGTTTGAAACAGCCGTTTCTGCCTGTCATCATTCAACAATATTATATTGTCACTGGTGGGCGGGCTTGTATGTTCCTTTTCAGGAAATGGCTCCAGTTATTAGTCATGTCTCACGAGAAAGGCAGGAGACAGAGAGGAGGGCAAAACCCAGGCCAGCTGTGAGAAGGGCTATTAACCAATGTTTACCCCCCAAAATATGTGCCCGTTACTGGATTGAACTCTGGTAGGCAACAGCAAAGTAATCACCAAATTGAGCAATGCTAACAATACGATATTGTAATTCAGTCATTTGAAACACAAAATGGAACCCCCCACTGGCACATTTCATTTAAAAAAAATCCTTTTAGGTGATATTATTAGTTATGGTTCATAGCAGCTTTCCCTCTAGTGAAAATCTAATATCTACAGGTTATGCAAACCCAATTTTCTTCCAGTAGCCTACGGTATGTACTTGTGTCTTGCAGTGTAAAATAACAACAAAACTCTTTGTTCAAAATGTCCTCTCATCATTCAGCACAGTTTGAAACCATCTGACAGACAGGGGACTCTTAAGATTATTTTCAAAGTACAATGAAAGTACTTTGAACTGTCTATTGCTCACAGAGGGAATAGAAATTGTGCCCGCTTATAATGAGTTTTAGTGAGGACCAATTATATAAGGTGGAAAATGGGTGCAGTGCTCCTTATGTACCATGACATTTTTCCTGTGAAGCTGTTTCTAAAAAAAGTAAACAAAAACAAAGAACTCTGTCACTTATCTCATATAGGCTGTCATGTGCATTTAACTAGGCTACTATACAGTGTATTATTGCGGATAGAAACAGGGGTGTTTAGCAATTAGGGAACAGGGACGGGTTTAGCAATGGGTTCTATGCACATTTTGGAAAGAACTTCCCTTCGCTAGGTGTTACCGATGATAATGAAGGCTCTGTTCCATTCTGGTCAAACATAGTCAGGATTCTGCATGATGCACATTAAACTGCTCTCAAGGTACACGACTAATTCCGCTAAATCCCTCTCTGACTGTGACTGACAGTTCTAGCTTCCAGTCTATTCATAATAGTGAACCAGAATATTATATAGAAAGTTATATTGAATTACAGGTGTTTAGGATAATGTGATTATGCTCTGCAAGCATGCTGTAGGCTACTTAGGAAGAACTAAAAAGGACACTTTCACAGCTTCCTGTTGTGTGTGTGTCGTGCACGTGCGCTGCAAGCGTGTTCACTCCCGCACATGCAAAAATGATGCGGTTATAGAGCAATTTGGTGCGGTTATAGAGCGTTTTTGTAATAATTTACTTAGTAGGAACACTGGTACTGTAACTGAGAAGAATCTATAGGTTCAAAGTATGGGTGACTGACAACAACGTCAATAAGCCCATTCATGGCATGGTCACCGTCTTGATAAGAACATACTGGAAAATACATAGCTCAGCTGTGGGTGCCACATCCTACTACAAGTACAACATTTCGCTACTTTCTTTAAAGATGGAGTGCCACAATGTATGTATGTATTGTATGTATTTTTCCAGTTTCTCATGTGTCTATGAGGTGACAGTACTTCATTAGACACCCTGGAGTTGTTTTTATGTGCAATGGTGTATTAACTTTGTATTTAGGGTTTCTTCCTGGAGGATGAACCCTTGACAGTCAAACGGGCCAATGAAATAAACAGTAATATAGTGACACCACACTATCAGCCCCTCCCCTAACCACTACCCTTTATCATACAACTACAGCTGTGGGTGTGGCTTTACCACACCCACCACCCATCACCACCCACCAGGCAAACCAGGCATACTTAATTAACTGGTGGGTGTGTCCATATAAAAGCATGATTTTAACAAATACTGTAAACTTTTTGGGAAAAGTTCTTCCCTCTTATATTGTAATAATTACCTGATGATCATGTTTTAGGGTGGAAAAATGGTGGCACTCCATCTTTAAAAATCGTACCTGATTCGGTCCGACCATGATGTGTGCACTACTAGTAGAAAGTTTAGAAACCCATGCATTGTTTTTTTTTATTGCTCTCCTCTCAAACGCAGGCAATACGGTCGAGGGTGGGGTGGGTGAGAGGCCGGCCATTCTCAAGCCGGTTGACTGCAGACACACAACTTCAGCAAGCCGGCTCCACTATGGAGGACTGGGGAGGCCGCATGGGAGGGGCTGCCTCGTTTGAGGCTTTTTCCACCCTTTTTTGAGTGGTGCAACCACTCCAAGGAACAGCAATGTCCGTCCTCACCTATGTGACTATAAGTACAAATAGGGGCAAAAGTGGCGCTGTTGTGCCAGAAACGGAGAGAGAGAGAGATGTGTTGCACTGTTGCCTGCTAATTACAGAGAGAGAGAGAGAGAGAGAGAGAGGCAGGGGGAGAGGGGAGTTGCACCACTCAGTTCACATGGGTGTGATTTGTTTTTCTTCGTTCAGCCTCGCGGCTCATACAAGGTCATCAGCCCACGGGGTACTTGACCCCTGTGACCCCCCGTCTGTGTGTGTGTGTGTGTGTGTGTGTGTGTGTGTGTGTGTGTGTCTGTGTCTCTATACTTGAAGACAAACAAGAAATGTTTGTTTCATGGTAACAAATAAATCGCTGCTTGACAGATGTGCAATTTTTCTGCTATTTTCAATGCCGTCCTAAGGCATTGATGTCCTCATAGTAATACAAACGTGTGTGTGGGCATTCGTGCCTTTATAGAAAGAGGCTTTGTGAAGCTCAAGGCTGCTCTCGCCTTAGCATTGCCATAGCAACCTCTTTCCTCATTAGTCTTGCAGCAGAAATGAAAAACTTGCTACTGTGTCTGCTGTTCCAAAGTCCTCACAAGCATCTATTATTGAATTTGAGAGAATTTCTCAATGCAAATAGCTTTGTGTGCAGTTCTGGTGGCCAAGTCATAGATTTAACATGTGGCGTATGTGCAAGTGTGCCGTTCACGCCTGTGCTTTCGCCTTTCTGCCCGTGATACGTCACTGACTTCACCTCTGCATTTTCAACCCAGCTTGGTGGGTGTGCGAATACTGGCCATTCACATTGGGGCTTTGCTACAAGCAGCAGTCGCTCAGTGTTGAAAGTGAAAGTGTGAACGAGCCCTTTTCTCTACCGCGTCGAAGCACAGACAAAACACCGTCAGTGGCCAAAGACACATGGCTGAGTGCACCATGGGGGGTGCAAAGTGTTTGTTCTGGCATACATAAGAGTCCGACAGCCATTAGTCCGACACCCTACCCAAACATAAACCTAACCTCACAGCAAGCCACAGGTTAGTTTTAACCTGCCACGCATGTCGGGAGCAGCGGTGTTGTCGGACTAATGCCTGTCGGACTGTTAGTATCTAACCAACATATGTTCTAGTATTAATACAAACGTTTGTGTGTGTGTATGTGGCGTGCGTGTTGCTTGCTGCTATTTATGCTTGCTATTTACTGTATTGTATGTTGTTGACGTCTTCACATGCTTTGAAATGGTGTAACTTTCACCTACTGTACACGTGATCGATTAGCACCATTACAGTAATTCACTTTTAATTGTATGACTCACTGTAGCCATAAATAATGCATGAGGATATGCACATTTAATTGGCTCATCTAAAACAATGTTGACATAAGATATTAACCCATTTAGTCCTGACGTCGAAATTGGTTCTCAATATTTCATGTCAAGGACCCCAAAAATTATATGTAATTGGCCGCCGACGCCCATCTGAAAATATGTTGTTCCAGGGACCCCCCAGAAGCAAAGATTTGAGTTTAAAACTGAAGCTCTGAAAGAATATATATTCAAAGATTTGAGGCACATTTTCACGATTTTTTAAAAATAGCAGCAAGCGCCGCACTATGATCTTGTAGATCTGCTATTTTTCAATAGCTAAAGTATAACAGAATGCTTAAAACACCAAAAGGGGTTCCCGCCCAAAATGGGTTAAGGCTAATTAAATGAACATGTATAACGATCCCGTGTCGTAACTGTTACGATGGCAGTTTCAATAGTTAATGGAGCATGGTTCTCAATGGGTCCTGGGGTGGGGGGGGGGGGGGGGTCCCCAGATTTATTTTATTTTATATATAGCATCAATGTCAGTTTTCCGACTTTAACCCTTGTATGGCACAATCTCTTTTCAGATGGGGTTCTGCAGCTAAACAGCAACAATAAACAGGTTAATTTAGCGGTCCTTGACATGAAAATGAACCCCCCCCCCCCCTTGTATGGGTGTTAAATCGCCATCTGGATGGGCAGTTTGGATTCCTTCCATTCCTGGTAAGAATCTCCTACCTCCTCCGTGATGCCTCCTATAATTACTAACGCTATCTCCTTCGTGCAGTAATAGTAAGAGACTTGACACAAGAGGTCAACCTGTGGACTGACCTCTACTTGCAGTCGGAGTAAGGATAGCGGAGATAACACAGAGCAGAATAAGGACATGGGATGCCGTTACCGTTCTGGGTAACAAATTCAGCAACTCTTGCAGATCAATGGAGCCTCTTAAAAAATGGAGGGGGGAAAATAGATAAGAAAAAGTCGTTTTGGCAACCAACCGGCCTCCGGGTTCATCTAATCCTCAATGGAAATTAACTGAGCATGACTGGACACAAAGTAGCTTTTTCGAAAGTTGAGACGTTTTCAAATTGAGAATTCACCATTGTGAGAGCATCGCTCTGACCCCCACGAGGACATTCTGACGCTTATGCTTTAGTATAGGCTTTAGGATTAGATTTAACCTCGAAGTAAGTGATTTTGTTGAAACTTCAGAATCTAATAGATTCAATCTATTGCTGTAGAGTGTTTGTTCAGTAACGATGTTCTCCCCGTCTCTCTGGCTCTGAATGAACAGGTTGGGTTACCAATTTTATCCAATCAGGAGAGAACCCATACAACATGCAGGATAAACAAGTGAAATTGGAAGTGATGAAAGAAAGGAATGAGCAGCATTGTTCCCGTTTATATAGTATAATTATTGCGACTGCAGGTCGCATTTACTATATGAAAAGTTGCATTTCCCGTCAGTCCGTTAGTGGCGTCACCCCCACGCCTTGACATATTGGTTGTTCAGTTTGACCCACCAGTTTTGGAGATATGGCTTATAGAGTAATGTCTTGCAGGAAACAGCGAGTTGAGAAAACAGGCTTGAAAGGTTCACTTCTGTGGTCTCTAATATTACACCTATAGCTACATGCATTTCAGATATGTTCTAGTATGTGAAGAGTCTGACTGTGCTCAGAAAACTCATTTTGAAAAAAAGAAAAAAATGTTTTTCTTCTCTGGTGAAAAGCTGCAATTTGCGCGATGGCAGTTGCACATATATCACGTCTAGTCACCCACGCATCGTGACATCACATCTAGTCACCCACACATTGTGACATCACGTCTCCATACATGGTCTCACGCATATCTCAGTCTGACATCATCAAACCCTCTACACTCAAGACACGCTATATATATATGGCCTAATGGCCATGATCCCTGGCCATGGCCATTAATCCTCGCCATACCTGTCTTTCATTGTGCATTTGTTGGTGAAAGTTGATCCCATAGCAAATCGACAGCACTCACCCAGCAGTCTGCTGTTACCCAGGCGGATGTGTGTGCACGCGCGCTCTGCCCCAGCAGTGGATGTGTGTGCACGCGCGCTCTGCCCCAGCAGTGCGACCTCCACACTCTGATGGAGGAGACTGCCGACGAGCGGCGCCACCGTCTGGCCAAAGAGTCTCACAGAGGACATACATGGTCACGCATATCTTAGTCTGACATCATCAAACCCTCTACACTCAAGACACACGAGTATAGTATAGTACTCTCTCCTGATTGGATGACATTTGTATCATACCATTCAGTCTTCTGCAACGGTTTGTATAGATGGCGTGCTATTTAGACTGATGCTAGGTTAATTTGTTTACCTGGCATCCTATGGATTATATCTGTTGCTATTATATTGTTTAGACCAGTGGTTCCCAAACTTTTTCAAGGTCCCCCAAATTGACATTTGTTAGCCCGCAGAACCCCGTGTGAAAAGCTATGTCAGGGACCCCCATAATAGAAGAATTTTACAGCTCTAGCAGTGATTGCTGCTAGAGCTGCTAGACTAAAGTTAATCTACGGTTACTACGTTTCTAGCGGGCTTCGTGTTAAAAAAAGAGAAAAAAAGGTAGACTAAGTGATTCTTCGATCAAAGCAAAACTTTTTATGTGACAAGGTTAAAGCTTTATATTCTGATTGTAATCAATTAGACATTAGACATTTAGCAGACTCTCTTTATCCAGAGCGACTTACATTAAAGGAATGTGACAAAATGAATCCCGTCAATTAGCTGCCACGGCCCCTTTGATCCTTCTCCTCTCGTTTCCCTCCCGACTGCAGGGAGCCATGCAGTCGTACGTATTAAATTGTCACCGTGCTGTCAGTGTGTGACAGGCTGCTCTAATCCACAGCCGTATCGCTCCAGTGCTCATCCATGCTGCTAGAGAAGTCATTCTTCAGCCTTAAAACCAGCCTCACCACCCCACCTATTGCTGTATGAAAGACAAGTTCATCAATGTGGGGTTCAGATAAATGTATACCCTGGGGCACAGAGGCGCAGTGGCCAGTGGGTATACAGTCACAGCTAGAAGGTCCCGGGTTCGATTCCCGCCGGGGATGCTGTGGGCATGTTCTCTCCTCCTCCATGTCATCAGCGCCCATACCCGAGGTTGGGTTGGCGAAAGGGCCTTTCTGTGTATAGTTTGCATGGTCTCCCTGTGTCCTTTGTGTAGGTATCCTCACAAAACATTGAAAACAAACAAAAACATGCAGTAATCCTGATCTATAAACTGCCTCCCCCTGGTTAGCTGCATGGGGCGCCTGATGGAGGGTAAAGGAACTGGTTGGAATAACGTGTTCCTTCCACGCGTTACGAAGTGACAGGTAGATAGTACTTGCATGTGAATGTCTTCCCTTCAGTGTGAGAGTGATGAGTTCCATGCCGGATCATCCCACTGTACATTCTGTGCCACCGTACTGTCCAGCCTCCGTTCATTTATGCTTACTTTAGACATGGCTGGTGGTGTTAATTTCTGCTTCCATGTGTCAGTTCTGTCAGCGAGCCTATTTTAAAATTGAGACTGCCTGTCACCAGACTGCACATGTCCATATTCAGAATATCTTGTGGTTCTCTGGAGGTAATTTTTAATAAGCTATTGGACGGACATGTTGTCACACACAGTGACTCTGACACTATATTGTACAGCGGAACACCCCAGTCCAGTCTACAATGAAACATTTCTCATAGTTTAGTACAGGTGACTTGACCCCAAACAAGTTCATGGTTGCTACCAGTGGTGGAAAAAGTAGGCTACTCAAAGTTTCAATGTAAAAGTACCAATACTGCAATATGGAACTCTTAAAATTCAAAATGTTATGTACTTGAGTAAAAATACAAAAGTATTGGCCTCAAAATGTACCAAAAGTAAAAGGACTTTAATGTCTCATTTAAAGTTTTCAAATGTATAAAAGTTATTTTTGAAAATAGCAGATCTACAAGTACACAATGTTTTGCATCGCGACACATTGTGAGCTTGTAGATTTCAAATGGCCGAAATGTATACAGGGCTGAAGTGGTTACTGTATGATTTGTAATAATAATAATCAAAATCTACAAAGTAACTAACATTTTCAAATAAATGTAGTGGAGTAAAAGTACAATATTTACCTTTGAGATGTAGTGGAGTAGAAGTAAAAGTTTTGGAAATTGGAAATACTCAAGTAAAGTGCAAATACCTCAAAATTGTACTTAAGTAAATGTACCTAGTTACTTAACACCACTGGTTGCTACACAGTTAAATTCCATTTTATTGCAGTGCCAACTAGTTTGTCTCGGGACACTTTACATGAGCAGAGATCCAGCATTGTCCCACTCTGAACACTGTGCCAGCAACAAACTCCCCTTAAGCCTTAACTGGAAGAAATACCAGGAAGACCCATGGCTCTAGGGTTAAATACCAGGCAGACCCATGGCTCTAGGGTTAAATACCCGGCAGACCCATGGCTCTAGGGTTCGGCCATCTGCCTCGACCGTGTCGGGAAGTGGAAGAAATTGGAGATAAACAGAACGAAGGAGACAGATGCACTTATTGAATATCATGTTGTTATTGTCTTATTATTGTGCTGTGGTTTAGATATTAGGAGCTTATACGTAGGCACAAATCATTTGGCTGTATTGTTGTTATTGTCTTCAGCTGTCATTTTTGCTGAACTAGAGTGTGCACAATGGAGTGAGACTAAAAACATATATGGCTGGTGATGCCTAGTATTGTGCTATTGTCAAAAGGTTGTACTGTAATCGTTGTAAAACCTTGTATGACTAAAACCGTTACTTTTCAGAAAATGGTAAAAAAAATGTAGTTATTATTTATAGTCACAAGCTCTTGCTAATGCTTTTATGTGGTGAAATATTCATAAAGTGTTGCGAGCTGTGCTCAGAGCTGTGTGGCGTTCATTAACAGAGATTAAGACTAAACTATAGACAATCCACCAAACGGGACGCTGTGTACTGTACAGACAGAACCGTCTGTCACATGCATTGCCTCATGGGATCTCAAGCCTCCTATTACGATCCTCCATTTAGCTCAGCAAGACTATAGCTTAAAATACATTGTCTTTCAACGTAATCACTGTTTACGCTTGTTTTGGTTAGTATTAGTGCTGCTGATTAACTGTAAATGTTCACGTCATGGACTTCATGAATGTTTAACCTGGGACCAGACATATCTGCCATTGCAAAAATAAATAAAAAAGAGTTGCCCTCGGCAGCAGTGATATCTGTTTGACCAAGCCAGGCTAACTCATCATATTACTGTACTGTTTTTTCTCGCCCCCCAAGTTAGTCTAGTAGCCAGCCCATAGAGCCCCATTGTGAACCCGGACATGTTGAGTACACCAACGTTTTATGTTAGAAAAGTATGGGTCCCCAGCATGTAGAAACTGCCGGATGCTAACTTTAACAACCTATAGAAGGCAAAATATTCAAAATGTCATCATGCTTTATGTAGCATGTGACATGTTAGGGGGTTTTCATGATGCTGAATATATTACAAGCATTAGTTTTGCAAAAAAAACACTCATTGGGCTAAAAAAGGCAGTTTCCACATGCTGGGGACCCATACTAAACATTTATAAGATAAAACGTTGGTGTACTCAACATGTCCGGGTTCACATTCTGGCTACTAGACTAAGTGGCGAAAAATAAAACTTCTGGGAACTCAGATTACTGTGACTGTGGCTACGAAGTAATACTGCACTGTAATGGTGCACTTTATATAGCTCCGTTATTATCCAAAAGCACTTTACAGTGAGCATTGCAGTCACCCATTCACACACATTCGCACAGTGGGCAGAGAGAGGTAAACCATGCTAGTCGCATCATCATTCTGCCCACCAGGAGCATTTAGGGCAGTGGTTCACTGGGTGTGAGTTTTGGATGGTCTCAACAGTACATTGCACTTACCCATTTAGTGTGTGGGCACTTTGGACTGGTGGTGGTGGCGTGTGCAGATTTGCACGCGTACTCTTTAGAAAATTCTGTAAATGTTTCCGACAAGAACTGTGGGCCCTTTATCGCACACAGCCGTTTCTGTCTTGTGACGGGTGAAAGCTTGTGTCGTGTTGAACAACTCCAACGGTAACCTTCCGTGACTGCTCAGTTCACATGTGATTTTTATGTTTTGATTAGGTGTGTGTCATGCTCAATTGAAGCACGGGTAGATGGCTATTTCAACCAATCAGATTGCTTCCTCAAAACTACCTGTTGTATAATCATGTATTATGGACTAAGTCATGCATGATCTTCTACAAGTCAGCCAATGAATGTCTTCTTAGTAGATGTTTTATTTATTTATTAATTTTGTATTTCTGTATGTGTTGGGCATGTTTTCAAATGTGGTTGATAGACTGATTAGCCTCATTCCCATTGGCTACACTTTTTTTTCTTTTAGCTTTTGGTGCACAAAATGTGCAAACTTTGTCCTGCACAAACTTTCCCATTGATTCCCATTGACAATGAATGGACAGTTTTATGTCATAGTGTCTGAGCAAATTGACAGTGTCTATTTTACGTCATGATGATGTGCGATGATAAGAGCACGCCTCACTTCACACGGGTGTGCTGCCTGGACCATTGACAGCTGTCACAGATGTCCCCACCATCTGAAGAGAGATGCCAGGTCTTTATGACTTTGTTCTTGGCTCTTATTCAGATTTTTAGAAATTCCCCATGGCCATCATGGAGTTTCTCCAGTGTCTTTCTTTTATGGAGAGCTTGTGGATTTCCCCCCCCATCAACAGCCAGATAACGATATGGTCCGATGACCTGCCAGTAATGCTTAACTTGAGGATTGTTGCTTTCAAAGTCCATTCCGTCAGGCTGTATTTTCTTACTCTTCTGCATTGTTTAATCCTCTATCTCTTCTCCGGGCGTTTGTCTGGGGGCCTTCTCCAGCCTTCTCTGGAGGCCAATTAAGGATCCCTTAGCTGAGGGAGAGAGGAAGCAGATTCAACATTTTTTCATAGATTTTGTAGACGGCTTCATATACTTGTTTGACAGCTTATGGCCCAGATGTGCTGTCCTTGTTCTGGCGCATGGCCCCAAATGCGTAGGCCGTCGTGCACATTTACACAAGTTAATAGGATTTTTTGCGAAAGGATCTGTAGTCTCTTTAATGGTCTGGTCTCAGTAATGACATGGTTCTGTAGGATCTGTAGTTGTGGACCCATAGCCTGGATGGAAATGCGGGTATTGACCAGTAATATAGTAGCCTGCCCCAGCCAGTGTGATTTCTGGTGTAGAGGGGCGGATTCCAATTTGCCAGCGAAATCAGAAGGTGGATCCTATTGGTTCACCAATCTGGGCAATCGACCAACCTCTCAACTGATAAGAGAGAGGTTTTGCAACTAAAACAAAGAGGGATTTAACTGAAAAAGAAGATAATGTACTCTGGCGATGTACAGTAGCCTACATACAGTAATTAAATGGTCACATGTGATGTTTATTTATTGTCGGGGATGATGTTAGTGCATACAGTAGCATGTTCACAGGCTGTTTGTTTTGCAGTTGTGTTAAGTGGTTTGACCACGGCTGCAGATGGCACACATGCTTGGAGGGTAATAAATGCTATGGGTGTACATAAGGAGAGATTAGCAGAGAGACTGGTCTCTGCCACATGAGCCATGGGCAAACAGGGAAACAAACCTACGTACCTTCTATGATGTCACTGAGCATCATGAAGCCAACCAAGTACTCACCCACCTCAGACATCAGCAACATTATGAAAATCAAACATAATTGTCCAGGTGAAAATCACCTGGGTTTAGTGTTCAAGGTTAAAGATGCACAATAATATGTTTTATCTAAATGAATGTTTTATAATATAATGTGTTTTATAAATCTAAATCATGTAAGGAATTATAAACTCACAGGATTAAAATGCGTTAATTCTGTTCACCGTGCCAATTGCCTAAACTGTAATCCTGGTTCCTTCAATGCATGAGGAGTGAGCATGCATGCAGGCCTTCTTATCACCTGCCAGGGGGAGTTATTCCAACCAGTTCCTTTCCCATGGGGAGGCTGTATAGAGACCAGGATTACTCCATGATTTTTGTGAGGGTATACCTACCCTAGGGGACACAGGGAGAACATGGGAGGGTACACCCTAGGGGAAACACGGGGAGAACATGTGAGGGCACCTACCGTACAGGGCACGGGGAGAACATGCAAACTTCACACAGAAAGGCCCTTTCGCCAACCACATCTAGGGTACAGGCGCTGATGACACGTAGGAGAGAACACGCCCCCAGCGTCCCCGGCAGGCATCAAACCTGCAGGGACCTTAACTGTGAGGCGACGGCACTACCGACTGTGCCACCACACACTCCTAGCAGTGCCTTGCATGGTAGCAGGATGTAGAGAATGCCAAATGTGTATATCTGATTCCCTTTTATTCAACCTTATTAACATTATATAAAGGCAACCTCTCACTGTCAGCTGCCACTACTACAGACAGTACTCTTAATATGAAACATATAGCCAGCACTCCAAAATCCTTTCGGCACCTTTTCAATTCAGGCATGGGCAGGGCATATACGATGTGTATATGCCCATGTTGGCTATTCTTTTCATGCTGTGAGTCTGCTTGGGCCGTGCACCTGGCTGACTGTGCTCGTTTCCGCTTGTACTTTACCCCATAATCTGTCTTTGTACATACCATCTGAAGACTTCAACATAGGCAATATAATCTGCCCGGAGACAGCACAGATTCAAATAAGTAAGATTGTTGGGTCGTAAAACCAGGAAGTGAATGGCTGCGTGTGCAGCAAAACAACTCTGGGACCGGCTGAGCAATGCGTTGCCTAGCAACGGCCGCTGTCAAAAAGAAATTACGATCCCATTTTATATAGATAAAGAAAAAGATCTAAAGACGGCCATATACTGTATGGTGTCGTGATGGACGGACTGACTGATGGACTGAAGGTTTTCATAGTAATTCTTTCCCAAGAAAATACAAGAAAGGGAAGAAGGGGGGGGGGGGTAAGGAGATGCACTGTGCATTATTTCAGGACATTATTCAAGGTGCAGGACATTATCCAAGGTGCAACGTTATTCACGGTGCAACATTATTAAAGGTGCGTATAGTCCGCGGGAGGTTCAAGGATGTGCTAAAGTCCAAGTCAACTAGTCCTGGTATAATCCACACTTAGGTACAGGACGAGCAAAAAAAGAGAAGGTCTAATAAGGTCAGAATTGACCTTAGAATGTCTAATTACAAACCAGAAGTTTAAAAGATTGTGAATGTTTGAGTCGTTAGTGGTGGTAATTATCCTGATTGCAGGAATTCATTAAAGTTATATGATACAACTCTAATGAAGTCCGGATATCATGCTAATCAAGAAGACAGACACAACTAGTATCTGTCTGCTTGATATCTTCCAATTAAAACTAACAATTATAGCCAGGCTCTCTCTCTCTCTCTCTCTCTCTCTCAGCATGCACGCACACGCATGCCACAAATCACAAACATGCTTAATTATTCCATACATCTACCAAGGTTAAACCTTGCAATTGATCTCTTCAGCTTCCCTAAAGAAGGTAGAGTGCTATAGGGAACATTATGAGAGAGAGAGAGAGAGAGAGAGAGAGAGAGAGAGAGAGATTTTAAGTTTGAAGTGGTAATCGCATGCACATGAAAACAAGCTGCCTCCTGCATATACGTAGAAACTCAACCGAGAGACATGGAAATGAAATGTGTTTATATATACAGTACTGTAATTAGTCAGTTGGGAGGACTTCAAGTCAAGTCTTTTGAACCATATAAACATAACACAAGCATAATCATGTGCATTCATCTCTCATGATGAATGGTATTTTGTAAAGAAAATATGACTTATTTGCTAGTTGCTACAGTCCTTTGTATTGATAAATTAGGGTGCGTGGAGACCAGCAGGCATTGAGAGATGACAGATACAGGGAAAAGTTCTTTCTTTTAGATGGTAGGGACAGTAGAATTGCCAAAACGGTGCATTTTGGATCCTATTAAATTGTTTTTGATCCCTTTAAATTGGTCGAGGGTTGGCTTCCTGCGAAGAGGAGAAGCTTGAGTTGATTTGAAGCTGACAGATGGTTTGCAGCCTGAGGAGTTGATGGTCCCAGTCAGTAGAAATGAACAGATAAACAGCATTATCATGTGAAGGGAAAAAGAGATGTGATCAAAATTGCAGGTGACGGGATAGACTGCTGATGTGTACGGGGAGAGAGATGCTAGTGAAGTTAGGGTCAGAATTATAGATCAGCGGTTCTCAATCTCTTCTGGATCAGGGCCCACTTGGACAATCTTAAAAGTGTCGGCAGTCCACATGCACCCGTCTGACAGGTGACAGGACTGCTGATATAATTTTAAGTGCCAAATCACGACATGTTGTCTCAAGACGCTTTACATAATAGAGGGGGGGTAGACAACAAAACACTAGTATTATATAACTATGATGATGTGGGTGTAAGGAAAGCAATGTTGTTGCATTAGGGACGGAATTATAGATTATATAGCACAACGTTAAGAGAAGGAACGTTGCATTGATGTTCATTAATGTGAACGTAACCTGAAACCTTCCAGAGACTGCAAAGTGCTGAGAAGGAGAAGAAGAACTAGAAGAAGAAGAAACAGGATGGTACCTGGGGAGATAATTGGAGGTCTACGGTTTAGAACCGAAGAAACTTGCTTTTTGCAGCTGAAAGTGAGCAGACGTGCAGCTAAACGTAGCAAACTTGGCAGGTATGAGAAGGCTTGTTTTATGAAGCCGAATTGTTTCGTTGGCCATGATTCACAGAGTTCACAGATGGGGACGGACGGACAGATCTGTCTGAAAGATGACTGAGATTGTTGAAAGAGAGGGTGGACGCATGTGTGATTGTAGTCAGAGAAAAGAGACAGGCTAGTGCACAGACTTGGAGACAGAAAAAGGAGGAAGGACAGCAGCTTGCTTATAGTTTGAAGAATGACATGGAGGCTGTGTGGTTTAACTTTAAATTGGACAGAAACATGGACGTCAATAAGGTGTACTGTCTGTCAGTACAGCTACACAGAGCTGCAAACAAGTCCACTAAGAAAATCAAATAGTCCTCAAGCTAACTTCTAAGCAATAACTTGTCTTGGAAAGTATTCACAAGATGCTGTAACTTTATTTTCTGCTAGTACTGAACCAGATGCTATCTGGCCACTTTAAACGCAATGACTGCCAAGAATGGCTATTTATGTTCTTTCAATCCAACTGCCAAAGCCAGTTGTGCTTGGCAGTGAATATTAATACATGTTATTTGGTTTGATATTTATACAATATGTAACTAAAGGTCATACATGACACATTGTGAGCTTGTAGATTGTTCTCTACATTTGTGCCAGAGTAGGGTTTTATCTTACAAAATACATATTATACCCTATAGAATATGTTGCAGAGCTATTTCCCCAGACAGTTTCCAGTCACTATTAATAGATATAAATATGTGTGTCTATTTTCAAACATGTATAATGAGTCTCTGGACAATAATGGTCAACTATTGATTTGACGGGAACAAACTTCCTATAGTGTTGATTTTCATTTCACTTCAGCTCCTCACAGTGAAATGATAGGCCTCTGATGCACGTCCAGTGAGCGCTACATTGTTATTCCGTTGGTTCATCCTTCCAAGTCCAAAGAAGACGACAATGACAGTTTAGAAATAAAAAGGTACATTTTCTACTCGCATTAAAACAAAACAAAAAAGATCCAGGAGGCGCCTGAGGGAAAGCGCCCTAATCCAGGACGGATTTCTGAAACATTCAACAATAGCAGTGGTGTAAAGTAACTAAGTACAAGTACTGTAGTTAAGTACAATTTTGAGGTATTTGTACTTAACATGAGTATTTCCAATTTCCAATACTTTTACTTTTACTCTTAATTTACTTTACTTTACTTTACTTTACTTTACTTTACTTCACTCTTCTCTGGAGTCCTGCCTCAGGGCGGACCAGAGGTAGAAAGCTGTTGTCATCGCTAGGGACACATGCTTCAGTAGGCAGGAACTGGGGGTGCAATGAAGGACCGGTGCTTCAGTAGGCAGGAACTGGGGGTGCAATGAAGGACCGGGAAGTCTGGCGTAGCATTGTGGTATTCATTACTGATAGGGGAATTGTTTACAGATGGTCTAACAACAACAGGGTTTAAATCCACCCGGACGGGGAATTGGCAACAGTTACAATCCTGTGCACTTTTATATCTGTTGGATGATCATAACATTATGAATACTGATGGTGATGTTCAGTGTGAGCTGGCTAGTAATGATTCATTAGTGAGGTAGGCTTTAGTTCTTTTTGTGTAATTAGTTAATTAATACTTTTTTTGTTGTTGCTAGGGACCCCCTGGCACCCAATCAAGGGCCCTTGGGGGTTTCCGGGCCCCACTGCTGTAGGGAACTGGGTGATGCAATCTGGGGAAGGAACATAAAAATGAACAAAAAACAGTCGCATATCCCTGGGCCCAGTGCATAATAGGAAACACGCATCTAAATGTGAAAGGTTAATGGCAACAACAAAAAAGGCAATTAACTTGCTTCAGCCATTTTACAAACAATTCCCTAAAGATGTGGTAAAGCAAACAAGAAGTCCTCAGCACATGCATATTATTTAAAGATAATAGAAGCTATACAGTGTTGCACTTTCATTCCCATGGGAACACAAAAGACTAAATTGCTCACATTATATTTGTCTCTCTCGGTCGGTGGTATAAACAATGTTGCATTTGTTCTCACCACGAACCCATCTTACTGTTCATATTGGTCTTTAAAAATAATATAGTACTCAGTGGGGGAATTAAGAAGTACTCAGAGTGAGATCATTATGTTTTTACTTAATCCATTGATGCTTAACCAGTTTTAATGAGTTAAGTAAATGATCAATTGTACAATAATGCATTGTTTCTGCATTCGCGGCCGAGTGGTCCAGGCACCTAAGGCCTGAGAGCGTGTAGCGGGTTCGAGTCCCGATCCCGACGACCTTTGCTGCGTGTCTTCCCCTTCATCTCTCTCCCCCTTTCCTGTCAAACTACTGTTAATCTATCATGAAGGCAAAAAAACCCAAAAATATCTTAATTTTCTTTATAAAAAACTACACAGCATCATGTTTTCATTGGTCCCTTCTGTCCCTTGCATCTGCCGTTATTGGTTGTCCAGCGGTCAAATGGCTTCGGTGAAGAGATGCGTGTGTTTTATCGGGGTCTGCAGGGTGCTTTATTACTGGCCATTAGCACTAGTGTCCTGCATTACACTCAAGTTGGCTACAGATCAATAGTAAGCCGTGTTTGGAGAGACCGTTGAGAGCTCCTTGATCCCCCACTATAAATCTGAACCATAGAGCATGGTTAGTGCTGTTTGTTGTGGCTAATTATCTACTGGGTCATATTTTACTGCCTTATGTGAGCCTTGGAACATAATAGATGTGTGCCGGCTGGGTCATTGTACTCACTATCCTTCTTTGAACAGTAGTTACACATCAAGGAACATCAGGTTCAGGTGCAGATGAATAGTGAAAAAGGTCCAGTCCAGGTGTGGAAAGCAATTATAAGTAGCTCTTTATTGTAGATGAGAACCTCTTTCATGTATTTTCTTTCATGTACTGCTTCCACTTAGTCTAGATTTTTGATGAAGTATGAGACTATACCTGACGGAAAGGCAATACTTAAAAGAATAGCCTGCAGTTATGTTTTTATTATGGTGCAAACCGTGCAATCAGGATGAGGTTCCATTTATGTTTGCTTTGAACCTCTTTTCCTTGAGAAATCTTTCTTATAACGGATAGATGTTGACTTTGGAGAGCAGTAGTGAGCTGGAGAAGGTTTGGTTAGCTACAGTCTGGATGTGACTAAGTAATGGACAAAGTTTTACAGTTGATTACATTACAACACCAATATTTATGTGAAATCATAGTACTACTCAGGTAGATGCATTTCCTAGTACTGTGGAAAAGAAAAGCAATTGTAAATTGACAGTAGTTGCCCTGTTTCTCTGGCAAACAAATAACTGGCCTTTTTTTTAATCTAAGGGGAACTTGAAATCAGGAGGGAGATGATTATTTGAATCTACTTTCAGTAAGTGTAAATTTACGGAGACCGCAGGCATTTCATTTCATCAAGAAAAAAAATGCATGGCCAAACAAGCCACATTTCCTGGTCTAGGAGTGATCGACTACAGTGTTTTCTACCAGGACGGGTGCTCAGATCGCTGAACCAATAGGATCCACCGCCGCGATCCCAGCGGCACCCGCCCCTCTAGAGTCTAGACCACAAAACACGCTGGCTGGGCCAGGCTAATCCAGAAATAAAACCGCTCTAAAACTGCATTTAGTTCATCACAGAGCACAGAGACATCCTGGTGGGGGGGTGTTTGCTCTGCAATTGTCTAATGGTCAGCATTCATCGATCACCAATGCTAATGTAACGTACCGGTAATCACTTTGTAAGTCTGTCACTGTGTAGGCAGCAGATAACTGAGAGTCAGTCAGTCAGGGAGTCGTGCTACTGCCTGCCTGCCTGCCTGCATGCCTGACTGACCACGCTGGGCAAGACCTACGCTGTAGTAGACGGTATACGTTTTTGGGGGAAAAAGTTGTGGGATTTTGGCAGAAGTACCGCTTAAGGAAATTACGTTGACGCTTTACCAATCTGTTTACCTTCTCTGTGAATGAAACAGGTATTGTGATTAGTCGAAAGAATATCGTATCTGGGGGAAATTCATCTGACGGATGTTCCGGCCCGATACTGTCTCTGCCTTAGGTTATGACCAGGCTTTTCTCTTCGCAGATGAGTAAGGCTGGGACAGAGGCGACTGACTGACTGACTGACTGACTGACTGACTGACTGACTGGCTGGCTGGCTGTCTGACTGAGTTTATTTGTTTCTATTTAATTGTCATGAACGTTTCCAAAATGTGAGCTCATGTGTAAAAAAAGACTGTAAATGTTGAGCAGCTTCCAGAATCATTCTTCGATTTTTTTCCTCATAATTAGCAATTAGCAGAATGCTGAGTAGTAATCATGTACCTTTTTTTTATTGCTCTTGCATAATTTTCTATAAATTGTATTTGTAACTTGTACACATTTATGATTTACATGTTTTCAGCTAATTCCTAGACTGATTGAGTTCAATTCATCTCACAGATGATTGTTTCTCATTTTAGTCTTGTTTGCACAGTCGCAGACTCATGGAGCAGAGAGAGGGGTTGCACCCATATAAGCACTTGGCTGCCATGTAAAGTGGTCAGATGGGTGGGCCGGATTTGATTTTCTTTTCACTGGAAGAAAAATACTTTTAGTTACTCCACTGCGCCCTCTACCGATATTGCCAAGAGAAAATCATATACTGTAGACAAAATGTTTCCTTCCGGTGAAAACAAATCCTTTTCTGGCCAAAAAGTGCATTTTATACATGTGGTGGGGGGCTCAGAGTGCGTCCACCGGGGAAAGTAGTGTTTCTAATTACCAAAACCGCCGAGAGGCTTGTCTGCATTTCATGCCAGGGCAATTCATTGAAAGTCCCATCCTGTACTGTAGCTCTAATGCAATGGCAGCAACGCATTAGGGCTATGGACCAGAGCTATTGTAAAACTAGATACACAGGATTATGAAGGCCAACAAAGTGAGCCATGAACTACATTTGCTCTCCATTTAATGCTGATGCACCTTGCTCTCTCGCTTGGGTTTGTGTGAGGATAAAGTGTATCTCTCATATAATTTCATCCTGATGTAAATACTAGAGCTGACCCAGCCCTCATAGTCCACTAGACTCATTAGTCTGCACAAGCTACCTTGTGGGTTTGGATTTGTAGTGTGTGCGCTACATTATTCAGAGCTTACAGGAACAATGCCAGAACAGGTATAAAATGCTACAGTATCACTGCCAACCATTCTGCGAGGCATGAGAGAGCTCAGAGCTGGCATAAAATCACTATCGAAATCTAAAGCCTGGTCCTTATTTATAAGAGGTGGATAATGGCACCGCATGTACTGTATGAGACACAATTATTTCTATTATTTTGTTTAAATTGCATGAAAATGCAGTGTGTGTGTGTGTGTGTGTGTGTGCGTGTGCGTGTGCGTTACTGCAGCTATTCATCATCAGCTTGACAGCAATAAGTGGCATAATGACATGAAATGGCTCATTTGATGATGTTTTAATGACTGGGATAAAGATAATGTTCCTCTCATTTCTCACATATACTGACTTGCTCACTGCTGGACTGGTTTATTTTGTACAATGTAGTTATATTTTTCAGCTTGCTCAAGTGCACAGTCAACTAAAACAAGACATGGGTCTGTTAGCACATTGGTTCTCAAAGTGGGGTCCTCGAAGGGGTTCCCAGTGGATACCCCAGCTAAATCATTGGGTTTAGGAACCAAATGGACCCACAACTCTGAGAGAGCATGAATGGAACCAAATCAACCTTACGGGCCAGGTTTCCATACCAAACTGATGGTCCTTAAAATGCTCAGCAGCCATATTGGAAATGGAAATATATTGGGCCTCTTCCTTACTTCCTTAGGTGTTACCGATTTTACTAATTAAGGCTCTGTTCCATTTAGTGTAGCACCGTGGTTCTCAAACATTTTAATTTTAATGACCCCGATAACTCTGAGTGTACAAATGGCACCAAACCGGCCCTTACGGTTCCATTTGTACACTCCCACAGTTAATTTGGAACCTCCTCAAGAACCGTGATGGTACCTGGACCACACTTTGAGACTCACTGGTGTAGCAGAGTGTTTCCAGTGAGACAACATGCATAATATCAGCACCCTGACGCACGCACGCACACACACACAGTCACACAGTCACACACATGTGTCACACACAGAGACACAGACACGCATGCTTCTGCTTGTCTCTGTTTAACATCAATGTAAAACGTTGCATGGTCCTCTCAATCCATTGTTTGGAATGGATTGTTTACGTTGCTTAAAGCTAATAGTTAACCCCATGAATAATTATGCTGCAGCTTAAATCAGACTTCATTTCCCCTTTTACCATTAAGCCCCGCAGGTCTCCAGATCAATGATCACTTTTCACTCCTATAAATCCAATGCAGCTGATTTACATAAAGCTGATCTTGTCTTACTGACGGATAATATTGATCAAGTGACACACTCGCTCTCATGCTGCTCAAATCCTGTGATAGGATTTATTTAATCTAAGTTATACCGATATTGTATGTGGCTGTTCAATTGATTCAAAATAGGCATTCAATCAGTTGTTCTCAATTTTGTTTTCAGGTAATCCTGCCGGACCCCACTTAAATGATCTAATAATGATATAGATAGGTGGTCAATCAGAAATACGAGGTATTTCCTGTGTCACGCTGGCCGGCTTCTGCCCAGCTGCAGCACAATCGGAAAACAAGGAAATGAGTTGATCAAATAGAATCCATTTTCGGGTACTGCATCGTCTATTTCTCCCTGAAATGTTTTCGAAAACATTTTTGAGAGCAATGTTTAGCTGTAAATGACCTTGTGTGTGTGTGTGTTTACATGGCTGTCATGTTGAAAACAGCAGTAAATCAGCAGGGCACAGCAGGTGCTCCGAGGGTTTGATTAGGCATCGGCCTGTTATAGAGCAGAGCAGAGCAGTCATTATCCAGAAATAACAGACTGCTGAATTTGGCGATTGACCAATCAGAATCAAGTATTCAACCAAGCAGGCACAATTTAGATTGATGTAAGTTGATATATCCGACTGAAAATGACCTCTAGCCTAGGTGACCAAGAGAGCTGTACAAATCAAAGCCTTTAAGGTGTTCCAGGTATGCGGTGCACCAACTTGAAAGCAGACTTTCCAAACTCCGTGGAGACACACGGAATCTCAAGCATCCAACAGCCCTGAGAGTGGATGATAGGCACTAGTTTTCCACTCCAAAAAAGAATTTAAATAAGAGGGTAAACTCCCAATTAAAACGTTATAAATGAATAAAACCAGTGCCGCTCTCTCGCATGAGAGGGCCAACAAACCTTATTATACAGTGCAGTATGCAGTGATGGGTGTTGTAGCATGTCGCCTGTTTTAAATGTGAGGGAAGAATGATAAACTGAGTGGTGGTAGCTGATGCATTTCTGTATATAATGTGCCCACTGCCCACAGTCCAAAGCAGAGAGGCACAGTGCCTCAATTAGCCTCTTTCTAGCAGGCCATGGGCAGCAGGATCTATTGCGATAGATCTCAATGTGTGTATTAAAAGTACCTTTTTGATCCAACCAAATCCCAATGTATTTTAATAATGAGGCACTTGTTCAATGGAAGTGTCATTTGAGGTGCATAGTGTCATTTTCATTAAAACTATTCCCGTATAGTAATAGGTAAACCAGTTACCATAAACGAATAAAATACCATTTTAAACGCATCTTACACCAGTGTTGATTTTGACAGCAGATTTCTGTCTTTTGAATACAATTTAATTTAGTTTTAGTCATCTGAAAAGTTTTTGTTTAGTTTTAGACGACTAAATATCAGAATTTTCTTTTCGACTAAATCTACAGTTGATTTTGTCGACGGAAATGTATTTTCAGCTGATGGCCGTAATAGCTGATTTTACGCTGGAAATGTCCGATTTACAAGCTCAAGCACAACACAGCCTAACATTAAATTGACTCTTCTCCACTAGTCTTTGTTTGTATTTGTTGTCGAAACTGTCAAAATCTTTAGTCTTAGTTTATAGTCTTCTTAGCTAGTTTTTATTTTGTTTTTCGTCAGTGAAAAAGGTAGTCAATGAGCATTTTTCATCATAGTTTAAACGGACGTAACGTTGTTTTGTGGAGTCAACTGTGGAGTCAACACATCCGCACGGTGCCAGATTGAAGTTGACTTGTATCATGAGTCGTGTCTCGGCTTAATAAGATCAATGCCGACTGTTTTTCTTCACACCAGCAGGAGGTCCAGTCAGCTTTCAAAGCCTTGATCCATTCATTACACTTTAATTATTCCATCAATTAGACCTGAACTAGAGCCAGCGGTGGAAAGTAACTTAGTACTGCACTTGAGTACATTATAGAGGTACTTTTACTTTACTTGAGTAGCCTACCCCATTTATGTTTTTCAATACTTGATACTTTTACTTTGGCTCCATACATCGCATCTCAGAGTGAAATATTGTTTCCACTTGTAGCACTGCCACATTATGTTTGTGAAAGATTAAAAAAGGGAACTTCTACTTTGCAGCTGGAAGTACAGTATATTTCGATGGCAATACTTTTGTACTTTCTGTAATACAGGCCTTTTTTTTATATATGGTGGTATTGCTGCTTTTACTCAAGTAAAAGATCTGCATACTGAGCAGACCACACTGCTCCATCTGAGCAAGGCCACTCCAATCTAAATGCCAGTCATGCACACTGGCATTTCCCCATGTGTGGTTTATTGATACTAGAGCATCGATTCTCAACCTTTTTAACTTCAAGGACCCGTCCTATTTGATATGCATTAGAACACCAGTTTCACAAACATTGGGTCAGGGACCCATTTGTGGGCCACGGACTCATTTCTATCACGATTCCTCACGATTCGATTATTTTCCCACATTTAAAAAACAGAAAAAGAAAAGAAAAAATTCAGAATATTATTATTATTTTCTTTTAAATAAAGGAAATGTTAAATAATTTTATACATTTCAAAAACACAATTTCATGAATTTCAAGACATAATAAAGAAGAAGTAGTGAAAAACACCACGAAGCAAACTTGTAGATCTGTAGTTTGGGTCTCTCGACCTGAAACATTTGGGAACCAGGCACACAAATTTGGGAAGGCGTCGAGGTGTCCGTGGGCAAGACATTCAACCCATAACTGACTTGTTGTGCTCAATGTTGCCATGCCCCCTTATTATGAGGGACACTGGGCTTGTATTTCTGTAAAATTGCTGATTGATCATGAAATAAGAAGCTGCATGGACTGGTTATTACTTGTAGCTACCTACAGCCCTATCAACTCCATTCAGCTTATTTGGCTCCACGTACTGTAATCCTACTAATTTAAGAATATTACTACATTTTAATTACGTACAGTAAATTAACAAATACAGTAGGGGTCAGCAGTGGCTCAGGGGGTAGAGAGTTGGAATCGGAAGGTTCCCATGTTCAATCCCATAGTCCACCAGGATTAGTGCCAAAGTGTCCTTGAGCAAGACACTGAACCCCTGATGTATCCTGATGGGCAGGTTTGTGCCTTGCAAACTTGCATTGTTTGTGAATGTGTGTGTGAATGGGTAATACAGTGGTTCTCAAACATTTTTAGCTCAGGTCACCCCTGTAAGTAACTTTTTTATGGTACATATTATGGTACTAATATATATATATATATATATATATTCCCCCCAAGATACAGTATGTCACAAGGAAAACTTGGGTGAATATCCGTTTCCATTATAGGACAGGTTGAAAATCATTGTTTTACTTGGCGCTTGAACCACGTCGGCTAGTTTTGGCGAAGAGATTTAGATTTAAAAAAGGAAAAAAGATACAGAGGGTCTAAGTGGTTAAACTGAAGTGATTTTGATGAATTCCAAATGTAAGTATGCTGTCTGCATATGGACTTGCGTCACGGCACCCACTTTGAGAACCACTGATGTAATACAAAGTGTTCTGTGCTTTGGATAAAGACACCATTTAGTAGTTGTAGGCCAACTCTGATTATCTGTTAACTCTACATCCTGAAATTGTATTCCTACAGCGGCTTGATTTCTTCTTTATACCAGTCATAGAAATAAAGGCACGTGCATAATGGCTATATTTATAATCATAAAGCACAGGCATTGGAATATGGTGTTTATAATCATCTCTCTTCTCTCTGCGCTCAATTGGGGATATTGCTGCGTGAACGTACTGTTGTTTTGAAAACCGGCGCTGCATTTCAAAATCTATTTAGCCTATTGTTGTATTGAATATTCAATGCCATTTGCTATGGCAGTCATTTCTAGCCTGTTCTGTACACACATAAACTAAAGTGTGACTGTGACAATTGGATTCAGAAGAGGAGGGAAAAAAAACTCTAGTGCTTGTGGAAGAGCTCAGACATCTATTAGCGGTCCGGGCCAGTGGCCAGCTCAGACAATCTAGTAATGAATCAATAACAGTCCGGGTACCCAAGCTCCATTGTATCCTGGCAGTGTGTCGCGAGTTCGAGTTCTGATCCAGGCGGCTTTTTCTGCCTGTCACTCCTCATTTCTTTCTTTTTGTTTCCTGTCTAACTTACTTCACTACCAATAAGGCATAAAAAGCCCTCCCTGGGCTGTGGCTCAGTGGTCCAGGCACCTTGGCTGGTAATCCAGTCTGGCAGTGTGCCGCGTGTTCGACTCCCGATCCCGACGGCCTTTACTGCATGTCACCCCCCATCTCTCTCCCCATTTCCTGTCAGCCTACTGTCTGTCCCTCCATAAAAATATTTAAAAAAGTCTTCCTCTGGTCTCAATCCATCATAAATCCGGGCACTCAAAGTAAAAAATGGAGGAACGCCTTTATTCAATTAAAAAGGCAACTGCCAACATGTTTCGACCAACAAGGTCTTCATCAGGGCAAAAAACACACACACACACACGCACACACACACACACACACACACACACACACACACACACACACACACACACACACACACACACACACACACACACATCCTTGGGCTGCATGGAGCATGGTGAAGCTGCTCACCAGTGCATAATATTAAATAATTAGTAGTTATACAACTTCAACCTTGCAGGCGAAAGCAATGATGATGTGAGTCATAGGATGCAAATATTAGGTCATGGAATACAGAGCATGATGCTAAATGTCACGTTATACGGTTATATAACAACATGTTGGTACAGTACATTGTCCTGCGAACAAAACCATGTGGACATAGTGTTTGATATTGCATGAAAGCAGAGGCCTATATGGTAAAAGGTATCCTGCAGTATAATGTTGGAGTCTTATCATAATATGTGAAGCTGTATGATTGCCACAGTCTTCACAGACTAAAATCCCACTACTGATGGCAGATTGGTGTTCAATGTGACAGGTTGTAAGACTTTGGTTGTTCAAATATCCTCTAGGCAGAGATAATGATGTGAAAGTATGTCAGTGTCAACATAAGTTGTTTCAGCAGGTTTCATCACACCACTGCCGTGTATATTTTACCTGATATAATATGTTCCATAAAGCATATTTCTCATCAAAATAATATTATTAACCATAGATAACACACTAAATCACTAAACCTGGGTGTATTTTACCTGTAATATATTCCATACAAAATAATAATTGCACCCACTGCCCAGTGTGGAAGTATGGGATTATTATTATTATTCGTTTAGCCTCTATCACTGTAACACCGGGTGAAATTCACGCCTGCCTGTAGAAAAAACAGGGATGTGGTCAGGGAAACACACCTACCTTCTATATGATGTCACTGAGCATCCTGAAGGTACCCAAGGACCCACCCACCCACCTCAGGTGAAAATCACCGGGACATTTTGTTATTTTTATCAACCATTCTTTCTAAAATCACACCTGTGTGAACTGAGTGGTGCAAAATATATATATATATCTTTCTTTCTATAGTTCCACACCTTTCAGTCCATGCCAGTCGAACATGCATCTGGAAGTGTAAATATAGCAAGTAACACAAGTCATGTGAGTCAGCAATGCCACTGGTTGTGTTGACGCACTTGACGGCGATATCAGTACATGTCAGCTGCTTAGTCACTTGCAAGAATATTTTGCTCCCCATCAGCATGATTTGGCGAGTGTGGGTAAACCTCATTATTAATGGCCATCATTGGGGGTGAGCACTGAGTGAAACTGATGCTGCACACCTTGATCTACGTGTCTCTCTTTACGATTCAGACACTCACCCAGCCTTCATCTCCATTTATTCCATCCATCACTTTATCGTCTTTATCCTCTTATAGTATATAGATAGTACAATGGGACACAGATTGCTGTAGCCATGTTGAATTTCACCACAAGTAAACATATATCTGCTGTCAGCTTCACTGTTGGGGGGGTGGGGGGGGGGGGGGGGGGTGATGGATGCCTATTTTGGATAGTGGGACAAATAGTGTGTGGGTCTTTCCAATTCCCCTGTATCGTAACAATTTATTTTTCTTTCTGAGCACATTTTCAGCTGTCTGAAAATGTAAATGCAGGTGCATTTGCCTTGCTTTTGTAGCATATTGTTAATGAGACCATAATGGCTATTTCTGTTTTGAACACAGCCCTCTATAGGCTTTGTCCTCAAAGTGTCACTTAGTTTTGTTATACTAATAATACACCATGTGGGAGCATTTTGGTAAAAATGTGAAGTATACGCTGACAGGCCGGATCACTATGCTACGGATCAACGTCGTTGGAATTCCTTTTACCGCGTGAGCCGTTCTGTCTTCGCTTGTACTCGCACAAAAGGGATGAGTATTAAGAACAAAACGAAAGGAACTGATTTAATCAATAGCAAAATTCACTGCTTTTTAGAGATGAAATTGCCTTGGATTCACATAATGTGAATTACTGAATTCGCAGTGTGTCTAGTAGGCTGGCAACTGATCGAAGACCTGACACCAGATTCTGCAAAACTGACAGTTTAATTTGGTTAGGATCAACACTTTATTTAATTTTTTTTACAAAAACAATTAATAAACATGCAACAAAATTATCATCCAAAGAAAATGAGAGGACAAGAAACATAAAACACAAACAACAACGGAATAATTTTTTTGGACATTATAACATATATTACATTAAAAATAGGATAGATAATATAATACTATATTCATTCGTCGGCTGTAATTCCGGCTGCAACAGCTGCATGTTGCCATCTATCGGTAGTCTGAGAACTCATCTCGTGCTGTGACCAAAGTCCTATATTCCATACTTCATAAATAGCTAGTTTATTTGTTTGGATTCCTTTTTTTAGTATTGTGAGTTTTATTTGGATACAATTGAGGTATCCTCAGTTTTATTTGGATAAGAGTAGTAAGTATCCTGAGTGTTATTTGAATAAAACCGGAGCATGCTTTGTGTGCTGGCTTCTGTATTTTGCTTTCATGTCTTCCGTTGTTCAGCCTCCCAGTTGTCTGTCTGCCTACTTAGGAGATGGGGAACTTTTTTGACGAGGGCAGAATACTTTGATATTTGTGTTTGGATCAAACTAGAGTATGCTGAGTTGTATGTGTTTGGATAAATCTGGAATATATGTGCTGAGTTGTTCTGTCATCTGTAACAAAGTCTGTCTAACCTCCAGCTCCTGTATTCTGCTGTGAACATCAACATGTTAGCCTCAGTCACAAAAAAATATTTTGTGGAATCATTTCAATTTCAATTCATGACATGCCTGCTGTCTGCAAAAGTCTCTCTCTCTCTCTCTCTCTCTCTCTCTCTCTCTCTCTCTCTCTCTCGGTCTGTCATTCAGCTGCTGATCTAAGAGTTGCCATTATCTATTTTTACCACCATGAAGAAATGTGTTCCCTGTTTTTCTCCCGTCTTTTTTTGCTGGTAAACAAGTACAGTATAAAGAGACTCTGTGGTGTCATATATTTTGTAACAGGAAATACTGACTTAGAAATAATTCAATAGCACTCTCTCTCTCTCTCTCTCTCTCTCTCTCTCTATTTTTCTCCAATGTACACACTGACGCCTCACACACACACACATGCACACGCACACAGCAGTGATGTGCATGCAAGACAAATAACTCTGCCACACTTACCCCATGCATACAGTATAACACAAAGCAGTGCCCTACATAATGTTCTTATACATTCATATCCATATTTATTATGCCCTTTCATCGCCTTTGTGTTGTTCATGTAGTTTTATGCTGGAGCTCGGTGGCTCAGACATTGCATTGAAGACATTTACACTACATACAGTATGATGTATAATGTATATACATCTAATGGAGACAAAGCTCCAATGGTGGAAGAAGTAGCCTGATTTGTGGTGTGTGTGTGTGTGTGTGTGTGTGTGTGTGTGTGTACATGTACACATGTATCTATTCTATTGGAGGTCATTAAGCGTTGTAAAGATTTGAGCTCGATATCATCCTTTTGTAGTAGGTATATCTGACGAAGGTCGTCGAGTCAGATATCTGCAGGGTCACTCTGTTTGTATTTCTCAATTTACTTCTATATTTGTAAAAACAAAAAATGAATAAACAGAACATCAAAAAAATATATATCTGTAGGGTCACTATTAAATGATATCTGCAGGGTCACTATTGAATGATATCTGTAGGGTCACTATTAAATGATATCTGCAGGGTCACTATTGAATGATATCTGCAGGGTCACTATTGAATGATATCTGTAGGGTCACTATTAAATGATATCTGCAGGGTCACTATTGAATGATATCTGTAGGGTCACTATTAAATGATATCTGCAGGGTCACTATTGAATGATATCTGTAGGGTCACTATTAAATGATATCTGCAGGGTCACTATTGAATGATATCTGCAGGGTCACTATTGAATGATATCTGTAGGGTCACTATTAAATGATATCTGCAGGGTCCGGTCACTATTGAATGATATCTGCAGGGTCACTATTAAATGATATCTGCAGGGTCACTATTAAATGCTGCCTGAAAATCCAAGTTATTTGTTTCTGTACGGAAAACACATTTCCAAAAGCCTGGTAGAATGTCCCAGCTGAGAGATGAGAGATGAGAGAGAGAGAGAGAGAGAGAGAGAGAGAGAGAGAGAGAGACTTACCAATGTGTATTTAAGAAAAAGCCCCTACAAATCGTTAAAACCGGGGTGGAATCCGACTAGAGCCTGGTGTTGCTTGTCCTTCCTCCCCCCTCTGCTACTCTGCTAAATCTCGAAAATAAAATGTGTACGAAAAAAGAACAAAAAAAGACATCCAGTTCTAGATATCACTGGCGGAAAGTCAATTACATTTACTATTTTCATTGGTGGATACTTTATTTAGGTACTGATCAAGCACATTTTTAAGCCAGGACTTCAACACTGTGGTACTGACAAATCTGAGTTTTCTTCCACCCGTGCTACAGTATATATTCCTCCAGATCAGTGTCAGCAGGGCTCCAGGACTGCGTTGCACTGTGTCTTGTGCTCTCCGTTCTGCATCACAGGACATGAAGCATCCTGCCGGAGATAAATGAGAGGGGAGCCATGTTTGTTGTCAGGGCAGGAGAAGCAGCAAGGAGAGAAACAACCTTGACATCACTGATGTTCACGCAGGAGAGCAGAACATCTAGTGGTTCACATTTGAACCCTGTATGTGCACTTAAAAACTGGCTTCATGTACTTCTTGACTTATAGTCCTAGACTGTCGACACACAACAAGTTCAAGGGATATTTAAATGGATATTTCACTTTCTGTTTTGGTCATTGTATCTATTTAATCTATCTACTCAGGCTGTGAACACCCCAGACGGTTTTTAAGTTACTTGATTCAGTAATTAGATATTTGATATTAATTTTATAATTGTTTTGGAGGCCGGAGGAGACTAAAACATCAAAAATAATTATTAAAAATAAATGAAAAAACACGGCCCCTCACGTATTAGAAGTCACCAGAAAAAAGATTGGGTGTTTTCGATGAATCTATCGTGGTTAAAATGGCGTTTGAAGTTACAATGGGTTTGTATGAATGGAGCGGGTCAGCTGATATTAATATAAAATATCTAAATACTGAATCAAGTAGGCTAACTTAAAAACTGTCTGGGGTGTTCACAAAAGCCGGAGTAGACGATAAAATGACAAAAAGCTAATGTGCACAAAGGAAATGTTCCATATTCCAGAGTTGGGAGGCAACCATCGACTATATTCTTTATTATATTTTGGGAAAAATACAGATATACAATGGAGGAAAAAAAAACAATTGCTTTGATTAACTGTTTGAACCCTATTCCATAGTGACAAGTGTTAGTAGGTAAGATAGCCATATTTAAAACCCTTTTAGACAGGAAACACTCACGCCAAAGTATATTCACCATTTTTTGCAACAAATGGTATACAGTTAAACTTGGCGTTAAAGGCTCCGCGCTCTGGGAGATATTCTCTGAATTTTGTCGAAGCAGCATGCTAAGCAAAAATGAAAGAGCATTAGCAAAAAACCCCATGGGTATACAAGAACAGCACATACTGTTCTTGTATCACGTCTGATTGGAATATGAATGAGTGACATAATGATCAGCTGAGATGATGAATGAGAATAGAAACTGACTGACAGCTGATTACAGCTTTAGGCATGCGACTCGCGTGTCCCTGTATAAACTAACGCTGTGCTTCATCATTTGTTATAAATCACTGCCCCCATGTGATCTGCTACGACCATTTCGTTTGGTCCAGTTTAGGAGTTTCCCAGGTTATATTTGACCCCACCACATTTTCACTTATAAATGATATATTCAAAGCAGTTATCTTAACGAGGCTAAATAATACAGTTGTACAGTTGAAGTGTACAGTATGGACGTGATACTACTTTCTATTTAGAGAACGTGCTTGTATCTGTGTATAGTATACAGTATAGACTACTGTAGGATAGAGTATCATATAGCTTGGCAACTTGTCACTTGAACTGAACATGACACACGCACGCACACACAGAGAGAGACGGAGAACAACATGAAGGGGAATACAACCGCCCCACCACACTCACACTCATCCATAATCCTGTTATCTCTGTTCCTTTGAAACACCACCTGTTTCTACATTCACAGCGCATTGTGTAGTGATACACACTGCTATTATTATTATTATTGTCTCCTGGGGAGAGAGTATGTTTTGCACTCCGTCCGTCCGTCCGTGTGTCCGTCTGTCCGTCCGTGTGTCCGTCCGTCTGTGAACAGCTAATCTCCGGCACCGTTAAAACCTGGTCGATGCCAAATTCTGCACACACACTCCCTAGTTGCCAACGATGAACCTCTGCCCCAAAATTTCCAGAACGGCCTGTTATAGCGCCACCAGGAGGCCGACTTTTGAAAAACAAATTTCTTTATATTACTCCTCAGATTCTGGCCAAAAACCCAGCAAATCATTACACATTATCTCTATAGTCATGTGTTCAAGACGGATCTGTCCGATATTTCATATTCCATCATGATTGGCTAACATTGGCTTTCAAAGTTTGCAGGATTGGCCCTTTTGAAACAAAAAGCCTCAAATCATGAACGCAGCGTGCAATTTACGTGAAATCTTTCACAGACTTTCCTACTAGGCTGAGGAATATATCCCACCCTTTTCACATTGGCCTGTTATAGCGCCACCAACAGGTGGATTTTTGCAAAACACGGAAGCCTCAAATCATCCAATTGCCATCAATGGTGTAAGAACAAATGGCACCCTTTTCACATTGGCCTATTATAGCACCATCAGGAGGCCACAACCTGACCTGTCCTGGTGGAGACCTGTGCCCCGAGGGGCACTTTTTCTAGTTAATATTATTATTATTAGTAGTAGTAGTAGTAGTAGATACATGATACAGTGTTGCTACTTGCTACCAGTCATATTTAACACTGTATATACTTTATCCACTGGGAGCTTAATAACATGATACAGTGTTAGCTACCAGTCATATTTAACACTGTAAGTACTTAATCCACTGAGACTTAATAACATGATACAGTGTTGCTACCAGTCATAACCCCGCACATACCCAGTGTGTCTCCATCCGCTGAAAGATTAATGAGGACTCGGGGCGTTGTAGAAATTACGCAACAGTGCAGGCACTTTTTCTTGCTTTTGCTCAGTTGAACTGAAGTGGACTTTGCTTGTCATCGTGGATGCTCTCAATAACGGCACTATACTGTATGTAGACCGTTCACAACAGGATTGGAACAAAAACCAAGAACATTTGAATAATATTTGTCTTTTGTTAGATTACAGTTTCTTGCAATTACCCATCATTCTTGAAACATTCATCCATTTTCACAAAACTGTAAATGGTGCACAAAAACACAAATCCTCACATTACATAAAAACTCTTACACAAAATCAGTCACTTCAAAACAATTTAATCTGGGCTCAGAATCAAACAATGCTTTCCAATCATACACAAAACCATTCAATAGAAATCTAATTTTGTAATATGTGAAAACTGACATTTTGTTGAAGATGTAAATAGCACATAGTTATTTAACCTAAACGTATTTAGATGATAGATACGATTAATTGTGCCATACTGTTCTGACAACTTTAACAAGTCAAAAGATTAATTTATTTGGGTGAAATTCTGCAGTGTCTGCTCTTTTTATTTATTTGGGGATATAGTTTGTCAAGAGGAGAGGGAACCACATGAGAGAACTCCAGTGGGATTTGAATCTAGGCTAGCAGGGGAGGTCTTTATCCACAATCTCTCCTGAAGAGCTATCCTGAGTCTCCATTGTATAAATAGAGGACTTTGTCTGTTGCTCATATCAAGGAAGGGGTGCAAGGCAATAGGGCCTGCACATTTTACCCCTCCAAGTGAAATTAAGTAATTCAAAACAGAATACCAGTGTGGAATAAGTTCTGACTGAGATGTCTAGACATGATTGAAAACAGTTGTTATTTTTGAGGCACTGCGTGTAGCCTCTTTCTGATAATCTGTTTATGGTCTTATAACTATAAAACGATGCTTGAGTTTATGGGAAAAATAAAACACATTGGAGACATATTCACTGTAAGAAACGTTGTCTAGAAATAAATCATACAGAAATCAGGTTATTGTATTTTTTGTCACTCTAACTCTAAAGCCCTAACCACACCAAAGGGTCACCATGCAACTCCTTGGGTCCAAACGGTTGCAAGGAGTTAACACTAAAACTTTCTCGACCCTTTGGTGTGGTTTGGGCCATTGAATTCCATGCGTTGAATCACTAGGGTCAACGTGGGTCAACGTGCAACAAGACATATCACACCGCAGGGACAACGCTAAAACCGTCTTGACCCTTTGGTGTGGTTAGGGCTTTAAATGAGTGCTATAGTGTTTGGATCTCCCAGTCTCTCCAGTTCTTTAGCAAACAGAAAGTATATTCTCATGTAGGGTACAAATTCCTTCCAATCAGTAGAGAGAACTCCACAAATAACGTCAGCTTGTTTTTCTAGTATCTATACTTTGCTCTTTATTTTTTCATCACTTTAATTTCAACTTGTTTATTCTGCATGGCTTCCTTCTGATTGGATAAAATTGGTATGGTCAGGTGGCACAGTGCAGAGTCTAGGCCCGGGGTTCAAAGAGTTGGAGAGATGAAAGACGGGGAGACCCCTGTTACCCAATATAAAACTCTACAGAGCTATTTAATGCTTACTTACACCATTACGATACAAGATAGACAGGGTTATCCTACCAACATATAATCTAGACTAATGGCATGTAGGAATTTAGGAAGACAACAATACCAAAACCGCCGCAGGTAGCCTAGTATCAGGAGTTTGTTTAGTTCCTAGACTTTAGAACGACCACATCGATTTGAAGGAGTTGTCTGCGAATGTAATGTACATTTGAATGCCAACTTGGTTTTTCCTTCACTCACAGCACAGCCTCAAACGTACTTTTCTACTTAAAGACTACATCATTTGCATATACTACTGTTTGAGATGAATTGAATTGAATTGAATTGAATTACAACATCCTCTCTAGTCTCTCATAGCCACATAGCAGGTACTGTATATCCTTTTGCTATGAACCACCTGTACAGCTCTCTTGTATTATCTCCTTAGGCTGTATATCTCTCTTGTATAGCACTCCTTAGGCTGTACATCTCTCTTGTATATCTCGTCTTTTACTATCTCTCTTGTATGTAAGCATCTCGCCCAGCGGTCGTCCATCGACGTCTCTCCAGGTATAAATCTTCTCATCATTTGGTGCTGCATGAGACCGATATGAGTGTTTATGAAGGGATGAACAGAAAGGTGTGTCCTTATCAAAGGCATTTTGGTCTCATGTTGTTTTGTGTGTGAAGGGAGATTACTGCCAGCTTCCAACCCCTTTCCATCCATAACAATGAGCCATGTGTCACCCGCTGATCACTGATACTGAATGAAGACGTGTGTGTGTGTGTGTGTGTGTGTGTGTGTGTGTGTGTGTGTGTGTGTGTGTGTGTGTGTGTGTGTGTGTGTGTGTGTGTGTGTGTGTGTGTGTGTGTGTGTGTGTGTGTGTGTGTGTGTGTGTGTGTGTGTGTGTGTGTGTGTGTGTGTGTGTGTGTGTGCACGTGTGTGTGCACGTGCATGCGTGTGCGAAAGCAATTCAGAGAGATGGACAGAGAGAGAGAGAGATTTTGAAATTGGTACTTCTGGAAGTGACACCAAAGGGACTCTTTTATTTGTTTTGCCGGTATAAAAGAAAATAGACACATTTCACTTCCCCTCCATGGTAAAATAGACAGTGACAGACAGTGATTCTTAGATCAGCAGTAGCCTGGAAAGAAATAATAGCCCTCAGCTGATTTGGCCTCGCATCGCTCAGTTGTGATTCGATTTCACTCCCTCCGAAGTAGTGAACGATCAACCAGGGCCCAGTATGCAAATATGGGGTGGGTTTATCACCAGAGGCCATTTTTGTATTTGCTCCTTTAGGTTCCACACAGAGATTCCAGACTGAAATCTCGCAGTGATATCAGCCTGCCATTTATGTACACAGAAGTTGTTCGAACCGAGCTTGTTTTATCAAGGTATTGTGGAAACTCCAATTGGACCATCACTATATCTCACTTCAGATTTTTAGATACACACTGTCTGTGTCTTGCTGATGTTTATAAGGGTTCAAGATTGTACTTTATTGTTACATCTTGTGTAGAGGTATGGTCTTTTTTCTGTTTTTAGGTATTAAAAAGGTCTTAAAAGTCCTTAAATTGTCACTTCACTGTTATATAGGGACAGTGAAAGAAATAGAAAATAAAGGTTGTGAACCACTGGTCCAAGGGATACGCTGTACTGTTCTAGATAGGAGCTGTCTAAAGAAGCACTTCTTGTGGGTTAAAGTAGATCTGTTCAGAAAAATGGGAATCTACTCGACTGTGCAGTTTCATAATGGCAAGTACTAGTTTATCACACTGGTCGGAATGGGAATAAATGGAGTAGACAATGTGTGTCATGATCAGCTCTTTCTATAAGCTGTACTTGGATTTAACACGCTGCGTTTGGCTCTATTCAACTGTGCTTGTACAATATTACATATTATCCAAAACCAGACTCACCAAGAGTTTGCTCTCTCTAAAGATGTCATAAAGTCATGAAATAATTGAATATAACTGAATCTCAGTTAATCTCAGACATGCACACACACCACACACTGGGTTTAGACTCTATTGTCACATGCAGATAGAGGGAGATGGTGGAGTAAAGGGCTGCACATAGTGGTTGTTGGAGCCAGTTTTATGTTTTTTTTAAGTTTCTATAATGTGGATATTTGATATTTAGAAGCCTCCACCTCTAATTAGAGACTTTGAGATTATACTAACCTAGTTTTCGAATGGTATGTCTATTTAGTCAGCCCATATCGAGTTCCATCCGAATTTTGTTCCTTTTTTAAAGTGTTCTCATTCTCATGTTGACAAACGGCAACTCATTGCCAAATTGCATAACCAATACAAATGCAAAATTCACCTTTAAGATCAAGTTAAAAAAACACAACCCTGCATTAACCCCCCGGAGACATGCACAATTCACAATGTCTAATGTGTTGAAAGTGATTTTTGTTTTTGTGATCGTGAATCAAAGAAAGTGATTGTGATCAAAGAAATGTCTCTATTAAAATGTTTGTCTGTCAGGAAGACTACAAACAACAACGGCTGCAAGCTGTAGTTCGGAACACTTCAACCAAAAACCTTCCAGAATAATTCTTACAATGGTTCATGTTAATTGCTGCACTTACTACAGTATCTGTATTTAGCATTTTCAAACCTTGCCTTGGGCAGGGTGATATTAAACAAACATCGTCTAATATTTATGACTACAATGTTTACATAGCTTGAAGAGATTATTTGATTGGCGGGATTACAGGTGTTTTAACGTTAATGCCTCCAAGCTTGTGACCACCAGTGGTGTAAAGTAACTAAGTACATTTACTTAAGTACAATGTTGATGTACTTTTACTTTACTGGAGTATTTCCAAATGTCTGTACTTTTACTTACTACTACATCTGATTGATTGATTGAAGTATGTATTAACAATTTGGAGAATTCCAGTACATTTCAAGCACAACTCCCTTGTTTAATTGTGCCAAAGCTGGGCTGTACATGGTTTGTTGAACTCCCTCTGGTGTTGTGGGTGTGGACTTCGTTGACATTAAGGAAGTATTTAGGGCGTATTTAGTATACAAGGGCTCAAGGTGTTTTTGTTGACCAGTGAGGAGATCCTGTATAGGAATCCTGTTCTTTGGTTGACTTTTTTGATTATGTTGGTGGCCATTTTATCACCAGAAAGATTTGCCTCCAGGATGGAACCTAGGTAGATAATTGCATCTTTTCGTGTGATAATATTGTCACCCTCTCTAACCAAGAAGTGATCTGCCTTGCTGAGATGGCTATTTGATCCAAAGAGAATGAATTCAGTTTTTCCCAGGTGTAAAGATAGTTTGTTATCAGCGAGCCAGGTGCAGATTCTACCGAGTTCAGAGCTGAGGGCCTTTTCAACCTGCAGTTTGTTTCTGTCTGAGACCAGCAGTGCTGAGTCATCTGCGAACAGGAACAAGTTGCAGTAACAAGCTGATGTCATGTCGTTTACATAGAAACAGGCCCTAGTATGCTTCCTTGGGGGACGCCACAGCTCACTGGTGTTCTCTCCCCTCCAGGTAGGATTGCATCCAGCTCACTGACGTGCTATCAAAACCTAGCTTTTGCAGGTCCAGCATGTCCATGCCGCAGTATTTGCCAGCATCCACCTCGTGTTTCATGTGGTCGCTCAAATAGAGGATGCATGTGTCAGTGGATTGGGATGTTCTGAAGACAGATTGGAATTCGTAAATTATATATATTTTTGTGGCAAGATACTTTTTAACCTGTTCATAGACAATTATTTCCATCACTTTTGAGACGGAGCTAAGAATAGAAATAGGGCGGTAGTTGCCGGGGTCTAATTAGCTCCCTTCTCAGAGGCTAATATTGTACTTTTTACTCCACTACAATCAATTGAAAACTTTAGTCACTAATATTACTTTGTAGATTTGGATTATTATAACGAAACATACATTACCCACTTCAATCCTACACTATAGGCTATACATTTCGGCCATTTGAAAATAATTTAAGTATTTTTTAATGCCGACACTTTTCGTACTTTTAAGTACATTTTGAATACGGGACTTGTACCGGTACTTGAAACAGAGTATATATTGCCTACATTGCCGCATTGATACTTTTACTCACGTAAAAAAAAACAACAACATGAGAGTACTTCTTCCATCACTGCCTGAATGCATATCAAAGCTGGGGGCCTTGATATGAGAACGTTTGAGCCCCACTGGGCTGAATGCATATATGCTTTGTACTGTGCCTGTATACGGGTGACCAATGTAAATAAGGAAAGATTATAAATATACCTTTCTTCCAGACTGGGGCGGTCTATGGGCTGCCATCATGAGATTGTCAGGTGTTGACTGTCGCTAATTAACTGTCTCCAGTCCTCACAATGACACCCTATATATACAACCCAGTTTAGAAACGTATATACACTGCCATCTGTAGAGGCCATTAAAATGACAGGGCGTGTGCGTGTGCGTGTACGTGTGTGTGCGTGTGTGTGTGTGTGTGTGCGCGTGTGTGCATCAGAAAGACAAGAGCTCTTGAAGCCACATGATACTGTATGTCTTTGTCCGTTTCCCTGAAACGATTAGCTGACAACGGATCCTTCTTTTTGCTGCGGCCTCGGTACGGGCGAACGGGGGCAGGGAATTGACGTCACGAGAGCCAGTGCTGGGAAATAAATAACTATAGGTTCATGTACGCAAGTACTGCACTTAGGTTAGATGTACTTTTACTCCACTGCAATTATTGGAAATAGTTGCTACTTACTTATTTGAAAATAGCACATTGAATGTTGAATGTATTCCTTTGAACTTCTGACTCTAGTTTGCCTCCCAGTACGTCTATGGTGCATGCTGTGCATGCACGCACGCATCCAAACATGGGCTCTTGTACTCACTTTTTTTGTTTCTCATGAATACACACACATAGGGTGTGTGTATAGGGTAACATTGTTTAATGCATTCAGACGTTTCAAAGCGTTGTATGTACCTAGTTGAAGGATGTGTGTGTGTCTCACTGTGTGGCAGATCGAGCGGAGGTGAAGACAAATGAGACAGGTTCTAGACAAATGTAAATCAAACCCAGAAATAAAAGAAATGTCTAGAAAGACCTTTGTCCTCTGGAGCTGTGATGCAGAATACTAAAAAGGCATCTCAACAACACAGTCTGTAAGAGAGGAGGATGGTGGACTTTTGGGCTGTCAGAAGCTTTCTGCCATGCATATACTATATGGTAAAGACATGCTGAGAGCACTGCTCTTCCCATCGCCTGAACTTCACGCTTCGGTGCTCTCTGCCTCCAAGTTTTTGTTGTTGTTGTTGTGATTTTTTGGCGGAGTGCCGAGAGCGCTTCAAGCTGAAAATAGCTGAACTTTTGGAGAGGAGCACCGCGGCCATTTGATCTCAGTTGTGTCTGCCAACCCCGGTAATTTACGATTAGATGTTGAATCGGTATCACAGCCATGAGATGTCCACGTTTACCAAAAGGAACGAGGCACTGGAGCATCATTAGACTCTGTGCCCAGCAGCCAAAATAACTTTTGGAAAGAACTTGGGCCCCTTCCCTACTTCCTTCACAGGTCTTACCAATTATACTTTGTTCTGTTCCAGTGGTTCTCAACGTTTTTTAATTTCAAGGACCCCCATAACTCTGAGAGTGTACTGGAAAAAGGCAGCGCCGCCATCTCACAAACGTTGGGTGGAGGATGTTATGTCACACTCGAAGAACTTAAATATACAATCAGGGGCTCCACTCAGAAATATACCAGAGTTTGGCAACCGTTTCTAACCTACTTTGCGGTAGTATTTTCTTGTCATTGGCCATCTCCCTCCCCCCCCTTCATTTTTATTTACCCATTTGTTTTGTATTTATTTTGTATTTTATTTCAGTTATAGTTTATTTCATTAATATACTGTACAATTTGTGGTTTTTGCATTGTATTTCAGACTTTTATATGTTATACATGAATGTTGAGTACTGGTGTTGTTGGTTTGTCCTGTATCTGTTCTGTAATTGTCATGTATCTGTTGTCTGTCCTGTCTTATGAATGAATAATAACTCTGAGAGTGTACAAATGGAACCAAACGGACCCATAAGGGTCACTGGAAACACAGTCTGCTACACCAGTGGGTCTCAAAGTGTCCTTGAGTGTGTTCCAAATGGCCCTGTACGGTGAACGCGTGTGTCAAAGTCGGGTGAACGGTGGGGCGATTGTTGTTTGTTTCAGCGAGGTTATTTGCGTGATGACAGGACACTTGAGCACAGCAATGGCTGAGAGGTTTGAATGTTTCGGGCATCAATAAACGCCCCATGCGAGCGCTCTGAACATGATATCCAAAGTGCTCCTCCGCTCATAAAAAACGCTTTCTGTGGACATACTGTAGCCTCATGAAGGGCTAAAACGGCTCACCTTTGAAATGCAGCTGGCTGCTGTGGGTGACCAGCTGACCCTGTAATTACCATGCAAAGAACTACTTTCGGAGCTGTTCAGCACCTATCTGTTGAGAGTGTAATTGGACTCAAAGGCAGGTGTAATTACACAACACGTTGTGCCTGGATGCAGACAGTGGTCTAAAGTTACTACTTGAGTACAATTTGGAGGTAATTTTATACTTTACCAGAGTATTTCCATCTTTCAATACTTTTTCTATCGCGTTATCTATGGCATTCATGAAGTCTCTGTACATATGTCAGTAATTTACGTAACTCAAGAGCCGTTCCACATCCCCACAGGAGTGCAGAGCCCGTGTCGAGTCAGTCGGACCCACGGTTGTCCAGAACCGCCACAAAAGGCCTCTGCCCGGGCTCTGGACAGGGCCCAAATTAGCCAATTGATCACACCTGATCACCCCTAGATCTCCATATATGGAGCTGGCCTGTTCTGACATCACAATGGTGTTCTGACATCTGCATGGACTCCATATTTGGGCATGCCTGACAAATAACTCCACATATGGGCATAAAAGACACAGACAGAACTAGAACTGCACTCTGTCGAGTGCCTGCTTGCTTGTTGCACGTGTGGTCCCCCATTGCATCCGCGGGACTGGCCATGGCGGCAGGATGGTAGTTCGTGCTTGATGGAGTAGGCTGATGGCCATCTTCGCTCCGGGCTCTGGCCTCGGATGCTCAAAGGCTTCCTTCAGCCTCTGCTCCTTGCTTTTAACCTCAATATTAAATATGAATGCTACATGGTGACGTAATAAAGATATGTTTCAGTGTAGGGTGGATTAAAGGAAATGCCTCTATGTATACATACAGTATGTATATGTAATTTGTAAGTTGATTAGCAGTATACTGTGGTTACTTGGGTCGTTTGCTGCTTATGTCCGTAGCAGCATATGACGTGATGAAGATATGTACCAATGCCAGGGTATAACTGGCTCTCGATGGTGACGTAATAGTGATATGTTTCAGTGTCTGGTGGATTAAAGGTAATGCCCCTATGTATACATGTATGTAATCTGATACCGATGCCATATCAAGCACAAATTAATCATTACGTCATACGCTGCCACGGGACATACGCATCAAAGCACCGGACAAAAAACATTACTTGCATGCTCTGCTTGCGCAAGTAATAACTGGGTGGGGAATGTATTTCCAACTTGCATCGTTCCAATAGGCCAGTGCCCAACGGGCACCGCTCTAGTTCTTACAAAACATGCATTAACCACTTCAGCCCTATACTTTGGCTATTTGAAAATAGCCAATCTACAAGCTCACAAGATATGTGCTTGTAGATCTGCCATTTTCATTTTCTGCGCACACAGTCGCACGCATACACACACACACAGTCGCACACACACACGCGCACACTCGGAGGGAGATCAGAGAGAGAGCCTTTGTCATGACTAATATCTATCTGCTTGTTTTAGAGCGGAACAGCAATGTCCCTATGTCCATACAGTATGTCCATCCCTATGTCCGACCGACAAACTCTAGCGGGGGAAAGAAATACTGTATATATACAACAGACAAATGGCTAAGAATATAATGGATGGTTGCAGTGCTAGTTCCATTCTTAGAGTGTACAACTGGTGTATGGCTACTGGCCAGTAGCTGGACAGAATTAAATATAAATACTGCTGTTTAGATAACATTCAACCTCTACCGTCATATCTTTTCAAAAACAATTCTTTGCATTTTATTCACAGAAGCACATTGTGTTACTGCAGTGACAAATGTATTTAATGAGCGAAAAACCAATCTAATTATCCCCCGATGAAAGCCACAGCGCTAGCATGTTTGTTGACATAGCCAGAACAAATTGGTGGAATTGAGATTAGGCAGCTTTGTCCTGAAGAGCTCTCTGTGTGTGCTGCTATTTGTCTTTGTTTATACAGTGTAGGAAAACAATCTATTAAACCATTTTTTTATGCTTCATGGAAACATTTATAGGACCTGAAAACAACTCCATATGCAGTGCATTAGGCTTAGAAAGAATGTAGTGTGTTATGATGTTTAAGACAAAGCAAATCAAACCAGTAAAGGCAGTTTGGTTTGTGATGTGACCTTTTAGATGGGGACAATAGGGATGCTATTCTGTGGCACATATGTGGTTCATGTGGTTAAAAGCCATAAAAATAAAATAAATCAAATAACTATTACCAGTTACGCCTTTACAGTATGGTGTACTAATTTAAATAATGTAAACTAATTCAAAGTTTATTCACCTCACTGTGTGGTAGAGCACAGAGAGAATTGGTCTCTGATGCTACACACTTTTGTCTATAAAGAAGGACCGGAATGTCTCACATCTCTCAGTAGAATTGACTTAATTTTAATTGGGCGGGTGGTGGATAATCCAGTTAATGTTCATGAATATTATTTTGGTGTTATGAGGAGGGCAATGAGATCTTACTTCTTTTACAATATTCAGCCCATCTGCATGTCCTTCTGTTCAGCACATCTGTATGTCCTTCCGGTCACGGACGTGACGTGACGTGTTCACTCAGCTGTGAATCATTCACACATTACTGTAGAAAATTACAACTCTTACCCCAGAATATCAAACTGCATCTGCTGCTCCATTAAGAGCAGATGGAAACCGCTTTCATCAATTACATCAAATTGCATGGATTTTATGCTATTAAAAGGAGGTTATGGATCGCACACAGTGCCACAAGAGTAAACTTCACTTATTTGTATTTAAAACGTTTCGGCTATCCAGCCTTGATGTGTGAGATGATGGATTATTAAAATATTATATAATTGCTAAATACCATGCACAAAAATGTAGTATTGATACAATCGATTATTTGCATAGCAAAACGATTCGATATCGATTATTTGCATTGCAAAACGACACGATACGATACAGAATCAATATTGCTGTTTTCATTTCGATATACTTCGATTCATGAAATTAAAATCGATTTTTTGATGCAGTTACTATATCGCTACACCCCTAATAGCCTAATTATTGCGAACGCAGTGAGCACTTACTATGAGACCTAGCAGATCATGTCTGTCTGTCTGTCTGTGTGTCTGTCCCGCTATCCAAATATGGAGTGTGTTGCATCAGCAATCACTCAGCTCCATATATGGGCACAAAAGGGGCCAGGTCCACTCAGCTCCATATATGGGCACAAAAGGGGCCAGGTCCACATATACAGTAACAGCGGGACAGACAGACAGACAGACAGACATGATCTGCAGGGTCTCAGCTGCGTTCGCTTCCCGCGTTTGCACGTCTTACTGGTAATCATTATGGCATTTCTAGTTTTATTTATTTACTGTTGAATGGTGTATAAGAGAGTGACTGAATCACATGATAGGGTTTAAACGTCATCACAGTTAACACCTACAGAGTACGATTTTTTTTCAGTATAATGTTCACCGCTGTAAATAACTTTACCTTAATGTACTTCGTTACTGCACCACTGGATTGAATAGGACATTGTGAGTTTATATGCAGTGTGGGATGCTTGCATTGTTGAAGCAGCGCTTGAATGCTAAACCAATACAGCAATATATATTTTTTAACTAATGTCTTCCCTGTATGAAAATGTCCAGCGCTGAGGGAGATGCAGTCAGACATTCATTTGATTCCAGTGTGTGAATCTGTGTTCCACTGGGACCCGCAGTTCCTGTCAGCCGAGTGCTATCAGTGAGGCTGCAGACACTGATACTCTATACAGTACAACCCCCCAGACCCCCATCTCTTCTCCTCATCAACCCTTTATTTTTCTCAAAATGCTTTCACTGTCTTCTCTCTCCATCATCACTTCGGCTCCCTCCGTTTCCTCATTTCTGTGTTTTATACTTTGAGGAGAAAGATCACTGCAGAGTCCTTCCAAAACATGTATCCATTTAAGCCTCACCGGGACAGAATATGGATGTGTTTCAGCTGATAAGGCTTCATCGTCATTGTGTATGCCGTGGCTGTGCGCGTCATTTGATCGACTGCAAACGGATCACGATTGCTCAGTAAAACGGTGTGATTGCATTCTCTGTTGGTCGCTTTGCTTAACTGGTTGAAACTCTGTGTACTAGTGTTATTGATGACACCCAGTCGGGCATTCTTTGTTCTGCATACTAAGTATCACAGGCAACAGATTCCTGTTCATAATAGAGGATGATATCGTCTCAAGGGGGTCTGTGGGGGAAGGTGAGAGGAGAGGGCTGGCAAAAGAAAAATCGTTTAGTTTTCATAAGAATAAAAAGTGCATGCACCTTCCTTTTATGGTGCTGTATAGCTCAATGGAGCAACTCTGCTATAGTGTCAGCTAATACACATTTACACATATACATAGTTCATAGTCATACATTACAGTAGTACATAGTTCATACAATGTTACAGTACGTATTTCATACACTAGTATGCATAGTTCATGTCGTTGCTGTCGGGCAGACTAACTAAAAATTTCATAATTTATTTTAATTAAAAAAAAAAACCTTTACATCTATGTGTGGGTTTACGAACATTAAACTAATGAAAACTATTAAAAAAGTGCTTCTGACTAAACCTCCGAGTCCTAACTCCATTGGATCCGGTCATAAACCACCTATCCCCAACTTTTGGAGTTAGGTGGTTTTCCCCCCATTGATTAGAATGACAAACTCCACTTGAGCTGGATTTGGGTAACGTGATGATAATATAAGGACACATTCAAGTTTCTGACAATGTATAAAGTCACCGTACCGACTTTGATGAGGTAGTTGTATTGTTGTTTTTCTGTGTTGTGTTGGTATTATAGTTTGTCTATCTGATGACCACAGTGTGTCAACAATGAATTTTCTAAGTCTAATATCCATCCATCCATCCATCTATAAAGAAAGTTTGTGTGTGTGTGTGTGTGTGTGTGTGTGTGTGTGTGTGTGTGTGTGTGTGTGTGTGTGTGTGTGCGTGTGTGTGTGTGTGTGTGTGTGTGTGTGTGTGCGCGCGTGAGCGATTTATTCTAGATGTATGGAGTGTATCTAACATGTGTACTGTGTTTGTGTGTCTTCTTGTAGGTGTAAGGAGGGATATCATGGACTACGCTGTGACCAGTTTGTCCCCAGGACGGACGCCATTCTGTCAGACCCAAGTATGATCTGTTCACCATGCTCTTCACACAGTACAGTAAAAACACACACAGCACCTGCTTATATCTACCCAACTTCACAACAAAAACATAATAACAATGTATAAGAACATGACTCAAGGTTGTACTTTATTGTTACATCTTGTGTACAGGTTCATTTTTGTTTTCCTTACAGACAATGCAGCAGCATAGATAGCATAACATTCAAAACAACAAAAGCACAGCAAACAAGAATAAAGAGTGCAAGAAAGAGCAATCGAAGTGTAAAAATAATAGTAACACATGTACATGTGCATGTTTTCCCTGTAGTAGCAAAGTTAGGTAAACCTTTTGTGAATAGCTTCACAGTAGGTTATGTTCCATAATACAGTATACAACACAATTTATTTATACAACAATTGATCATGCATAGACAGTGCAAGAGGAGGGCGAGGGGTGGGGGGCTAGCGCGGTGATGACATTTTTCAAAGGTGAAGGGAGGAGGAGCCATTGATGACATTTAGTACCCCACATGATCCAAGTTCCCCTTTAAAACGTTAATTACCGCACAAACTAGTCATACTACTGTGTTTATGAACTGTGTCAAATTAAATGAGATTCACAGTCTCTGTAAAATTAAATCATCAAATATTAGAAGAACGATATGCCTCTTAAATAGGCTTAGCAAAGTCATATTTCCCACGCAGTACAATCAGATTCAGTCCATATACCTGCAACAACTTTAAAACCCTATCGTTTTGATGAGTGGTTTCATTTGTCCTGGGATGACTGACCGCAGTTGCAAAGTAAATCCCGTTGTGAAAATAAGTTGGCTCAATGTTTTTAAGTTTAAATGGAGTCTGTAAGTTTGAGCATGTTGAAGTAGCATGACTGCAAACAGGCTCAACATCTCCATAGTTTGTGCATGGGCTGCTTAAAGTTAAATATATATTTAAAAAAAACTACAAAATATTTTACAATTTTAATGGAGTGAATGTATGGAGCATTTGGAAGATGCCAAAATGTTGTATTGACCCTTTATACTTAAAATGAGAAAGAATAAACTTCTGGTTAAGGCCCAGGGTAATTTTTGCCCCTTAAAGGCACACTTTAAAATATCCTTGGCACATGAATGGACATAGACTGAAACAGTCATGGCAGTTAATGTGTCGCCAATTGCGCCTTTTGACGCCTATTTTCGTATGTACCTCCCCGCCGATGACGGCTTTTTTAATATCAATGGATTACGGTGATCACTCAACACTTCAGTTCTGGTGCAAAAAAAAACAAAGTTTTTAGAACGCTAATACCTCGGATTCTTCTTTTTGGGAGTCACATTGGAAAGGGTGCCTATTATGCTGGTTATTTTCCAGTACCGTATTGTTTTATTCTGGGACTGCACCAGAGTAGCTTTGCATGATTCACAGATATCTTACTGTATGTCTCATACATTTCACACCCAGTCATTTCAGTCTCTGCCTGAAACAAGCTGCTGCATTATGTCTCTTCAAGGCCTTGCATGCTCTCTGAAAGCCCACTCTCTCTTCGGATTGAACAAAGTGCTGACGCCTGTCGGCTATGGTGAGGCATGCAGTCCCTGAAGCAGCATGACCATGATGGAGAAAGCTGTCACACGTTCAGCACCCCCCGCCCCCAGACCCCACAGAATTTGTTTACCTCCACATGTTGAGTGATACACTTGTTCCACATTTAACATGAACATTTTTATAGTACCTATGTGTGTACATTAAAGGATCACGCACAGAGGCGTTACATTGTTTGTACTTAAATTACATTAAATGTGGTCCTCACTAATGCTCATTGTAATATAGTACCATTTTTGTGTAGTCAAAAGGGCACGCAGGGGCCCAGGCGGTGGCGTAACCGTCTGGGCCCCCGACTGGTAATCCAGTCGCAGTGTGCCGCGGGTTCGACTCCCGAGCCCGACACAGCCTTTACTGCATGTCATCCCCCCCATCTCTCTCCCGTTTCCTGTCAGCCTACTGTCTGTCCCTTCAAAAAAAGGGACAGACACCTGCCTGAAAGCCCAACTACATGTGCATTTTGGCACACACTGGACACTGCCAGTGGGATTACCATAGCGGTACAATCTTTGTAAATCTTTAGTTTACGATACATGAATGACACCAATCACATCGTCATGAATCGAACACGTGTACATATTTTAACCCTTTCATACAAGTTTTATTTATTCTCGAAATTACACTGAGTAATTCAACTCATTTTCAGTGTCGTCGAGTAATACAATATCATATAAAATAACATCACAATACATCAGAAGATCAGGAAAAGGAATTATATAGGTTACAAATAGAATCTAAAAACAGTTACATATTGTAGGGATCTGTATGCTCACCAAGGTTTTAAAACGACTCAGGGGTCCCAATGTGGCCCTGCATTCCATGCAGGGCCACAGAAGCTAAAAGCAAGTTCAGAGTTAACTTTTGGTACCTTGAATTCTTGGAAATGCCTTGGTCTGGTGTGGTAGGGTTCAGAGTCCCATTTCAGAAATAATGAAATGTATTTACTATTTAGGACAATCTCCTAAGCATGGCTTTATACAAGAACAGGTGCCAATGCATTACCGAGCGGTGTGCGTTCGAGTTACACTAAAATAAAGCAATCACGTATTCCCCATGAGTCACGGGCTGCCGTGACATGAGAGATAGCCTAACAAGTGGCAAGGCAGTCATAATGTTAACATGGATGAATGAATACATAAACATTAATGGATGAAGGCTGGTGTTGGCTGAGATGGTTATATTATCTCCCATCTCCCGGGGGCCCAAACCCACAGCGTGAAGTTCACCTGCGCTTTGAAGCGTCAGATTTTTATCCTTTTATCCTCCAAAGGAAGTATATCTGCCGTATACATTTGGAGACCTCACTGTCCATGAAAAGATTACAGTGGTGCCGTTCCCGAAAAATCCCAAAGTCTGCAATCTATAACATTGCAAATAGGCTATGTTAGATTGTGTTCATCACTTTTTTTTAAAACTCTTTCCAGGAATATAAGGCCTGCCGTTTCTCTTAGCTTTGATTCCCAGTCGAGGTCATTGGTAGGCAGGTTTCTGAACTGTCCACAGCTCTTAGCTTTGATTCCCAGTGGAGGTCACTGGTAGGCAGGTTGATTCCCAGTCGAGGTCACTGGTAGGCAGGTTTCTGAACTGTCCACAGCTCTCCCCTGAGACCCATTATGATGAATTCCTGTTCTGTTCTTTGGCTATATAGAAGTGTCTATTTGTACGTCTCTAAATGTTTTGATGAATTGAACAAGGTGGACCCTCTTGTAAACAAGTGTAATGCTTTATTTGGTCGTCCACTCACAGTGAACAGTCTTTGTATTGAGTTGTGCTTGAAATGTACTGTAATTCTGCAAACTGTTAATACATATTTCAATCAATCAATCAAAACAGAGTGAGTAGACAAAATGGTAGCCTTCCATATTCTAATGAGTATTAGTGAAGACCAATTGTAAAAAAAAATAGAGAGCTCCCATATGACTAAAACGTGACCCCACCCCTTTAGCAAGTGCGTGCGTGTGTGCGTGCGTGCGTGCGTGTGTGTGGGTGTAAGGCATATCTCATAAAACAGCCAGAAAGAGAATTCAAGCACTACCCTGCCAAGAACTCCCTGCTGGACTGTTCTGTAGAGGGCAGAGAGAGAGAGAGAGAGAGACGGGGGTTGATGAACGATGGTAGATACAATGTAATGTACATCATGGTCCTCAAACCTTTTGATTTAAAGGTCCCCCATAACCAGTGGTGGAAAGTAACATTTACTTAACCCATTCTGACCTGAGATCAGATTCACACGAGGTTTCCACTGGACACACACTGGTCTGATGAACCCATTCTGACCTGAGATCAGATTCTAAAAAATGTCAGTCGTTCTTCGATTTTTCAAAAATAGCAGACCTACAAGCTCGTAGCGCGCCACTCGGTGGCGCGCTATGAGCTTGTAGATCTGCTATTTTTCAATAGCTAAAGCATAACATGATGCCAACACCAAAATGGGTTCCCGTTCAGAATGGGTTAAGTACCATACTTAAGCACAATGTTGAGGTATTTGTACTCTACTTGAGTGTTTCCAATTTACAATATTTTTACTTCTACACCACAACGTTTTGGATCCAAATAATTATACACCACTACATTTATTTGAAAACTTTAGTTACTTTGTAGATTTGTATTATTATTATTACAAAACATACATTAACCACTTCAGCCCTATATGTACTTCTCGGCCGTTTGAAAATAGCCGATCTACAAGATCTGCTATTTTCAAAAGATTATTATACATTTGAAAACTTGAAATGAGACATTCTGCTTTGGTACTCTAATGTACTTTAAGTACATTTTGAAGCCAATACTTTTGTACTCAAGTACATTTTGAATTCCCGGGTTGTACTTGTAACAGAGTGTTCCTACATTGAATATTGATACTTTTACTTACGAAAAAATTACTTTTTCCACCACTGTCAAATACCTAGGTATTGGCGTGTTGTCTATAAGCAAAATGATGCACAGCACAGGTCCTTGTGAGGTGCCACTGCCAGCCAACGAGAAATGTAATACTGAATGAAAACAAATTATAGCCGCACACTCATAGCTGCCAATGCATGTTTTAACTCTATAATTGCAGCTAGCTGTTAGCATAAACCCCAGTTCCCAGTGCCACCATACACGTTCACTTTAAAAGACGGAGTTTGCCCCCCCTCTCACACACTCGCTACACATTTGGAACAAGCACACACTGTTTACCTTTCCTCAGAAGCTTTTACAGGACAGTGAGGACAGTGATCCTGGAGTCCAACTAATGGAGGTTTGAAAATCCTCCTTTCAACTGCTTTGCACTGTGATTATATTTGCAATCCCATAGTTGGAACGGTGGGACGTTGCCATAGGAACCGGACCAATGTTAAAAGCTTCCGTAGGCCTCAACCATTACATAGACGGAGTATACGTTGGGGTGCGTATACAGTATATACTGTATAGATAAGACAGATAATACTTCTAATAATTATTCAGGGTGAACATTAGTCAGAAGTGCAAACAGCACGAGGTACAGTCAGACTTTAAAGACACAAAAACGTCCTGGGACACCAACATTGCTGTCCTATCGTATTTTTATTGAGTACATATTGTACATACTGAATTCATCATGTTCACGGTGGCCATCTTGCTATTAAGTTGGTAGTCCTGTACACTGTCTTCAATTACACATTTTATTGGTGCAACATTTCGGTCGCTCTGACCTTCATCAGGCATCTATTAAGTTGGTGGCATTTCTTGCCAAACCGTAAATATGACATGAAATCAAAGTGGCCTCTGTGTGAATATATTTAGTAAATGAATTGAATACATACAGTAGTAGTGTAATGTCCAGGTATGTCAAGTGATCCAAATGCAACTTTCTTACTTTTTTATAGTTGAGTCCACCTAAAGTGGACAAAAACAGTTTGAGTCGAGACCGAGACAGACGGGAGGAGAGAGCGCGTCGACTCGAGACAGAGACCAGATTATTATTATTATTATTATTGTCAGTATAGTATCAGTAGTATTTACTTGACCGCTTGACCACAAGAGCAGGCAGCGCCTCAACAAACCCTGGCTTGGTGTTGACGCTGTGGGTTAAATCAGCTGTTCTCTTTTCCTCAGCTGATTTACCAACAGTTAGGATGAAGGCAGGTTTCTAATTTCAGCTTTTTATCCCCCTTGGTATTAGAGCTCATGTACAGTAAGTACATGTACATGTACATGTACATGTACAGTAAGTAGCCACAAAGGACTTTAGACTCTTACACGCACATGCATGGACGTGCACGCACGCACGTGCGCATGCCGAAGCACAGTTAAGTCCTTCCCTCAATCCCAGAGCTGAGGAAATGGATGACAAGATGCACTCATGTTCTTTTTCTCGTGACAGCAGACTTTTCACACCACGAGAAGTACACACACACATGCGCGGGAGCACACCTCCTAATCGTGCTGGAAAGGACTGTTGTGATTCGCTGCTAGTCTCGAGGCATCCTCAAGGCCTTGGCTTCCAACAAGATGGTGTTAAAATGTCCGCCATCATGTGGGGGCCGATTGAGTGTGTCTGCAGACCTTGGAGAATCATTTTCACACCGTGAGCGATGATTGTCCAAGAGGTGCTTCGAGACGCTAGTGTGTGAAGGATGAGGGTTCTGCTCACATTCTGATTGGTTGAACGAGCGCCCACAAGATGACGCCTGAGGACGGGACCTTTCCTGAATGTGACAGTGAAATGACATCACCTTTTCTGAATGTGACAGTGAAATGACATCACCGTTGCTGAATGTGACAGTTAAATGACATCATCTTTGCTGGATGTGACAGTTAAATGACATCATCTTTGCTGAATGTGACAGTTAAATGACATCATCTTTGCTGGATGTGACAGTTAAATGACATCATCTTTGCTGAATGTGACAGTTAAATGACATCATCTTTGCTGGATGTGACAGTGAATTGACATCATCTTTGCTGAATGTGACAGTTAAATGACATCATCTTTGCTGGATGTGACAGTGAATTGACATCATCTTTGCTGGATGTGACAGTGAAATGACATCATCTTTGCTGAACTCATCAACTTGTCAATGGCAGTGAACCGTTGGATTTTAACGAATTAACTCATCAACCAAGCTCACAACGCCTCGCAGTACGAGGCGTTGTGAGCTTGTACTTCGGCTACTTTCACAATTCTTGCCTTTCTTATATTACAATTTGGCCAATGTTTGACCTGTTTTTTGTAGTATAGTTTGTTGATAAAGTCAAAGGTTAATCCATTTTGGGCGGGAACCCCTTTTGGTGTTAGCATTATGTTATGCTTTAGCTATTGAAAAATAGCAGATCTACAAGTTCATAGCGCACCACCGAGTGGCGCGCTACGAGCTTGTAGGTCTACTATTTTCTTTAATCGAAGAACGACTGACATAGAAACATAGCTTTTTCAGAAAACTGTCAGGATGTAGAAGACATTTTTAGAATCTGATCTCAGGTCAAAATGGGTTAAAGCCTCTTTGTGCCACGATGGGGTCACACACCTTGAGGAGAAACGTGCCCAACAACGGATGGCGCGGCGCCAGCAAAGACACAGGCAGCGGTGGCCCAACGGTTTGCGGAGCGGTCTTGATATCGGAAGGTCGCTAGTTCGTAACCCCGGACCGGCACGTTAAAATTACCACCGCTGAAGTGCCCTTGGACAAGGCATTGAACCTCTACCATGAAATGTTCTATGAGCAGGGCCTGGCTGTGAACAAGTTCTTGAGCTTAGTCCAGTTACCCTGGGTAAACGGTACCTTTCCTTTCCTTTACCTCCATGCCGACCCAGTACCACCTCAGCCTCCAGATGCAGGCCTCGCGTGTCCTAACTGTGGCAGGATATGTGCAGGTTCCAGAATAGGACTTCATAGTCATCTACAGTGGCGGCATTGTCGTCAGCGAGGATGACAACTGACAAACTCACGGCACAAGGAAGCTGCGTCGTCTTCGACATAAATGGACTGCCAGAAGTGTGTGTGTGTGTGTGTGTGTGTGCGTGCGTGCGTGCGTGCGTGTGCAAGCACATGCGTGTGTGCGTGCATGTCTGTCTCACAATATCCACTAGGTGGTAGTAGACTTGTGTCCATGCCATGGTTCCAATATCACCACGAGATGAATAACTCCCCCCACCCCCCCTCCCCTCCCCTCCCCTCCCCTCCAGCCCTGGGCAGTGCATGACTCAGTGAGTCACCTTCAGGAGGGAGAGCTTATCCAGACTATGAGTATACCTGCAGCATTTGTTGCTCCTAAGCCTGGATGAAGCGTTTATTGTTACCTCAGTGCAGGGCTAAAACATGTACATAATTCTTTCAAACTGTAGGATTGGTTATTGTCACGGTCACGGACAGAAGTCATTCTTTCCTTTTTCAGTTATGTTGCGTTTCTTTTCTTGTCTTGTTTACAATGGAACCAGGAATCGGAGTCCAGTCTCAGCCATTCATTAACAAGCACCTGTTCCCCGCCTTTGATGTCGGCTGCTCAGCTGCATGCTCTGTCCCACTGATTGACTGCATCGCGGACCTAAACTGTGTCAGAAGTCAGAACAGACTTTATATCCGCAAACGATCCCCCCCCCCCACACACACAGACACACAGTCAATGTGATGATGTTATCAAAGGAAGAGTCGACTCGACTTCAACTTTTACTGACAGCAAGTCGACTTGCAAAAATCCCAAGTCGTTAAAATGAATGCCCTACCAGGCCTCCTCTGAGTCACAGAGTGAGAGACTCTGCTCAGAAAATCTTATAATGAGCTAAATGATGTGCCGATAGTTTGAAAATAAGTGAGATGCCCCTTTAACCCATTAATATCTGTGTCATCTTAGATTTTAGCATTGGCTATTCAAAAATAGCAGATATACAAGCTTGTATGTTTGCTATTTATGAACATTTGAAACATCTTGGAAGTGTAACTACTGATTTAGAAGGCATTCGTGGAATCGGCCTCAGGTCTTAATGGGTCAATACTTATATAATATTAATACTCGTCCATGCCGGGTCTTTGCCCACACATACTGTAGTCCTGAACTTAATTAGATCTGTGTATATATTTAGGGCATTCATTTATCACTTTATCACATTTATCACTATTTCTCCTCGTTAGGTTGACGTACTGTATGCTCCACTTTTTCGCCAAAGTTATAAAACTACTGTTACATTTCCTCATTCTGTAGTCCAATCACATTCTCTAACAGATGGGCTTTTTTGTGCCCATAGCCAATTTTCTCTCTCTCTCTGTCTCTCTCTCTGTCTCTCTCTCTGTCTCTCTCTGTCTCTCTCTCTCTCTCTCTGTGTGTGTGTGTGTGTGTGTGTGTGTGTGTGTGTGTGTGTGTGTGTGTGTGTGTGTGTCCACCAAATAATTTGTCAAGGACTTGCAGCAACATTCTATTTAATACCCAGACCACCTACTACTGTATGTCAGAAAAGCAATTAAAGTGTGAGGGTTTCATTTTAATTGGAATCAGATTACATTACAGTGGTGTGTGGGAAAAAGTCTGCTGTCACGATGAAAAGAACATGAGTGCTTCTCTTCATCCATTTCCCCAGTGCTGAGATTGAGGGAAGGACTTAACTGTACTGTCTGTCTCTGTGTGTGTGTGTGTGTGTGTGTGTGTGTGTGTGTGTGTGTGTGTGTGTGTTTGTGCCTGTGTGAATGTCATGACCAAAACTATGTCAATATTGAAATGAAACGTAAGTGGGAATAGAGCAGAATAGAAGTGCATTTTTTTTAAATGGCTGAGAACAATCAATGTATCAGACTTGTAGGCCTATCAGGCAATTTCAATCACATAACCCTTACACCACACTCCATCTTTCACTTCTATTTCCTAGATCTAATTCCCTCCACACTCCCTTTCCCCTGCCAAAGAACTCGCGCCGACTCTATGAATTGTAGGATAACACTATGAATTCTGAATATATCGAAGCACAAACTATGAAGAATGCCTTGTGTCTGCTTCCTGAAAGCCACGAAGCAAGTGCAAAAATGATTCAACCGAGTCCACACAGCATGAGGAAACAAATATCAATGATATTATCTATCTATATCAGTGGTTCCCAAAGTGGGGTACGGGGACCCCTAAGGGTCCTTGAGAGAGTTCCAGGGGGTCCCCAGCTAAATGATAATTAGGAACCAAAAAGGACCCTTATGGGTCTGTAACTCAGAGAGTGTACAAATGTAACCAAACGGGTCCATTTGTACACTATCAGAGTTAAATTAACTTTGATTCTACAATATGCATTGGGGTCCCGGAGATAGAAATGCCATTAAATAGGTAATTCAGGTCCAACTGGGGGCCCTTGAAATGAAAATGGTTGAAAATCCTGTCCTTTCAAATGTGGGTTCCGCAGGCTAATGAGTGTCATTTTGGGAGTCCTTGACATGAAAAGGTTATGCACTGATCTACCGTATATAATCATGTATTTCATGTATCTGTCATGTACTCTTCCTAAACAAATACAAATAAAACTAAAGAATACAACTATTAATAGTGATATTGCTCAGCCCATCTTTCAGTTATTTCACAGAGATAGGCCTACATGTTTCTCAGCCTCCAAACAGTTATGGTCGCGGTATTACATTCAAGGTTCATTGAACTCTGGTAAAGTACAGCAATATCCTGTTATTGTACCAGCATGTTGTGGGGAAACGGTTAAGGCTGATTCATGTAATGTTGGATACATTGCACAGGACTGACCTATGATGTAATAGTTCATCATGTGCCAAGAGGTATAGTATAGGTCCTCAAAAAGGTATGAAAATTAACCCTCTAAACCCTACTGTTCAGTTATATACAGATACGGCTCCGTTTGTTACGTTATTAATCAACATGTGAATTTCAAATTCAAATTCAAAGATGCCACCTTTGCCCCATTTAAAACCACACTCACCAAACCACGTCAGTATTTTCTGTTATTGTGGGGAAGCTTTCACTGAAAATTGCCAATTGACAAGCTCACACCGCGTCGCAGTGTGACGCGTTGTGAGCTTTGTCTATCTGCTAGTCACCGTTCAGTCAGTGCAGGTACCTTGTTGGTGTGTATAGCCCTTGAGAAACAGAAGTGTGTGAGGAGGATGAGTCAGCACATTGTTTGATAAAGAAAAGGCAGGAAGATGTCAGAGGAAGTAGTCAAACAAACAACAAGCTCTAGTGAGTGAGTACAAAGGACGTTAGAAATGCCTCAAGCTGTAATAATTGAATTGTTTTCTCTTCCCTTCTCACACTGTCTCTCTCTATCTCTCTCTCTCTCTCTCTCTCTCTCTCTCTCTCTCTCTGGCTGCCTGACCTTGGATGGAAGCAGCGGATGAACTTGGGATTGAGTTCATGGGTGAGGAATTGTTCCATTGACCACATGACATCATATCTCACTGTACTTCCCTGGGAAACGAACACACACACACACACACACACACACACACACACACACACACACTCACACACTCGCACACTCACTCACACACACACACACACACATGCACCTTGGCAAATGAATATGGGCCAGTTTCCATGGAAACACTGGGGTGGATTCTATCTGCATGGAGCCATGGTGTTGTCAGAGAGAGTGATGTAAGGATGATAGGGAAGCCAAAAAACACCTCTGCATATATTTTACTGGTGAGGACATCACCGTTTTAGGACGGTGCTGTTGTGAATGCCATTATTACAATACATTATTTACCGGATATAGCTCTACAAGAGCTTGTAGATCGACTTGTGTTTTCGGCGCACAACACCGGCACAACACCGGCACACAACTACGAATAACTCCAACCCCAAGCCCCTAAATCTATAAACTACGAATGTGTAGGCCTAATCCTCATCCTAACAGGGCTCGAAATAGCGACCATTTTGGTCGCAAATGCGCCTGAATTTTAATCTGTGCGATCTCAAAATATAACTGGGCGCACCAGTGCTACTGCATATAATTACTGTAGTGCGACCAAAACGATCGCGACCGAAAGTGTCGCGGGCCGGTTCCCTCCCGCGAGATGATTTAAACTTGTAGAGCATAAAGATCTGAGCATGTAAAAAAAAAAGTAAGTTCCTAGTCCATTCCTGTCCAGAGTTATGATTGTTTAAAGAAATATCTCCTTGGCTTCTTCTACTTCCTCTAACCTCCCGTCAGTCCGTGGACTGATTGGGTGATCAACATCAGCTGGACATGAGGTCCTCAGCTGTGAGAGACAACAAAAGGGCTCAATTGAATGGAATGTGTGGAGTCACACACACACATTTATGATGACGTTATGAAAATAACTTCTCATAAATATATACAGTAGGCCTATATATATATATAGCCTATATATATATATATATATATACTTCAATCAAAAAGCAGGCCTACATAAAACAAAGGGTTTTGTAGCCATTTACAAATTCAGAAATGATAGCAGAGACAGTATTTAGAATTTAATTATATTTTCAACTGGTTTATTGCCACAAAAATAGCATCTCATACCAACTGGCTTGTAGGCCAGTGGTTCCCAAAGTGGGGTCCGGGGATCCCTAGGGGTCCTCGGTTAAATGATAGTTAGGAACCAAATGGACCCTTATGGGTCTGAAACTCTGAGAGTGTACTACATACTATGGGTAAACCAATTTCACTGTACATTTGTACACTCAGTTAAATTAACTTTGATTTTATGGGTCCCAGAGATAGAAATGGGGAACGGTAGCCTAATTCAGGTCAAACTGGGGGTCCTTGAAATGTAAATAACTGAAAATCACTGCTAGAGCCGTAAAAATCTTCTCATATGGGGGTCCCTGGCATATGTTTTCAAATGGGGGTCCGTGGGCTAATGAGTGTCAATTTGAGGGTGCTTGACATGAAAAATGTTGGGAACCACTGCTGTAGGCTACAAGTGTAATAATAATGAATGTAAAAAATCGATTACATATTGGTGCTCGTAAAATTTTGGTGGGTGCTCCTAATTTTTTTCTGGTGCTCCTTCATTCTGAATTTGGGAGCACCAGTGCTACCAAGTAAAAAAGTTAATTTCGAGCCCTGCCTAACCCCAATCTTTTCTTTCTTTCCACACAGTAAAACAACCACTTCTCTTGTGAGGACAAGTGAACAATGCAAGGCAGCCTCCGCACACTCAAAGCTGTGCAAAAATCCCATAAGATTTCTGAAGAAGGTCTACTATGACCGAAAGCTCATAGGATTTTGGCACAGCGGAGTGCGGAGGCTGCCTTGCATTGTTCATGTGGTTTTCTTTTGGCTCCAGCCAAGAACTAGACGCATGGTCTGGCAGATGAGCAGTGTTTTGTTTGTTTGTTTCTCCACTGTTCTTTTGAGGACAAGGAAACGTGTGTCTATTTCACAAATTCTGCTAGACTTGTAGGAACACTTGGCCCTCATATATAAGTACCACACGCATGCATGCACGCACGCACGCACGCACGCACGCACACACACACACACACACACACACACACACACACACACACACACGTGTGTGCGTGCATGCATGTGTGTGGTACTTATATTTTAGGGCCAAATGTTCAAGGCAACTAGTTCACACTGTGAACACAGTTTGTTTGTTGAATGCTGAATGGTACATTTATATAGCGCCTTTCTTTCTTATTTTTTGTTGCGGCGTACAGAGAGACCCCTTGTGGTGATGATGCACCATAAACAAATACAATTAAGAATGGAAAATTGAAACCATGCAAGGCACCAACCTGCACATTGGGTTCTGTGGTTCACTTAGGGGTTCAGTGTCTTGCTCAAGGACACTTCGACATACAGCCAGGAGGAGCCAGGGAACAAACCCCTAACCTTCCGATTCCTGCAAGATGGCCACTCTTATAGAGCTCCTGAGCTACAGGCTCCCTAATTCATATCCGAACGTGTACATTGTTGTTAGTGGGAATGAAAACATAGACGCCCCACCGGAAGAGGAGGGCCTAAGGCGGAGCGAACGGGTGACATCCAACATTCACAATCTGTTTGGCAAGAGGCAAATTGTAAAGTGTAAAATCAGGATGCCATCAATGCTCACCAAAATACATTGTTGTCGACAAAATCAACTGTGGATTTAGCAGACTAAAATCTTATGGCTAAAACTAAACCATTCAGATGTGTAAAATATGACTCAAAGTAAATAACATTGTATTCAAAAGACTGTCAAAATCAACACTGCTCTATTTTCACAAAGACGGTTGGTACAGTGAAGTTGCGACGGTCACTGTAACCTTGTGGTGTTGCTTGAGACTTAGTCATGGTTTTGCCACTGAAAGGACACACAGCAGGTCAGGACATTATGGAACATGTCCTTGTTTAAAAACTTGTTTCCACAACGCCGGGAGGCATTCTTCTTTCGTGTATCGTCAGATGTGCAGCTATGCTCTCGTCTCCTACGTAGAAATGCTCAAATCAACGCCGCCGGTGAACGACTGAGAGGAATACATGTGATGGTAAAGTGAAATGTCAAGTGGCAACACTCGTTTTCACAAACGCAGCTGGAACGGTGACGTTAAAGAAGGTTACTGCGACCTTCTGCTGTGTTGCACGGGAGGAGACAGTGACCGTTTTTGCCACTAAAGGGCCACAAAAGAGGTCAGGACATTTTGCACTGTCACCGGAACTGAACTGTCCTCCTGTTCAAACTTGTTTCCATAACGACAAGAGGCACCCCGGCCACGGTGGGGAATGCCCACGAAGCTCTGCTCCTCCCCCATTCATCATTCCTGACAGCATGCATTCCATTCAAACACGTGCAGTCTGTGTTTTCTCACACGAACGCTTTCAGGTCAAAGTAGTGATTCACCAACCCATGCACCCAGCAGCTACCAGCCTGCAGCTGGATCCCATGCAGTGCCAACTCAAACGGATAAGTATATCTCATGCCTGAAATAGTTGCCCACCCCTGGGCTATATGTTGATCTGGCCTCTGGCAATGTGCTTATTCAGCACCATGGAGAGAGGCGTGAATACACATTCAGTATAGCCTGTACAATCTTCTGCATATGGAAGCTCTCTCTCTCTCTCTCTCTCTCTGAGTCTGACACAGCGATAACTTCATAGGATGAAATAAAGTTAAATGTTAATGTAATGTTAATGTAAATGTAAACTATGTTGACCCGCACGGCGCACCTGCCTGACCTGCATCTCATGCACTCTCTTCAGTTGACCCTTCTCGACCTGCAGAAAAAACCCGGAGGTGCTGATAGTTTAACATTGACCCGTACAGCACTATTAGCCTGAGTAAGACTACAGTATACGGATATATATATTTGTTGTACATCGTTCCATGCACTCGTTTGATCCAGCCCTTGATCTACTCAAAAGGAATTTGCATAATATTGCTTGAGTGGACTATTGCTTATTATGTCAAAGAAGTACAACTTTAGGCTGAACAGAGAAAAGTGTGTCTTGAATTTAATTTTAGCTGCCCAGACCAGTGTGGCAGTATTTCAGAAGATGCCGCCAGCTGCTTCCACACAAAAAAACAGAGCTGTAAAATGGAGACCGTTTCATCATGTAGTTCATTTCAGAGTATCAGTGCTAGTGGGGAACATAGTGTAGGCTACAGTAGCTGCCAAGCAGCTGAAATATGTCTGTATACTCACCTTGCAGTGCGACATGATCAGCAGCTCCATCCAGCATACAGTATGAAGACCAATACAATGCAATTCAGTGCAGCTATACTAACGGCATAGCCTGGTGGACTGAGGACAAACACATGGATACACATAGAGTACTACAGCTCATTAGAACCATCTACTGCTGCTAACAGAGCTGTAGGCCTAAGGCCTAAGGTTAGCAAAGAATATCACCTCTAATACTAAGCATGTGTTGTATGGAGAATATAGGTTGCTACCTTCAGGAAGGAGATATGGTGTACCAGCATACAATAAGGTCAGTCTAAAGAGGTCCTTTGTCCACCAGTCAACCTTGAGGCTTAATCAGGATAAATAGCCACAGGATAATCTAAGCGGTGGATATTGCTTTTGTCTTCATGTCTTTATGTATGTAAATTGTCTTGTTCTTTGTGTTATGTCAAATGTGTGTATATGTGTTCTGCATACTTGGCTGCTGTGTCGCAAGACAAATTTCAGTGTGAACTGACAATAAAGTACTATATCATATCATATCACATCAACTAATAGCTATAGCACAGTGATGGAGCTGCAATACTTAAGTAAATGTACTTCAGTGACAGCTGCATTACATATGTAGCTAACTAATTGCTACATGTAAAGCACAGACAGACACAGAGCTGTATTCCACATGTGGCAGGAACTAATTGCTATAGCACAGCGACAGCCACAGCAATTATCAAACGTCTGCCTGAGCTGTCTGCCAGATGGGACCAACAGGAAGTAGTTGTTAATCCACCGTGACCCATATTTAACCTCGGAGGAGGTTGCTACCTACCTGCGGAGGAAGTGATTCATTCGTCCAAAAAATAAATCTCCTGTATCATCCACAGACCTGGCCAACGCAGCTGAAGTACGCTCTGGGAGAGTAGGCTACTGCTGGAAGAAAGCTAGGCCGCAAAGCCTCAGAGAGTCTCTTCTTGTTTTTGTTTTTTTGTACATTTACACATGCTTACCTTATTGGGTTTTAGCTTTTATGCATCACATTAGGCTGTTGTCGCTTCAATTTCCCCTCGGGGATTAATAAAGTATATCTCATCTCTCATCTCATCTCATCGGGTTGAAGTGGCGGCCACAGTCTCTTCTTCACAGGACAGCAGTGTTGATTTTGTTGACCAAAAATATGATGAAAAATATTAATCGACTACCTTTTTCACTGACGAAAATCAAATAAAAACTATGCTGCGATGACTAAAACTGAGACTAAATATATTGACAATTTCGTCAACAAATAAAACAAACTAAAAATGTTAGAGGGACTAGAGAGAGCCAGTAGAACCAAAATATTTAATTTTATGTTTGGTTGCGCTCTGAAAATAGCAGATCTGCAAGCTCGAGCTTGTAGATTGGCTATTTTCAGCATGCAACCAAAAAACAAAAACAAATCAGCCATTATGACGCCATCAAGGCCTACAAACATAGATTTTGGTTGTCTAAATCAAGTGTAGATTTAGTCTAATTAATTAATATGACTAAAATATGGCTACAACTAAATGGGATTGTATTCAAAAGACTACGACTAAAACTAAAAGCCAAATTTGCTGACAAAATCAACACAACAGGACAGGACATGACAGAGTCTATCTTCAGGATTCTAACAGCTCTCACCTACTTAGGATACAGACCAATACTTGTTTGGCTTGAGCTACTAGCCTTGAACCACTTTTGGAACCACACAGGTCAGATATCTCAAGTTCTTATCAGACACCCCCTTGTCATAGATCTATTACCTCACAACGCAAAACAAGATAAAAGGGGAAAGATAACCTGCCAAATATGAGTTACAACAAGGAAAGACAGGAGTCTTTGGAGTAGATCTGTCTCCGTTTAAAGACGATTGAGAGGAAATTTATTTTCAGGATAGATGTACAGGTCTGCTGGCTCTTACCGTCAGGGCGATTTGTTTTTATTTAGACCTCAAATAATGTTCCAGTTCATGGTGAATCTTCATCTGGTGGAGCTGGTTTGACCTGATGAAGATGCACTATGGATCGAAACTTTGTTTGATAAAAAATGGAACTTCAGGTATGCAGGCTCCACTTTCATGCACTTCACTTTGTATTCACCTTGCTACCCACTTGCGATGTGCAAGTACAGTCTAGTCTACTCTACTGACAGGAACATTCACATCCAAACTTTAGGACAGAACCGTCACGCAAATGTTTCACACCTATTAGCCTGTCAGGGCATAGGTGAAATTCTATGTACTTATGACACTCCAAAATATATGAGGGCAAAGGAAAGAAAAGTGGAAAACTGGTAGTGACTGGCTGTGCACAGATAACTTAATCTGTCCAACCTGCAAGCCTGCAGTTTTATTTGAATGTACATTGGCCTTGTGGTGATAGTATTATGCAACAACGTGTTGAGTGGTCTTTAATAAAGCTAAAAGTGCATGTTTATTCCTCTCAAACAGCTGAGTTTCACAGAACACTTAACTGTGAAGAGAAGTCCATTGAAATATAGTTATGCAAATTGGCATGGTAACAAAATATGAAGTATTCAAAAATAACCATTGCATGTTACTTACAATGCAGACAATGTCTCTCTCTGTGTTCCAACTGTCTCTCTCCTACACTGGTGGTGTGACTGCACTTATTTGGGGCAGAAGGGCATGAATTACCCCATTTGAGGTGTTTGTCCAGTACTTCTTGAAGCCATGAACCTCATTGGCGCGATGGCAACAGCAGGGGGAGCTTGTGGCTACAGCAGATCTCGGGTGTCTGTAACTCTGTCAATCCCAATATGACCATCTGGCTGTCACTGTCCCTGTACATCACAGTTTGGCAGCTGCAAATGTCATCAACTAAGTCAGGAACGAAGATAATTTGTTCCATTCATGCCCACTCAAACAGTAACAGTAGAGTAGACTATCCATGTTATATTCCATATTGGAATGTTCCGTGTGCGATGTATCTTCTTTTGAGTGAATGAATCATATTTGTATGTTGCTTTACTTAAAGCTCCTTACATTGCATTTTGCGCAGGCACCTCGCCCAGAGCCAAACAATGCTATACCCCACACATGCACACACACACATGCACACGCACGCACGCACACCCATAATCGTATCACTTTTTACTGTGATGTATCTCAAAAATGGTCATTAATGCTATACCAACACATGTACTGTAGGTGAGCACCTACTTAGTTGCAACTCTTCTGACTATTGTTGAAATGCTATGTGTGACGTACCAGTTGTTTGCCTACTCCTGAGCCGGCCTGAATCCATGTTTACTGTATGTAGTACCTCATAATGTCCATATTGGATAATCCAGTCAAAGGTTAAGCCTGCCATATTTTTCTAAGGCTGGTGTGGTGTTGGAAAAGGCAGAGAGACCCCTAGAAGAAACTTTATTTATCCAAGTTAATGTACCGTACAGTATGTGTGAATTTGTGTGCAAATGGGGGAATGTAATGCACTTGTTAAAGCGCTTTGGATTTACATTTACCCTAATATCCCTGCATGCCAAAGCTTAGCATAATGGCATTACTGACTGCATGACTGGTTACTGTGCTCTGTGGTCATGGACACATTGTATTTACATACATACATACATACATACATACATACTGTATACATTGGTTTGAGTGAGAGTGTAAATTGAGTAACGTCATGTCTGGTCTCTCCTGCAGAGAGTGGTGAGACCTACCAGAGGCAGGTGCTGTCCATCTTCAGCATCGCCTCAGGGATCTGTCTTCTGGGAGTGGCGTGCATGGCTCTCTACCGTCGCAACAAGTGAGTGATGCTAGCTCAGCACGCTGGTGCTGCGTGGAGAACACAGACATTTTATAGTTGACTAGTTGTCTTATAGGCCAGTATAATACCAATAAAGGCTTTCTATTCTTCTATGAGCATTGTTTCAGCCCAAATTAGACAGAAAAAAGTATTAGTTAATAGTTTAATTTTGCTGTATGCCAGTGCAATGACAAAAAAACTGACTTTATATTCTACTAAACAATGAAATTAAAGGAAAATTAAAATCCTCCCAAACAGTCTAATTATACTCATCACTCCTTATAATTGCTGGTTATAAAAACACAAAGAAACAGCCACAGTTTCCTTTCCACTGAGCTTAATGAAGTGCTTTATTTATTTTAATTTGGAATTGACATATCAGAAAAAGTTTGGTTCAGTACAAACAAAAAAAATAAATGAAAATGAAAACTCCTTTTCTTCCCCCAAGCGGCCTAATTACTGTATGCGAGCATCGACTGTTATTATTGCTGATTCAAGTTTGTCTCATAAAGTACAAAAATAAACTGGCACAGTTTCTTGTCACAGAAGACACAACTGACGAACTATAGACGAAGCTTGGTCTAGTGCTACATTTCTTTTCATTTGACAGAGCAAGTGAGGGTTCTTGTAATGTTGCTGCGTGATAATATGAAAAAGACAGATTTTACATGATCAATGGATTTCAGTGAACCCTGATGGAGAGTTTCCCCCGTGAAATAATAAACTAAAACTAACTTGATATTTTCATATTTACACAGCGGTTTCAGTTCTGGCTTTTAAATAAATTATGGCTGGGATACCCCTGTGAAGATTCTAAATCTGTAATAATAAATAAATAATAATACAAACATGGGGAGCATGAGGAAACAACAAATAAAAACAACTTTATTCGGCGGAAGGAAAAAAACACTATATGACTAAGGAATAAAATCAATAAAAACAGTGGAATGAGTCAGCTGGGGAAATCAATATCGATGAGGTGGTACTTTAGAGGGTGGGGGCATCTCTGAGAGTTTTGGGGAGTGCAGTCCACAGGGTTGGGGCAGCAAAATCTAAACAAAAACGTTTAGTTTATTTTTTTACGTAAACTAATGCTACTTATCATCATACAAGAGGAATGTTTTGGACATAATCATGCTTGCATCTGATGGCGACGCTAAACTTATGTGTGAATGTTAATTATTATTATTAATTATCACCGGTTATACTGTGTGAATCTATTATTGGGCTGGCACATATGTGTGAATGTCTGATTATCACGTAACAGCCTGGGGTGAGTGGAGTGATAATAGGACTGAGAGGCTACGTGATAACTATTCATCAAAATAACGCCTGCATGATAACCTGGATCTATTATCTCCATATTCTAATCTTGTGTGTCTTTCTTGTAAATGAATGCCCTACTTGATCATACTACATACAGCGTCACACATGCATCAAAAGTAGCAGATCCACATGGGCTCGAAATGTGGCGTGTAGCGATCGCGTTTCGTGCATTGGTGCTTTTGCTACTTTTGAATTTAACACCTGTTTAACACCTGTAAGAGGCGATATCCTCTATTCCTCGTTTGTTGTGGTAACAATCTGATCAAAAGGCTTTTAATGAGTAAAAGGTGTAAATTGCATCCGAGCATAAACGACTCGAGATCTAACTCTCTGTATTCATTCACCAAAGTATTGCTTTGTTAGTTTATAACTCAAAGAGCTATGTTGTAGGAATAGCAAGTAAGACGAATTGCTACTTCTATCTTTGAATCAGAATGTGCAGAACGGCACGTCTCTTTATTTCACACTCTTCAATCATACTGACAACACAACACACACACACCCCCACTTCCTTGTTTACCCCGAAACCCCCGCCCACTCTCTTAGGGTGAAGTATGTCCCTAGAAAGTCACTACAATGTGTACAATACCTAGAAGTTTGATCGTTGCTCTTTTAAGTAACTTTGACCATTCACATTGTGTTATATTTGTATATAATGTTTTGTTTTTGACAATATGTCAGGTATTTCTGCCTGAAGGTCTATAAAAAAAGTTAAATCCTAAAGCTGAGGCAAAGCTGAAACAACCCTGTGGAAAGGATGGTGAAATATTAATGTCCTGTTGGAGTTTGCACACATAATCCTGTCCTGTGTGTGTATCTGTGTATGGACAAGGCTTATGTAAACTTTGTGTAAAGTGTGCACTTATTTGGAGATGGTGTAACGGTGTGTTTCTCTGTTCCCAGGAGACACAGAGAGAAGCTCCAGGCTCACTTCTCTGAGAGCCGCATGCTGAGAGACTGCAGCATCAGCACCTCTGGACTCATGTCCAAATCTACACCCAGGCTTCAGTACAGCCTACAGGCCCACAAGGTGCACTGACTATTATACTATGATTTACTATGGAGTCATTTAAAGTGTATCAGTACAGGGATCAGTAGAGTGTAAGGATGAAGGATTGACAAAGTTGGTCATATACAACAGACTGGCTTGCTACCAGACCTTTCTCTATGCCCCTGACAGGCGGGCAAATAGCCCCCTGGGGCTCTAACCTCCTGAGGAGGTGTTGTCTTTGACACCTCTTTATACCCAGAGATGCTCTGCCTAAATGGTTATGAATATGATCCGGCTATACTAAAGATAAAAGACTCCACAAGAAAGATTACACTGACTGGTTCAGTTGAGGACGTCTATGTATCATGTACTAATATATACAGGCTTGTGATGACACTGCTGAAGCCGCTAGAAAGAGAATAGTGTAGTGTACCTTGCAACAATTATCTCAGCCTCGTGACAAGACCCCTGCTGTGTATGTGGTCCACATACAGTACAGGTAGCCTATATAGATCAGAAATGATTATAGGACGGACTGGCATTCTAAAAGAAATATTATATCACATTGTGAGCTATGTTATTGGTGAATTGATTTGTGTATAGAGGGGGGGAAAGTGTGTGTGGGCCTAGACTCTCTAGTGCACTCCGGTACAGTGTAAAGTGGTTAAAGCTTATCACTACATCCTACAGCCCCACAAGGTGCACTAACTGTAACCTAATTATTTACAGCTGAATAATTTTAACGCTTATCAGTACCGCCTACAGGCCCACAAGGTACACTAGCTGACTGTTACAGATGTACTTACTACTGAATCATTTAAAGATTATCCTGGGTAGAAGTGTGAACTAATTCAACATTCATGTCATAAACTTTCGTTGACCTTTCGTTAGCTTTTATTATTGCGTGTGTGTGTGTGTGTGTGTGTGTGTGTGTGTGTGTGTGTGTGTGTGTGTGTGTGTGTGTGTGTGTGTGTGTGTGTGTGTGTGTGTGTGTGTGTGTGTGTGTGTGTGTGTGTGTGAGTGCGCACATGCGTGATTATACAGTAAAATCCTCAGTGAGATTTTCAAGCATATCGATTCATAGTTAAATTAAAGTCCTTATTTGTCTGGGTTCCCCCTTGGAAGCCCCTCAAGGTCTCCTTTGAAGACCACTTCTGTAGAGTTTAATATCTCTGTCTATGGTAATCCTGAGATGTTTTGCAGTGTAGGAGTCCTCACTCCTCATTTAGAATGCAGCATACTGTACATTCAATATCGTATGCATATAAAGAAGCAGTGCACGCTACGCTAAGTAGTATTGAGGTATGGGTTATATTTTTCATTCCTCTACTGCAGTAAATCTGTAAAAAAAAGAAAAGGAAATTTAGTTTTATCCGCAGTCTTTTGTATCATGAAACTAAAGAATGGAAATAGATAAGATAAGAGCGTTATTGAGGCAAGGGAATGCAGGTGTTGTAGCAGCAACAGAGATGAGAAGGTACAGGTAAAGTCACTATAAAGTAATGGAAAAGAGAACTATAGATATATATAGCTATAAAGCTACTGAAGCAGGCAGCCACTCCCAGAGATGCTTAGAGACTAAGCAGGTACATTTGAAATGGGTTACTATGGTGGAAGAAGTACTCTTAGCAATACCACAATGTATAGAAATACTTATTCTAAGTGTTCTGTATTCCAAAATGCACCTGAGTAAAAGCACAAACGTATTATTTGGCATCAGCATATAGTATCAAGTATAGTACCAAACGCAAAAGTAGACTATTCATCATCATCATGCAGAAGTTTCACAAGTTGTTTTCCTTTTCACATTTTTTCAAAAGTATCCGGTCTGTTGTTCAAAGTAAGCGTGTAGATTGACTATTTCCAAACAGACTAAGTAAAACCTACAGCTTAAAGGTAGGGTAAGATATTTTGTTGGTAAAATAACTTATATTATGCATACTGATACTCATTGTGCTTTAATTAACAAAAATACCTACAACATTTTATACCCCCCCCTTTAACTGATGGAATGTAGGCTATGTTACATTTACAAAGTATTGTAACTAAAGTGTTCAAATAATTGTAGTGTAAAAAAGTAGGTACTATAATCACCACTACGAAAAACTGAAATGAAAGTAGAAAAACAGGAGGCAGGCAGCTTCTCACACATCAGTGCCAGAAATGCTTAGCAGAGTACATTTGAAAGGGGTTATCTGTCATCTTCTTCCACAAGTTAATTATGGTATTCCACAGACACATTTTTTCCACTGCTTTGCACAGAATGTCAGCCAAAGTGATTGTTCTGGAAAGGGAGTTGTTCTCCAACTCCAACCAACCGGGGTGCTTGAGAGGGTGGCCAACATGATCTGATTCTCCTGCATTTCTGGTGAACGGTGGTAACAGTTCCCCCGGGAGTCAAAGATGTGAAAGAGAAAGAGGCTCATCAGGCATGAGAGCCTTGCAGCGACTAGAAGTCACGTCCACTGGCTTTAATGAGGCACTGTTGGACAGGGAGGCCAGCGGCAGCACATACTGGAACTGCAATAGCAGCATTATCTGCTGACTATGTTTCAAAGAGGGATTTAGGAGCCTTCCACTGTGATTCTGCACTGCATGCTATAGAGCTTTTCGTCAGCTGGGCTAAGTTGTATGGAAATTATGTGAATTTTAATGAATTAAAAGAGAAGGTGGCAACCTCTCATCTAATCTTGTGTGGGATTAATGCATGGGTGCAGTTGAGGCCCTGTAGGAGTTGATAGGGGGCCGTAATCACAAAGCACACTCTGCTAATCTGCACCTTTACGTGTAATTAAGACCACCAGCCCAGCTAAGCAGGCTCAGGGTGTCGGTACGAGACTATTTTCATTCTGAATGGAGACTTGCTGCCAAGCCATAATATGTTCCTTGTGTTATCTGTGACGAACCCTGAGAAGCTTGTTTTTCCAATGTTGGCTCAACTTGTTACAGCGGGATGTGTAATGATGCCACCATCCAGTTTTATCAAGCATTTCAAGCACTGCTCTCCTCCCTCCCCTGCAGAGCTGTGGTTACCATGGATCGTCTAGTACGGCTGGAATGGTGGCGACAGGTACTTCAACAGTGGCCCCGCCTGCAGTCACCAGAGCTCCGTCTAAAGGGAAACGCCTCAGGTAACACATGGCATCCTCTTATTTACTTTATTTTATTTATTTATTTTTTAGCTTCTGAGAATGGTCAAAGACTTTTAAAACTGCAAAAATACTTATTGTGTAAAATATGAAGGCTTGGGTTGAAAAGAACAGGGAACTGGGCTGATGAAAACATGTTGTTTTTACCCGATTACAAGCCGTAATTGTGTGGAGAGAGAAGGTGGAAAAGGTGATGTGAAACAACACCTGATCTTGTATAGCTGCTATAGTGTGAGGCAGCTCAACTATATTTTGAAGCTTTGCTAGTGGGCTTCAAAAGCACAAAAAAGTGTTGGACGCCAGTTTGTGTCTTCATGTTACTGGCTGAAAATGATTGGTAGCTAGACTGCTGCTGCTACTACTGTTTGACTTTGAACGCAGCATAAAAGGCTTGGAGAGACATGGAGACTCCTGCTGAAAAAGCACTCTATAGCAATGTTTATTTAACACTTCTTTCGACCAAAAAAAAATCACTTTCTCCATCTAAAAGCAGACTATGTAGTTTGGTTTACAGTGGCCACTTTGGACACAAATAACATGGCAGTCAACGTCTTTGACTTCATTACCCAAGAGTCTCCGGTGATGTGCTGTGATTGGCCATGCAGTCTTTGCTTTGACAGGCAGTTCTGCATTGGTGCCTTGGCAAAATAATGCCAGGATGAAACTCATGCTCTCCCCTAGTACTTAGTAATTCAGTCAAGCCCCTAGCAGGGAGCCCTCTTTACATTCATGGAAGGATGATTGTTATTGGTTAACTTTATAATTTTGTGGGGCATAATATGTTATATAGTTGTAAAAAAGTTACATAGTGCTGCTTTAAGTGGATAATAAAATATAAAAAATCTCTCTCTCTCTCTCTCTCTCTCTCTCTCTCTCTCTCTCTCTCTAATTAGCAGACAACAGAGCATGCATTATCCCTCTCTGTTTCTGGTGCCCCCTACTGGTACTAATAAGTCATATACTCGTGCTCATTGCCAAATGCCAATGCCACATAGGGCACCGACATTGCTGGTTGTAGGAGTGGTTGCACTTGCACCACTCAAAAATGTGGGATGAGTAAGGATTGCAGAAAGGATTCATGCAGCCATTGTTTTGATGAAACTGGTGACATTTTGTCTTTCTGTTCTCAATCTTGTCACAGGAGCAGTTCCCTTTCGCTCAGCCCCGCCCCAAAACAGAGGGAGACCAATCACTTCAGGACGCCGCCCATTCCCAGAGGGAAACACAATCTGGTTGGAGGATGCAGAGTCACTGGCCACGTCTACAAGCACCTGCAGGAAGTCGAGTCGAGAGACGTGGAGGCAGAATATTTAAACAGGTGAGAATTCATTGTACTAAACAAGTTCACATATAGGCCATTTAAGCCTCCTTGGGCTAACAACGGCCAGAACCACTTTTCTAAATGGGACGACCTCAGACATGTGTGATGACGGCTTTTTAGCCCAAGGAGTGTTTTTCATGCAAAATGGATTCAGAATGAAAACCCCCTAGTTTTATATGCAACTTAAGCAGAATGAAATGTTGTACATTTTGCCCCAACTTTCAGCAGCTACGTAGCTGTCACAGATTCTCCTAGGGAAACTGAATTTCAATCTTTGTGAGATGTGTTACTAGACACATTTACAAACACATTGAAGAAATGTATTGGTAAGCAATGTATCCCCAGATTTTATTATTATCCCCCGGCTATATAAGAGAAGTGCTGGCTCTGTTCCAGGACACATTAAAAGCAGGACAGATTGTTGGCAGAGCATATCCTCTCTACATTATGTTTTTTCTCTGTGGTTCAGACTCTCTTACAGTTTATGACCACATCCCAATTATCCTCAGTGCTACAAAGTAAGACATTTCAAGTTGAATGTGAGATAGAGTGTGGTTAATGTCGGGCTAAACCCATGCAGGAAGTACTCATGTCATGATTTAGACATTGATTCATTCTCAAATGATGACCTTGATGTCAAAGTCGTTTGCTTGTTTTATATATCCCAGACTGCATGTTAATAAGGTCTGCTTACTGAAGAACAAAAACATAGACATTTCCACTTTTACTTTAACCAGTTATAACTTCATTTAACCCTGACAGTATTCAAATGCAAACAAATGGATCTGTAAGGGTCCATCTGTTTCCATTTTCTTCCACAAATTGCGACTGTAGGTCGCAGATTACTATGAAAACTTTTTTTTAATAATAATATATAATATTATAATATATAGTAATATATAATTATGGTTATGAGTCCATCACGCCTCGTGACATCACGCCTCGTGACATCACACCTCGTGACATCACGTCTCCATATATTCTCCATAATTTGAAGATCACGACACGACTGACATCATCGCCTTGTGACATCACGTCTCCATATATATTCGATGTCTCCCTTTTGACTGATACCTGTCCATTCAACAGGCCCGAAAATTAAGGTCTGGCCCATCAGACCCTGGACACTTAAGACACTGCCCCCGCTGCCACCCTTAGATCTCCATATATGGAGTTGACCTGTTCTGACATTCCATATGTTGATCTGACCTCATCAAACCCTGTACACTCAAGACACGCTCCATATATGGCCAGACCTCATCAAACCCTGTACACTCAAAACACGTTCCATATATGGCCAGTACAGAATTAATTCCATATGTTGATCTCACCCCCCATGCCAAAGCACCAGCCCAGCAGTCTGCCGTCACCCAGGCGGATGCGTGGTTGCTTCTCGCCCTCAGGGAGTCTTACTGGTCTACTCTTAGAGTTACAGTGTATTTTGTACCCCAAACGTACAGGCCTGTACCCCACTGGACATCCTTGCACCCCCCCTAACCCCACCCTCCCCATGTTTTCCTCTCTACACCAAAGCTCTTTGTAGCCGAGCTACAAGCTTTCAGCGCAGCACTAATGCACTGTGTTGTGTATAGCGCTGTAGTTGCAGATGGACTATTTTTGACAAATGTTTATCCATTTGCAAGTCTTCACCTATTATGACATGCCCAGAGTAGGGACTCTAGGGTTCAAGTGGTTAAACAAGCACTCATGAAAAGATATTTACAAAGCAAAAAATGGCGAGGAAAATAAGGGTGGCGAGATAAAAGATTTTTGCAAATGCACGAACAGGGTCAATGAGATTTTGTGGGTGTTAAAGCACTATATTCTCATAGTAATCATTTCGCTATAGAGTGTTTGTTCCATAAGAGGGGTCTCTCCAGCTCTTTAATAAACAGAAAATACATCTTCAGGCAGGTTGCCAATTTCCCCCAATCAGGATACAGTACCCCTTAAACATATTCAATTGTATAGCGTTCCAGTTCCAATTTTGTCCATTTCTTTGTGTCATCATCACTTTCAATCTCACTTGTTTATCCTGTGTCCTGCATGAGTTCACTCTCTCTTGATTTGATACAATTGGCAGAAATGAAAATGCATTTTCTGTTAAGAGATGGAGATTGAGAGCCCTGTTACTGAACAAACACTGTAGCAATGATTACTATCAGAATATAGACCTTTTTAACACTTTAACAAATAGGGGGAAAACAATCACTTACTCCACCTTTGAAGCAGTGGTCTCCAGTCTCTCCACCTGGATGGCACTGTCCCTGTCTGCAACTTACGTGCACTTCTATCTCTGTTTCTATGGGCCTTGTTTGTATGTGTTTAAAGCGCCCTGGTCGGTGTGTTGTTGTCTCTGCTGAGTAGCATTGTAAGTGGTGCAATCATGTTTGGGTTATACACAGGACATTTACTGTGGTTGTTTTTAGTGAATGTGTGCAGAATGGTACAAGGGCAGGAGTGGAGTGTCCTATACTAATTACCTACAGCTGACAGGAATTAAATGGTGCATTTATATAGCACTTTTAGTTTTATCCAATGCGCTGCACTTTCTTTCACACATTCGCGGCTGTGGAAACCATACAAGGCACGACCTGATATTGTGTAAGGCAGTGGTTCTCAGTCAACATGTGGGTCGGGACTTCCAGGGGGGTCCACTCTGTGAATTACGTGAGAAAGAGGCCAACAATGTGATCTACAAGATCAGTTATTTTCCACAAAGTTTATCTGCGGAACCGAGTCAAACTAAACGGAATGCCTCAACTACTACAATTCCGTCAGCAGGCCCAGCAGGGGGGAGGGGGGGGGGGGGGGGTCACACGGCCACACCACTGGTGTAAGGAACGGACTGCAGTGCTCCAAACCGGGGACAGCCCTACAAACCATGTGCTGCCTACTGTCATTATGGGAAATGTGATGGTAAACAAGGTTGATGAACTATCTAGAATAGATGAAGCATGACTGTTCCTTCCTGGAGGGCATGCTTCTGTGTTTCTCAGAGACTTGCTTGTCTGACACTTTACCCTCATCATGGATGGATGGATTTCACGAGGCCCTGTTAAGTCGGCCAAGAAATGTAGCGCAGGTGTCAGCCGTCACGTGAACGAGAGTGGTGTCACCCTGAAGGTGTCTGCCATTATACCGTTATACGTGGCGGTGTCAACCCAGGCATCAACGGTTAAGGAGAGAGTGTGTAACCCTGATATTGAACTGCTAGTGGTTGGTTGTTGACCTTAAACATCTGCCTCGAGAGATTACATGTTATCGATCTGGTTGTTTACATCCCCTCCGCCTGCAAATGTCACAGAGATCAGCGCTTCTCAACATTGTTGAGAGGTGCTGCTAACCGCTTCAACAAGTGACTTTGTGTGTATTCTATGTCAAAACATCTCCCCCCCAATTCCTAGTCAAGTCAATGGCAAAATAAAGGACTATGACGTCATGTACTTGATAGTGGGTGTAGCAAATCAAAGGCACCGCTCACTTCACACTGGGGTGTGATTTTCGGGATCAGGGCCTGCTTCAAAATCTCGAATGGGTTTGCGGCCCACCCATCTGACCACATAAACGTGTGTTAAAGAAGAAAATAATGAATTACACACCCCATGAAGCCTTGATTTTTGTCGCATTCCTATAAGCCAATAGTGGTGCTTTAACTGTTGTGTTGAAACTGCTATATCATGTAAATAGTGTTAAATGTTTTCCTAACATTCAGAGTTAGTACATCTATTGTACTGGTCTGCCTGTTTTTAGGTCTGATGGTGTTTCCACCCACGGACACTTAACTCCCATCCTTTGGTGTCAGTAGGAAACTCTTACATGAGTTCTATCACAGCATTCTGGATGCACTGTAGTGGTTTGTTCTTTGGCATAATGGTTTGCTGGAGGAAAAGCATCACAGTCAAAAGACAACTGGAACAACAAATAGATCCATTATTGTCTGGAACCTGGATTCATTAGAGGTCGCTATGAAACTGAGAAACAGAGATAATGATCAGGACTATATTACAATGGGATGACCAGCCTCTCTGTTTTGAATAGCCTTAGGGCTTAGACGCACATTTAGGGGTCGTCTGATTATGCCAAGTTGTTCCACCGAACATATTAAGAAAGTATTTTATAGCTCAGACCTTCTGGACGTTCTGGTGATGTTTTTCGGGTGTCGGTGTTTGGTGGCTCCCTTAAATGTATGTGTTCTAACATCCCTGGCAATAATGCTGTTAGCATGGCAGCCTGAGGTGTAAGACACTGGGACACTCCCGACTATTTTTGTGACTCATTTACATAATTTCCTACTTCAAACAGTGAAGCTCAGCAGTTCTTTGAAACGACTGCAGAGATAATCTATAGCAGGCTAATAATGTACACGCACGCACGCACGCACGCACGCACGCACACACACACACACACACACACACACACACACACACACACACACACACACACACACACACAGCAACACAAAGTCCTTGTAAAATGGCGGCAGTTCCCTTTCTATGGAAATTTACATTTACCTCCTTTTGTGATCTCCTGATAGATGATATTGCATCTCATCTTTGAACGGATGGTGTCAGAGCATTCCTTTGGAGGCAGAGAATGAGAATTTCCCCCGTGTTTGTTCTATATTTGATTGTTGTAGCTCCCTCTAGTGTTGTGGGTTTCACCCAGTTTAGATAAAGTTAGACGACTATTATGCTTATTCACTGTGAGAATTCGTCAGCTGATCTGTCAGATCTGTACAGCTTGATGTGGACTCCCCCGCACACACGCACGCACGCACGCACACACGCACGCACGCAGGCAGGCAGGCAGGCAGGCGCGCACACACACACACACACACACACACACACACACACACACACACACACACACCACCATTTCCACCCTGCTGCCATGGTAACAGCCAAATGTCTGGAAATGAGACTTGGTAGGCGAATGTGAGAGCGAGAGACCGAGGCTAGAAAAGAGACAGAATGAGAATGAAGGGTGTGAGACAGGCTAGAAAAGAGACAGAATGAGAATGAAGGGTGTGAGACAGGCTAGAAAAGAGACAGAATGAGAATGAAGGGTGTGAGACAGGCTAGAAAAGAGACAGAATGAGAATGAAGGGTGTGAGAGGCTAGAAAAGAGACAGAATGAGAATGAAGGGTGTGAGACAGGCTAGAAAAGAGACAGAATGAGAATGAAGGGTGTGAGACAGGCTAGAAGAGAGACAGAATGAGAATGAAGGGTGTGAGACAGGCTAGAAGAGAGACAGAATGAGAATGAAGGGTGTGAGACAGGCTAGAAGAGAGACAGAATGAGAATGAAGGGTGTGAGACAGGCTAGAAGAGAGACAGAATGAGAATGAAGGGAGGGGACTCGATCAAGGAAATAAAACAAAGATAACTAGATAAAGTGCCTCTCCACCAGGGCAGGTCAGGTTGTGGCCTCCTGGTGGCGCTATAATAGGCCAATGTGAAAAGGGTGGCATTTCTTCTTACGCTTTGGATGGCAATTGGATGATTTGAGGAATTTTGTTCCAAAAATGTGTTTTGCAAAAATCCACCTGTTGGCAACAGGTGGATTGGCCACATTGGCCTGTTATGGCGGCGCTATAACAGGCCAATGTGAAAAGGGTGGGATATATTCCTCAGCCCAGTAGGAAAGTCTGTGAAAGATTTCACGTAAAGTGCACGCTGCGTTCAACATTTTTGTTCAAAACGGGCCAATCCTGCAAACTTTGAAAACCAATGTTAGCCAATTACGATGGACTATGAAATATCAGACATATCCGTCTTGAACACAGGACTATAGCGACTGTGTAACGATTTGCGGGATTTTTGGACAGAATCTGGAGGAGTAATGTCAAAAATCGTGTTTTACAAAAGTCGGCCTCCTGGCGCTACAGTATAACAGTCCGTTCTGAAAAAAAGGTGCAGACGATCAGAAATCAGCAGAGAGTGAGCGACGTTGTCGCTACTGTATGTCGAATTGAAGTGGACTCTGCCCCAGTGGAGACAATAACGAAGGTGTGAAGGAAAGCTGGAGAGAAGGAGGGGGTGAAAAGCAGTGTCCTCTTATTAGTATAAGCGACTTTGGGCTTGCTTTTTCTGTGAAGTTGCTTGTACTTTGGTAGTTGAGCGGGTTGCGGTTGGGGCTTGTTCCCTAATAAACTTTAAACGAGTCATATAAAGTATAGAAACCTTGTATCTCCATGTTTTCTCTTTAATTTTTTTAATTTTATTTTAAATACTACTAATATCTAACTGTGTTAGACATACAAGTTTTGTTTTTATATATATATATATATTTTGTGACCAACTTTTTATTTTGTTTTTTTTAAAAGAACCCCGGGTTAGCACAGACATTACAGGAGAGGGAAACAACAATGGTGCATACGTATAACATAATACATGTTTCTTTTTTCTAACAAGACAATTATGATGGAAACCAAAACAAAACGTGGCAATGATGTTGTAACAGACAAACAAGAATGGGTCAGACTTTGTTTACAGGAGTACAAGTATTGGACCTAACGGAGTCCTGGTTTAACCTTTTGTGCCGCTGTGAGTAGGGCTTGGATGGAATCTGTCCTTGCTCCCTGTGCTCGAGCACTGGAAGCCTCCAAACTCAAGACGTCATAGTAGGATATTTTCCAAAGGTGGATACTAAGGTTATGGGGCGGTTTCCATCTCATTACCAGCATCTTTTTTGCAGCTGTTAAACCGGCAAATAGCACTCTCTTCTTGTGAAGTGTTAGGCTTAGAGATGAGTCGTCATTTAGCAACAGAATGTGTGGTAAACACGGTATGTCTGTCTCGACTATATCTATGTTTTTATAATAATTTAATAATTCAGGCAAAAAAACAATACTATACGCATGCACCAGTTCAATGCAGCATTTAGTTAACAGCTTTTGGTAAACCCACACAGGACAGGATCAGGAGTGCAGAAGCTTTTATGCTAAAAAAAATCTGTGTTGCGGCACAGAGGAGGTTTTTCTGCACTTAAACATTCATGCAGCTCCCCAGTCTTCCCAGATTTTAAGGATTATTAATAATTACACAAAGATTATGAATATCCAGTCCCTGAAGAAAGAACAAATACATACACAATAGTCAGATGCTTCAGGGAGAGGTGGGATCAAGCTCTAAGTGCAGGAGAGGTAACTGTATAACATTTCTGACACAGAGATGTTATCTCCGTCGCCCTGCTATCCACTCCACAAATATATAACTAAGAACATTTACAAGGTACTTTTACTTTACTGGAGTAGGCCTATTTCCAAATTTCAGTACTTTTACTCCACTATAGGAAAATATTGTACTCCACTACCATTATGCAAAGTTTAGTTACTGCTTTGTGTAGCAGATCTACAAGCTTGTAGATTGCCTACTTTCAAAATGTTTTGTATACATTTTTAACTTGTGAAATGGGAGATTCTTCACAATGAGTACTTTCATTTGGAACTTGTTTTTTTTTAATACTATACATACACACACATGCACTCGAGTCCTAATGTAACTAACTGTCTCACCCTTTCATTTCTCTTCCGTTCCTCCCTGCAGGTGCTGCACCAGCGGAGACGTCACTGACCTGACCTCAGATATGCAAAGCCCCCATGCTGCTACTGCTGTAGGCAGGACTGGATGGACCGAGGTCCCCTGCACCCGCCTGGACAAGGGAACAGCCGCCCCGCTGCCATCCCACCGCACGCGCTCCGTGCCCATCATCCCCTCCCTCCAGCCGCACGACCGGACGGACAAGCGGCCTGTGGGCGCCCCGAATCCCGAGGCGGCGTTGGCGACGACACCGCCGCGCCTCCAGTGGCGGTCCGCGCCACCGGCCCGAAAGACCACCGCAGTGCCTGTGGGGTCCTCCGGCCCCGGTGAGACCGCCAACGCCGCCGTCACCCGTCCCGCGCCCGTCGGCAGCCTGCGGTCAGGAGGGAAGAGCCGGGGCACCCCGGCACGCGAAAACCCCCGCCCCGTGGAGACGACCGTGGAACTGGAGGGCGGCTCGAAACACAGAAGCCTTTGCGGTCCCGTGATGGCGTCCGCTGGGCCGTGTTCTGATCTGCTGTGCGGCGGCATGAACACTGTTACCGCAGTGACGACCGTGCTCGCTCAGGAGGGCGGTGCTGACAAATACTCTCGCGGCGCGCCGTTCCACGGCGCTGAGGCCACAGTGCTGAAGTCAGCGGACCAAACAGAGGCCCCTGGGCCGTGTCAAGCAGAGACCACTGTAGCACACGGAGGAGCAAACTGCGCCTCGTCGGCCACCAATAAGGCCCCCGGTGGCAGAGAACGCGGCACAGCCGATGACGCCGCCGCCGCGCCATCCTCCTCCACGAGCTGATCGGGTTTATTTCTACAGCGCTTTCAAGGACGTTGTTTTCCGATAACTCGCCTATCCTTTGTCGGGTGGTGGCATGTGTTTGGCAGGTGTCCATCGACGGAGCTCGAGCGGACTCCACCACAGCAGAGATGACATTTATTGACATGAGTAAAAACTAAAAAGACATGAAATATTCCAGAAAAAGAAGGCAACACAAACACGTTGTTGTGTATACATGTGAATCAAATGCAGAAAACAAAGTTATTTGGATTTTAAAAAGTGTACTGAAGAAAAAAAAAGAAGAAGATAAATGCCACTATTTAAACACAGCTTCTACTTAGAAACCAAAATAGTGTGTCATCTCTATGTTGTTTCTCTATTGTAAAGAAATGAAAGTATATGTCACATCATATATGTCATATAGACATATATTTGACATGCAATTGTGACAAAATAAAGATTATGATTACAGTGTACTTTTTTTTTTTTTCATTTCAGTCAGACTTAATGACATGCGCATTGGCCTTGCTATTTTACTGTGGTTGTATTCGTTTTTAATTCGATTGTCTACACAGTATGTCTCTTTAGGTATGGGAGTTTTGAATGTTATTGATTTGTCAATAGGGCAGCTGTTTGACGTCTGCCATCACATTGCAGATCTGAACAACAACCGTTTAACATGTTTGCAAACATTGTCTACTTATATGTTTTCCATCACTTTAATTCTGTCCTACTCTGCATCGACTTGAATATTTAGTTGGTGCTTCGATTGGTGCACTGCGACATATAGCGCCATGTCCAGGGGGGTGCACTTGTACATCATGTGACATACAAGACCTACTAGCGCTACAGAAACAGGAGTTAGGCAGGAGCCTATGGGCCACATGGCTCTGGCCATGGTGTAATAAAGTAACTAAGCACATTTTTGAGGGGTGCTAGCCCCTCCTATACACAGGTTTAATGTTTGTCTTTAGTTCAATGTGTGTTTTGTAAATGCTATTGACAATGAAGGGAACATTTACGTCATGTGTCGTATACGTCATATTATTGTCTCTTTATTGTTAATGGCGTTTAATGTTTGTGTTTGCACTGTTTGTTTTACATGCAGAATTAACGTCATGTGTGTCTGAGCAAATTGTCATGTTACGTCATGATGTGACGCAGAAGACCTACCTCGCCGGCAATGGACCCTCCTCAACCGCCTACGCACAGGGGTCGGCTGCTTCAAAGCGTGCGAGTGCGGGGAGCCTGAGCAGACATCATCAGCGCCTGTCCCCTGCATAGACCACCTTCAGAGGAGGGCCTCTTCCGAGTGGGACCTGAGACGAGGGCATGGCTACACGACACAACGCTGGACATATGACGATACACGAAAGAAGATGATGTGAGCGCCGCTCACTTCACACAGGTGTGATTCTGTTGAGGTATTTTTACTTTACTGGAGTATTTCCCTTCCATTGTGAGCTTGTAGATCTGCTATTTTAAAGATATTTATACCTTATTAGTTTGAAAACTTGTGAAATGGGAATGAGTATTTATACATTGCAGTATTGATACTTTTACTTCAAGGGGTATTTCACTTAAAAATGGGTAATTGTATCGTCTACTCAGGCTTATGTGAACACCCCAGACAGTTTTTACGTTTTTAAGTTGCTTGATTCAGTATTTAGATATTTTATATTAATTTTTATCAGACCCTTCCTATACAAACCAATTGTAAATTATTGTTTTCATTTATTTGTATAGGAAGGGGGCCAGGTGGAATGAATATAAAATATCTAATCAAATAAATAAAAAACTATCTGGGGTGTTCACAAAAGCCTGAGTAGACCATGAATGAAAGTGAAATATCCCTTTAAGTAAAAAATGTGAGTACCACTGGCTCCGGGAACCAGCAATTCCCAAGGCTACTGATGTCATATATCACTGCAGAGCAAGGTGGAGGCTTCTGGGCTGCAGCATCAATTGTTTTTCATTCATATTCTCCACATCCAGTGGTGGAAAAAGTATACTTGCATCTTTTACTTAAGTAAAAGTATCAATACTGCAATGTAGAAATACTCTGTTACAAGTAAAAGTCCGGAATTCAAAATAAAAGTACAAAAGTATTGGTATCAAAATGTACTTAAAGTATAAAGTACTCATTGTGCAGAAATATCCCATAAATAAATATCCCAAATATCCCAAATATCCCAGAGTTTTCAAATCTAAAATCTAAAATCTTGGAAATATTCAAGTAAAGTACAAATACCTCAACATTTTACTTAAGGCCTACTTAAGTAAATGTACTTAGTTACTTTACTACTGACCACATCCAACCTTACCTTTTGTGAAAATTCCGGTCTGTCTGACATGAATTGCATCTTCTGTGTCACTGTGCAGTACTACTCCTTAACAGTATGAGGCAGCAACACGCCATTGACCATATAAAGCCAGTCGGCCCTGACAAAAAGCAAAATAAAGTGTTTATGGTTACGGTCCACGTCTCTATGGCAACAGACCTCTGTCAATGTATGACTGTTGGTTTTGTCGCTCCGTGAGGCAGTGGGCACCAGAAGAGCTCTGCCAGGATTTAATTATGCACATAGAAAAGAAAAACAGCCCCACTAATTAAGTCCAGATCATTATTTATTTATTATTTGGACAATATCTACAATCTGCTGGAAGAGGAGGTTTAGCAGAGAGAGAGATTATCTATTATAATTAATCAGGGGACGTATTAAATACACAGTGACTAGTGCTGTCAGTGTTGGACGTGACAATGCATCAAGTTTTTTATAGGGTCCCTGGGACCCAATTTGAGAACCACGAGTTTTCTATCGCCTGATCTATTCCATTTTCATGTCACAGCAGCTTTCATTTACGCTTTCCTGATCTGTTCACGAAGGTTTTCTGGAAATGCATGTTTTCCCTGCAGATTTTATTCACTGATTAATAATTCTACTGCTTTGCTACTGACAAGAAGTATGCGTTCACACGGGCAGATGCAAAGATACAGTCTACCATTCATTTTCAATGGAAGCCAGCGACAAGAAGATACGAAGACGAATCTGACGTAGCTGCTGCAAAAGCTACAACAGCTACAATGATACGAAGAAAGTTGAGCTGTCTTTAATACACTGTGTAGATTTACATCTTAATTTGTATCTTTTGCATCTGCCAGTCATTCACTCCTCGACACTTCCAGCAGAGGAACACTATCATTAACATATAATTAACATATAATATAACAGCTTGGCAAATGCCTCTCTTTCTCATTGACAATGTTCTGACAATGCGTTGATATGATGTTGACTGATTCGACATGTATACAATGACAGACAGACTTTCTGACTGTTTACAAAAATAATTGTAGATTGTCTATTGTCGGTGAGCACAGTCTGGACACCCACACAGTGCGTAGCCATAGTGCATTGAATAAAGTGTTCTTCTATTGATTCATTTAATTCAAGAGAAGCGTGTGCTAAATCACATTGCAATGAGGTATTTTGAATTTTTGAATTTGTCCGATTATTTGTACGTATAGGACCTCTCTTAGTCGGACTATTGGGAGGTCGCAGGCCAGTACCGCCAGTCTGACTGTCCAAAATCTGGCCTGTGGGCCATATTGCAGTACTGGCAGCGAATACTATTATTATATCCAATCACATTTCCACACCACTGGCCCACTTCAGACTGGAACAGACCGGTCTTCTGGGATTCATTACAAAGCTCCTGATGGCCAGTTCAGGTCTGTCCAGAAGGAACAAAGAGGACAGAGAGACAGATACACACTTTTGTTTGCAGTGTGAGAACCACCCTGTGTCACAATGAGCACTTTAGTTTAATAGGAGACATTCATGGGGGAGAAAGTCACTAGAGAAACACACAATGAAGCCATACAATTCACTGGCTTGTAGGAGAGACGGGGGAGATTGCATTACAGACAAAGCTCCTTGACTTTGTCTTTAATGCTTTCATGATTTCCTGTGATCTAAATTAGTGGTTCATTGTTTGGGGAATACTGGCTCTAAGGTATAAGGGGAATAACTGTTATGAGACTATTACAACCTGGAAGATGAGACACATCTGATTGGATTGTTGTGATTGGCTGTATTATAAATGGCTGACAGTATCATCCACAATTTGATCATCTGGGGGAAGACAGTATTAAGCGATTGTGTACCTCGATCACCTCCAATGTTACAGAGACCTTCAACCCATTAAGACCTGAAGCTGAATCATCATCATAAACATTTCTCGGAAAAACTGCTATAATTATTATTTTTTGGCCGCCGACCCGCATTTTACAATAGGCTACTATATTTACCCCCTGGAATCCCCCAGGACCCCTCTTTGAGAACCAATGTTGTATGCTGCCCTACAAAGCCAGTTAAAGTGCAGTAACTATTGGAGAGAAAGATAAAGTCTGATAATGCTTTTAAAATTGGCACAAAATACTTGAAATGGGTGTTGGCAGCCAACACATATAATGTTGGGGGTCCTTGCCATGAGCAATCACTGAGCAACATTCAGAAACTGTTAGGATGGCCAGATGTCAATCAAGTCTAAGCCCCACGTTCTCTAACTGAAAGGGGGTGTGGCTAAAAAGAAAAATGAGGAAGTGAGACAGGACAGGAGAGTGCCAGGAATACGGCCATGTGGCATCTGTTTGCAGAGGAATGAAAAGATGTGGAAGGTGTGGCAAGGACAAGTGTAAGAAGGAGGATTGTGTGACAGATAACCCAAAGTGTCTTCACTGCAAGGGAAGCCACTTTGTAGGGTCAGCAGAATGTCCTAAACAAGTGGAGGAAATAAAGGTGAACAAGATCAGAGCGGAAAAGGGAGTGACATATGCTGAAGCCGTGAAGAGGATGGACGAGAAAGGGGAAAGAGGGAAAAAACAGCACGGAATGGAGGATAAGAAGGAAAGGGAGGATCGATATATTTCTATGGATAAGAGACAGTCCCTGGCGTTCATAGCCATGGTCATTAATTGTGCGGTAGAGATGCAGGGCAAGTCTGAGAGGATCAAAATGGTGTTAGACGCAGCGAGGAGATTCCTAAATATTGTGGATATTACTGGAGAAGATTTGGATAACACACTGAGGGAAGGGTTTGCGCAAGCTCAGACCACTGGGTCTGAGCATTGAATGACATTGGAATGGACATTGTTTGGGGATATGTGGGATTATTAGTATGGGTGAAAGCACTGTAATTTGTCAGAGTAAAGAAGTTTGGTCCGTATCCCGGACCAGAAGGTGGCGGTAATGCACCATAAACTGGTGCCAACTGCCGTAAAACAACAAAAAGAAGAAGAAGAAGAAGAGGACAGGAGAGTGAGAGAGACAGGGGAAAACTGTGATGTTTACAAAAAGTCTGGGAATGTGGGAACTTTTACACCAAATCAATAGCCAGGGTGAGGATATATCTGCATGCAACCCAAAACATTAAACAGTAAAGTGTATGTAGCTGGATTTTCACACAGTTTTTCTACCATAACCAGCTTGCGAGGTGGGCTGTGTGGCTGTTCAATGCTAAGCCTGGAGGAGAAGAGAGTGTGTGAGACGTTTCAACAAGTTTCTGAGTGAGTATACAGTATGGACGCTATTTGAGAACTGTAATGGTATTTATAGTTAAAGGATAGAATGTTTATTGTTTTATGATGGTGTGCTTCAGGTTGCTGCTACCAAAGCTGTTGCAGTAGGGCCTCACTCACACCTTCGCAACAGACTGACTGATGTATGCTTGTTGTATACAAAGGGTGTGATACATCTTTCCCCAATGGGAGTCACATGGTTTGACACAACATTTGTGTTGTATGAGGGGGAGGGGGGCAGTCTAAACGCAGCCGAAAGCCCTACTACAGCTTGTAGTCCAAAATGTTGTATCAAACCATGTGACTTCCATTGGAAATGCATTGGGGCGGCCATGCCACTTACATCTTGCTTACATCTAGCATGCATCAATGTTGTAGGCTATGCTAGATCGAAAGGTGTGAGTGAGGCCCTAGAGGTGCTCAAGAATTGTCAGTTGTCACTGCAAGTGGTGTAAAGTACCCAAGTATACTCAAGTCAGTGATGTAAAGTAGTTTTCACTGTAATGGGTCCCGGGACACAGGGGTGGTCTTTTAGATGGGTCCCATGGACCTTTTATCAGCCCCACTTCAACAGAGTCATATTATTTTGTATTTTCTTTTACAAATTGCAGCATTTAACTCCCATTTCATCTAGTATTTGCTAGCCCCTCTCGGGACCCTCCGTAAAGCGTTTCTGAAATGTGGATGTCACTTTATACGTAGGGTCCCTATGCATTTATTCCACACGCTATGGTAGACAGATGTACATACCCTCCGTGCAGGCCGTGCTGCGGCCTTTTGGTGGTGGTGAGATGTTTCAAAAGAAGCATAAATCGGAAAAGTGAGAGAAATTTTGTTTGACCTCTTCCTTATTGACTTCCCATTGTACCGCCTCCAGCACCGGGACTGGCTATAGCTGTGTCTACGTTCCTGCCTCTGATGCTTTATAGTGGAGTATTTCTTAGAAGTAGAAGTATTTTTTCTTCTACTCCACTACATATCTCGGATCCAAATATTGTTACTCCACTACATTTATTTGAGAACTTTAGCTAGTTACTTTGTAGATTTGGATTATTATTACAAAACATACGTTGACCACGTTATTTCCGGCCATTTGAAAATAGCTGATCTACAAGCTCGTCGTGATGCGATGCATTGTGAGGTTTTTCAATGTGCTATTTTCAAAATAATTATTTACGGACACGGTACATATGAAAACTTGAAAGAGTACATTTTGATGCCAATACTTTTGTACTTTTCCTCAAGTACATTTTGAATTCCAGACTTCTCCAGCAGGAGCGAGGTCAAATCAGCGACTTATATTTCTATTACTGCTATTATTTCTATATTGCAGAATATAGTGGATCCAACTGTACACAGGGGAGCTACTGGGTTCTTCTAGCAGCCACATATACATCAACCATTACGACGCCGTCACGGCCCGCCGACATATTTTTAGTCAACTAAATCAACTGTAGATTTGGGTGCAGTACTTAGTTTAGACAGTATTTGATAGACTAGTCATTGGTTAGACCAGTCATTAGTCCTACAACTACAATCTCAAACCCTCACCCTAACCTCCCACGGGGCAGCACACCTAAACCTAACCTTAACCCATGTCTAACCGCAATGACTAGTCTAAACTAAGTATGCACCCCGTAGATTTAGCTGACTAAAATGTTATGATAGTCAATTAAAATTAGGAATAAAACTAAAACATTAAGATGAATAATAAATATAATAAATTGCATTTGATGCAAAAGACTAAAACTAAATTTAAATTTGCTGTCAAAATCAACACTGCGCCAGCCTCTCTGCAGTTCACTAAATGCATATCCTCTATCTTACAGTGCACAGTACTGACAGGCAGGCGTATATCGTTTACCATGACCTCCGACCGTGCACACAGTCCCTGACAAGTCACATCATTGTTGGGCCAACTGCAGGCCACGGCCTCCCTGATCGTTTGGGACTCCCAAGCCAGCCTGCATGACACATTGTTGTCCTCTTGACCTCAAACCCTGTTGTGCTGCGTATATTTTTGCAGTGGAGTGATTCCCAGAATCCCAGAGATGCTGCTGTCAAGAAAAAAGCACTTCTAATGAGATTGTCTTTCTGGCCTGAGTTAACCCTCATCGAGAGAGAGAGACAGAGATACCCTGTGGTAGAAGTACTAGGATGTTAATTTTACTTAAGTAAAAGTAGCAATACCACAATATAAAAATACTGTTGCATGTAAAAGTCCTGCATTGAAAAATGGACTTGAGTAAATGTATCAAATCGGGTCCAGTGGCATACAAATACTTACAGTAACAAAATAAAAGCAGACTTTTTGTCAGACAAACGTGTCGCAATGTGACTCGTATCGCTGACTAAAACATATCCTGCAATTGCACTTGAGATGTAGTGGCTATAAGTATAAATTATAAAAAACATGGAAATACTCAAATAAAGTAAAGTGATTTTGCGTCAATTGAGGTGGATCCGGTCAGGTACTATTGTCAAAAGAGAGCAGAAGTATTGACTGGCTGCTGAAGAAGCTGTAAAACTTTGTAAACCCATTGGCACCACAGGTCGGATGGTGATCTTATCATTGCACTGACTGACTTTTGTCAGAATGTATTTCACATATTTTAGCCGTGGGCTTAACCCTCTAGCACCCAGAGTTGCTTTTTAGCTACAATTTTATTTTAATTAATTACTAAATTATTATTATTTTTTTCTGTTCTTTTTTCACCTAAATGTCATCAGTGATGTTCATTGCAATGCCAATTCAATGCCATTAGTCATGATATTTGCATATAAATACCCCCCACAGAGGCTGAAATTCACACAAATAAAAAATGTTTGGACTCTGTGCAATTTTGAACATTTTTTAACCTAAAACTTTTGACCTTTACCCTAATAAAAGTAGGTAAAATAATTGTAATATATGTTTTTTTGTGATCATTAGAATGTCTAGAACATGTTTTATTCATTATTGTGAAAGATATCCCTCAAATGTAAATTATTAATTTATTATATTATTATATAATTATTATAAATTTTTCATCAAACTTTATTTTTTTATTTTTTTTAACATCTTTTTTAGTGTCAGTGCTAGTAGTACAAAGTAGTAGTAAGGTTGAAATCTATTTTTTGCAAGTAGAAATTAATGCGGGTGTTAGAGGGTTAAAACTGCAGATTATGCAAACCATTAGGTAATCAACACCCCTGATTAGACAAAATATTATTAACAAAATATGTCGGAAAAAAGACATGCACCCAGTTAGATATGATTATGAACTCAAGTGAAACTTCTGTCCAAATGTACTACACTAGAATTTCGCCCGGCTTCGCCGGGCTCATCCCAGTGTCGTTGCAATAACAGAAAGTGTTTTTTATTTCTCATAAATACGCAAACATGGTGAAACAACTACAGTCACAGAGAGCAGTGGCAAGGTAGCTGCTGCCTGCTAAGGATGCAAACAACAGCCTTGCCTGTCGTGTGTGTGTGTGTGTGGGGGGGGGGGGGGATAGCACTAATTTTCGACATTTTACTGTGTCATAAATATGTACATCTGTAGCCTATATTGTGATTACATTTGACCGTACATTTGACTCTTGTGTTATATTCTTGTGAAATATTCAGTAAAGTATTGTGGTGAAATATTCACCCCAAGTTGATAAGATATGCAGAGAATATAATAGCAAGAAGCCCCAGTTTGAAATGCATTAGGCCACAGACCCCCATTTGATACCATTTGCTCTCTGGGAAAATCAGGGTCCATTTGGTTCCATTTGTATGCTCTTGGAGTATGATGACTGTGCTAACAGTATTATCATCAAATATGTCTCAGTTTGAAGATTCAAAAAAACATATTTCATATGTGTGAGCTTGTAAAGTCGAACGTTCAACCTAGAGACAGTGTTGCCAAGTCTGATCATTATAAGCTACTTTGGACTTGTTTATCTATTGGTAGTCCTTGACATGGAAATGTTTGAGTTCCACTGCTCTGAAACAACATTAGACAACAAAGTGTGACAGTCAACACTATAATTGATTATTTTAAGACTAATTTCCGGACCATTTCTGATTTACCTACTTTGAACTGGCCTATTAACATTTTTATAGACCTGGTTGCTTGTTTCACTCTCACATCCACGATATGTGGCAACCCTGGTCCCTGGTTTGTTTTGCGTGTGGATGTTGTTTTGTGTTGCTTTAGCATCTTTAGCACAGTATCTATCACAGGGTGCAGCAGCTGCTGCTGTCATGAAAACGCAAGTTTCTGTCCCAGAAGCTCACGTTAGGTCTGCGCACACTGTACGTTGCTATGGCAAGCTGTCATCAAATGCTGCTAACGTTGTGGTCAGCACTGTTAGCATGTGTGCTATCAGGCAAAAGCTGAGATAGATATAAAACTACTGGCCAAAATGTCATACAAAACACAACCCCTCAAATCGGAATGTGATTGTGACCTACAGACCATCATGATTTGCTTGCTGGACCTATAAATAATTTATTTGCATTAAATTGCCACTCGCCTTAGCCTGCATGCCTATTCTGTGTCTCTGTGTGTGTGTGTGTGTGTGTGTGTGTATGTGTGTGTGTGTGCGCGTGTGCGCAAGACAGACGTGCGTGTGTGTGCAGGCTGAGAGCTGCTGACTGTGATTCTGTGTGTGTGTGTGTGTATGTGTGTGTGTGTGCGCGTGTGCGCAAGACAGACGTGCGTGTGTGTGCAGGCTGAGAGCTGCTGACTGTGATTGACGTGTGAGCTGGATAAATCAGTGAGAGTTGGAAAAAGCGCACGCAGAGCCAACTCGCAGGCAGTGCCTCAGGCCAGATGCCTGAGAATCGGCACAGGATTCTCTGGGTCACCAGTGTTGGTGTGACACACACGGCTTCCACATTTAGCTTCATACTGGGTGAAAGTGGCGTTCCAAAAATTATTTTTCCCCTCGGAATTGTTATTCACAATGAGATGGAGTTGAGGTGTTTGTGTTTGCTTGCTGGAGCTATAATTAATGTATTTGCATTAAATGTCCACTCGCGCATCGAAGTAAAAAGCAAGATGGCCGATTGTGAGAGTGAAAAGTAGCTGTGGGGGCGGGCCTGGAGGGCCTATGAGAACACGGAGAAGTGTTGCCAGGTTTGCGAATTGTAAGCGAGTTGTAGTGTGTGTAAATAGCGTGGTTGTGGCCTTGTTTCTGCCCGTTTCTGCCCCTGTTGGGGCAACAGAACATGTCGACCAGTTTTGTTAACCGCTTTTGGTCAGGTGACCAACTCCACAAATGTTAAATTAGATGATTCTCACCGGTTTTCCTACATAGATTTATAATCGAGGGGGAATGAACCTAACCTGACTCCGTCAGATGGCGGCAGCAGTGAGTTGTTCCTCCTAGGGAGGGAACTTATTTATTTGATAATACACATCTGCAGTAAAAGAAAAAATCTGCCCTAAGGTCATGTTTTTATTACAGCTTTCTGATCAATGTTTTTTTAATCACTTCTGGATTCTGTGAGAAATATTCTGCATGGGGTGCTGCTGATGCTGAATAATTCATTATTCATCTGTTTATGAAGCGGACATCCAACAGATCAGAATCAGAATCGCTTTATTTGTCATTTTCCTATGTACTTGCATACAAAAGAACATGAAATACCGTTTCCCCTCATTTCAGATGATACAAATGTTGCTATTGACTGATTTATTTAATGGGAGTTGCATCCTTTGGTGGGTAGTCTTGCGTAGCCAGACAACTATTCCACAATCTCCGAATACTAGAGTCTGGAACTACACCTCCCGAAATCCGAGTAAGGAAGCTGCCATTTCCGTTCAAGAAAATATATTTTAAAATATCTGTATATTTGATTACTCTTTTTAGCAGCAAACTATATATGCTTATAGATTTATATTTATATTACGATAAATTTGCGCATCTGTAAAGACGAAATGGAAGTGGGGAGGAGACTCCACTTCCGCTTATATTTTACTCAAGATAGAACTTCCGTTGCTCCAGACTGTATGATGGAAGCTAGCATTTGGAAATTGCGAGAGGCAACAGTCTGGTAACGCGAGACTATTTGGTGGGTAAAATACAATCAATCCTGCAGTCCTTAATTGTGCTCATAATAGACCAGCACACAAACACAAACATGTCCCATCATGCGACGAATAAGCTGCACACCTGCCGTTCAAAACACCCTCTGCATCTCCCACAGGGTGTCTCTCCATCTGCCATCGCTCCATTTTCAAAGCTGGCTGAATTCACCTCTTCCTCTATCTCTCCATCTTCTGGGTCTCTTCAGCTCTACTCATTTTCAGACTATCTCACTCTACAGTATCTGAGCCTTTTAGACAGAGAAAGGAGGAGATAGCATGAATCTTTTTTCACCACCTCATCGAGTCACTGAGCCCCCGTTATTTGTTTTTCCCCAAAACATGTTGGTAAATGGTAAGAACCCATCGTGGTCGGTCGCAGTTCACGTCACGACTATAAACACTCTTTACAGGCACTTTCCCACGGCGCCACCCGAGCACCTGAGCTTGTTTTTCAGCAAAGTTTCTTATAAATATTGGTAGTTGTGGGTGTACGTTTTTTTGTGGGCTTGTTAATTAAGTGTACTTATTTGGGCTTGTTTCCTAATGTTGTTTAAAACAGTGGTTCTCAAACATTTTCATCTCAAGGACACCCAAATTAATATGCATTTATCCATTGACCCCCATCTGAAATTACTTTGTGCCAGGGACCCCCATACAAGATGTGTGTACTGTGTATTTAAAATGTTTAAAAGATATTACACATTTGTTAAATATTTTTAATTTTCTTTGAAAAGATTGATAGAGCACATGGATTAATTTGCTATCCTCAAATAGTTGTGTTTGTTCATATGGCCTTTAGTTGCTACTTTTGGGCGTGTTTTATAGACCTGGTTGCTTGTTTCTTTCTTTGTTTTAGCTAAATCTGGTAACACTGCTCACTGTCTGCTTGATGACATATATTATGGATTACTGGAGGCTCAGGCAGTTAGTGCACAGAATATTGTGTTCCCTGTGAGCCGCAAGGAGCCGAGTTGGATCCCGATCCTATAGTCTTGTCACGCAACGTGTCTCTCCTCTATCTCTCCCTGCCTTTAGTTTTTGCAACCATGATGTGTCAGATCATGACCCAAATACAGAGCCACACTGGCAGGCCGGTCAAACCCAATAATGATTTATTCAACTGATAACAAAGACTTTAGAATGCAGTGAAGCAGGCAACATAGCAAGATATACAAAAATATGAAAACACCAGAACAACAACTGGAAGGGAACACAAAACACTGAGACCCCCTTTCCACCGGTTGGTTCCCAATGGGAACCGGTTCAGTTCTTTTTGTTTCTTAGTCCATGAGCCAGAGCTCCAAAATTGGTGGGAAAAACTTTATAGGATCAGTACAAGTAAATTAATACATGATAACCCTTCCACAGTAGAGCTTTTTCATATTTTCGATTATTTTGCATATTTTCCTACATAATGACTAATTTGCATATTTAAAAATGTAAAATTTGTAATACAATAAATCATTGTGTTCGTGTAAGTACTCAACTTTGGAAGTTTCATGGTGATAACAATCTAATATAGATATGGTTTTGCACCCTCAATTAATAATTAACGTTCCAGTTTTGGACTAAAAACCAAAAATAACTGAACCATGACTTTCTATGATTATATTTAACTAGGCTGTAAAGTGCATTTAATTGTCTAGCTGTGTGCAGGCCTTCCTATACTCCCTATGTAAGCAAAACAAAAATATGCTATCCTTAGACGGTGAATAGCGAAGGCATTCTCTGGACACATACATATTTTGAGTTTCTGCTGGCAGGCTTTATGTCCCATTCTGGTCCAGTAAGCACACACCTGTTGTTTCTATTGTGTTCCCCCAGTGACCTGGGACAGTACTTTAGTGGTCTGACATGTCTCCTACCAGCCCTTCTCCTTTGGTTGTCTGTACCTCTCCTTCTCTTCCTCTGCACACAGTCATCTATCCTCCTCCACAGCAGAGGAGCCTGACGTGTCTCTTACCAGTCGTCTCGTCCTCCTGCCTGCAGAATGAATAGACATATGTGAGATATCCTATTATCTCCTCTTAATAGATGTTATAGCGCCATGGGGCAGAGGTTCATCTCTGGCATCCAAGGAGTGTGTGTGCGCAAAATTTGATTGATTAGCTGTACACAGACAGACGGACGGACGGACGGACGGACGGACACGCGGACAGAGTGCAAAACATATTCTATCCCCATGCCTTTGGCCTGGTGGAGACAATGATAGCCAGTGTTCTGGGTTGTTCCTTTTTATTTGGTCCACCATTATCGTGGTTTCTGCTGATGTGTGTCCATCTTACAAACCCATCAACTGCACTGCAAATGAACATTAAATGCTCTCAAGGTACACGACTAATTCCTCTAAATGTCCAAAAGGCTTTTATTACACTTTTCACTTTCGAAGCAGAACTAACGTACGCCCTCTCACTGTGACTGACTAATCATGATGATTATGCCCTGCAAGCATCATGTATTTGAATAGAAAGTAAACACTTTACTTTACTTAAGGACCAAAACTGCTTCCTGTGTGTGTGTGTCCCCACATGCGTGCTGTGCCCATGTGCGTGTGTGCACAGTTTACAATTGCCATATAGCAACCTTTTTCTGTAAGGTTTTCAATAACCTAATTTGGTCGCTGCTCAGGAGGTAGTGCTGAGTTCTAGGAGCCTATAGACCTTATAGAATATATACCTTCACCTTCAGAGTGGAACAGAGCCATAATATTAGTGCATGAATCTATCCTTCATAGCCTCTGCATGAGTCTAACAGAAACAAAGAGACAATGCAGATTGATGGCTGCTCTTAAAATAGAACACCTCAGGGTTCATCTAATCCTCAATGGAAATTAAGATTAACTGAGATTTAATGTATCCTTTTAAAGCAGGATTGAATATTCACCATATATATCTCTGACCCCCAAGGACATCCTTACTTAAATTGGAGGCTTTCGCGTTAAACCTAAAGGTAAACACAACCTGTGTTTTGTTCATTGAATTCAGAAGATCAAGGGTGACAGTACTATTAAGGGAATGTGACAAAATGAATCCCGTCAATTAGCTGCCACAGCCTCTTTGATCCCTCTCCTCTCATTTCCCTCCTTTCTGAAGGGAGCCGTGCATTCGTACAGTACGTATTAAATTGTCACCGTGCTGTCGGTGTGTGACAGGCTGCTCTAATCCACAGCTGAGTTGCTCCAGTGCTCATCCGTGCTGCTAGAGAAGTCATTCTTCAGCCTTTCTTCAGTACTGTACTACTTAGGTACAGTTTTGAGGTATCTGTACTTTTGCTTTAGTATTTCCAATTTCGAATACTTTTCCTTCTACTCTAAAACTTTGGTTACTATAATTACTTTGTAGATTATGACTATTATTACAAAACATACATTAGCCACTTCAGCCCTATATAGGCTACAGTATATGTTGTCCATTTGTAAATAGCCAATCTACAAGCTCACAATGCTTGAAAATCTGTTCTTTTCTAAATATCTTTATACATTTTGAACTTGTGAAATGGGACATTCTGCATAAAGAGTACTTTTACTCAACTGCCAGATAAATGTACCTCTTAGCATTTAAATTACCACCAAGCTGAATGATGTTTGGAGCCTGGTAACTCTTGCCTCAGACAGACTGTGACAGTACCATGCCACATCATTGTCTGTTGACAGACCGTTATTTGAAACAATGTCTCATTGTCTCACCCATGTCACCTCCTCATTGTTCTGAAAAACACTGTTCTGAAAAACACGGAAATGTCGCACGCACGCGCACTATGGGGGCCCTGTGACGTGTGAATATTACCGGCCCAGGGACCCTCATGGGGGTTAATCCGTCCCTTATCATGACGGGTACATATATACAGTATCATGAATTAATGTCTTCTCTGTAGTTTAATTTAATTTTCATGCTGCTGTATCATTCTGTGCCACCATACTGACCAGCCTCCATTTATTTATGCTTACTAGACAGACACATGTCCATATTCAGGATCCTTGTGGTTCTCTGGCAGTAACTTTTAATGAGCGTTGGATGGATGGACATGTTATCACACAGAGTGACTGTTGCGTTTATTGTATAGCGGAACACACAGTCTACAATGAAACATGTTTGCTAAAAAGTGTATTCATTTCAGATGTCACTGGTCTATTTATTGCAGTGGTTCCCTTTGGACACCTTGTCCTTGAAATATAAAAAGTTCTGAGAACCACTGATTTATTGTGCTTACTAGATTTGTGCACAATGATGTGAGAGGGGAAATACAAGTCTAGACAAGACCGATAGCATGATTGTCACCATAGCAACACAAAAATACAGCCTCATCACAAGTTCACATTTTGTGCCTAACAACAGCAGTTACTCATGTATTTTTTCTGTCGCATTCTGGTATAGCTTGATGCCCTCCTCATAGAAGAAGAGGATATGCTGTATGGAATTAGTTTTTTTTATAGCTTTTAAAACCTTCCAGGCCTCAGCATATTTCTTTAGCACCTCAGGGGGGTAATCATGGTCCGGGTGAAAACGCATATTGTCACACAGCAGTTCTTTTTTCTGCCATGCTCTATGTCTTCCTTTGTCAGGTAACTTACAAACTTGACCCCAATCGACCTGGGTTTAGTCTCTGACTCTCTACTGTAGGTTTTGGTGCTCTGTGTGTGCGCATAATGCCGAGCAGTGTCGTCGGGGAGTTCCAGTGTGGTTTTCAACAGGTTATTCAGGAAAGCAATCATGTCAGTACTCGGTACCTTCTTTATCTTCCCTAATTGAATAAAAACGCTAATTCTCCCGACTTGCACGCCCGTTTTGGTCTATCATCTCGGCTTGGCGTTTCGTCAGCTTTTTGATTACTGTTATCGAAGCATAGTGAAGCATGGTCTCATGCAGTTTCGTCAATTCTCCCCTCTGCCTCGTTCAATCTGTCATCTGTTCTCTTCATGTTTCATTTAATGTCGGAGAATTGCTGCATGTTGTCTTTTCTGAGCTCTCTTAGCTCAAAAAGAATACTTCTCAGGCTGGCGTCGGCATGTTGCTCTTCTTCACGGGAGTTGCTCCAGCTTCTCGGTCTCGAATCACGTTCAATTATCTGTGTCCTTCATAGTTCTCCTACTACTCTTACCAGACCCTTTCATTATTTAGAATATTTTCTTCAAGTATTGATCAAAACAATTATTTTAGGGGCTTATTTAGGTAAAACCACCAGGGACCTCGTTGTTTAGGCTGTCATCCTTTCGGTAGCGGAAACGGGAGTCTCGTCCTTAGGCGTCTTACTGGTATTATAGAGAGTGAACTTTAGACAACATATATGTGACATAAACAAATGTATATGTATAGTCATTAGTCACATGTTTTGTTTACTGTGTAAGTGTTCTTTGTATATGTTTCTAGTCTACAAGGTGGAAAATCTGCATGTGAGACGTGGAACGCCTCTGTATTCCCCACGAAGAAGTGGCTAATGTTGCTCAGGAGAGGGAAGTCTCGATCTCTACTGAAACTGTTACCCCTGTGACTCGACTCCAGATAAGCGGTTTAAGATCGATGGACATTGTATTAACATACTCTACCATACAGATTGGACAAAATTACATTTTATTAACCAAAGTTGCATAGTGAGGCTTTAATCTACCAACCTATCGACTGATAAGGAACCAGTAGAAGTTTATGCAAATAAAACAGAGGGGGACTTTACTGAAAGAGGAAGAAAGAAAGAAGTAGATAATAGAAATGCATTCAGTCTGGGGATATACATAATTTAATGATCATATGTGATATTGTCTGGGATGTTATTAGTGCACAGCATGTCATCACAGGCTGTTTGTTTTGCAGCATTAAGTGGTTTGACCACAACACAACAGCAAATGGCACATAATTGCTGAACGAGGATAGATTAGCACAGATACAGTCCTCTGCTGCCTGACGCAAGGCCAATTATCAAGCAAATAGTACTGTAAGCAAATTGAATTGGGGATAAACATTCACCTAGCCTGAGCTAACGTGTTTCTGGTCTAGAGGGGCGGGTCGCGGCAGAGATTTGCGCACGCCCTGATTGGATCTCACCGATCTGTCAGTCACCCCCGTCAATATCAAGTGGGTACATGTTGCATGTTTGGCAAAATGTTTATGGAGTAATATAAAGATGTTTTTTGGAGGGGTTCTTTGCAACAATTTTTTTCATGTTGAGGAAATGCAGAGCCAGATCACGCATAGCATCTCTGAGGATAGAATTCTGGATGAGCAGGACAGCCTGCCTTCATCTGGTGGTTGTATAACGGGGCAAAAAAAAAGAAACTGTATAGGTGTACTGTCCAAAAGATTGTTTTGCACAAAGCAACCTCCTGGTGGTGCTATAACAGGCCAATGTGAAAACTTTGGGGCAGAGGTTCATCTCTGGCATTCAGGGAGTGTGTGTGTGCAGAGTATGGCTGCGATCAAGCTGTGGAGATTTGTACAAAATGGGCTACTCCTGTAGAAGCCAATCATAGCCAATCAGGATGGATTATGAGAAATCAAACAAACCCGTCTTGATCACATGAGTATGGAGATCATGTTCAAGTACCGACTTGCGTGAAATTTGGATAAAATCCGAACAAGTAATATTAGGAAATGTATTTTACATATGTCGGCCTCCTGGTGGCGCTATAAAGAGCAGATGTGAAATATTCCAGGCAAAGGTTTTTCCTTGCCCTCTAGGGAGTGTGCATACAAAGTTTTACATGGATCCGTGCAGGTAGAGGTGAAAACACTAATCGGCCAGTTATAGCGCCACCATGAGGCTGAGTTGAAAATGTTCAAGTGGCATTTCTTCCTCTGCCTAGTGGGAATGTGCGTGCACAATTTGACGGAAATCACACGATGTGTGATTTCGATTTGCGGATTTGCGGCATATTGTTTGAAACTGAGCACTCCTGCGAACTTTGGAAGCCAATCTTAGTCTGAAAAATCTGAAAGACCAGTTTTGTTGAATGGCTCTAGAGAGACTGTGTACCAATTTGCGTGATGTTTGAACAAAATCTGTTAGGTGTACTGTCCAAAAAAGTGTTTTGCACAAAGCGGCCTCCTGGTGGCGCTATAATAGGCCAATGTGAAAACCTTGGGGCAGAGGTTCAGCTGTGGCATTCAGGGAGTGTGTGTGCAGAGTATGGCTGCGATCAAGCCAACGGTGCCGGAGATTAGCTGTCCATAGACGGATGGACGGACACAAACGCAAACGGATGGACGGACGGACGGACGGAGTGCAAAACATACTCTCTCCCCATGCCTTCGGCCTGGTGGAGACAATAACAGGTGCTAGAAGTAAAAGGTTGGAATTTAAACTAGGTTGTGATTAAAAGCTAGGTCGAAAAAATGGCTTTTAAGCAGAGACTTAAAAGTCTCAATGGACTGGGCGGATCTGATGTGAAGAGGAAGGCTATTCCAGAGCCTAGGGCACAGTAAAAGCACGGTCTCCCCTGGTTTTAAGTAGGGCTGTTTTGGGGGTCAATAGTGAGAGGTGCGCTGACCTCAGGGCTCTGACCGGCTTATGGTGTTGAAGTAGTTCTCCCAAGTAAGAGGGGGCCAGTCCATTGAGTTACCAAAAATGAGTTATAGGCATCACACCTCCGGTTCCTTTCTGTCCAACATCACAGGCAATGTTCTCCCTGTTCAAGCAGTGTTGGAAGAAACGCCTTTAGTGGCTGGCTCAACACTCAATTCAGGAAAGGAAAATAAGGTGGAAGCTCACAACGTGTCGTTGTGGTTGTTGTGAGCGATCTACAAGCGCATGAGCTTGTAGATTGGCTATTTTCACTATGCTTTTTTTTGGAATTTATGGAATTTCTAATTGTTTCAGCCAGGGTCCTAGTTTGTATTTGTTGGAGTGTGCGAGCCAGTGCTTAATTTGTGACTCATTAGGTGCAAGAGCGCACTTTCACGCGTGCGCAGCGAATACTCGAATATTTTGGCCTATTCACTGCAGCCTCCCCCACCCCCCAGAGTGACAGCCAGGCAGTACATTTTATTTTATTTGACCCACAGTAAACAAATGGGTGAGAGAATACTAACAGGAGATCACAATAAAGTGTGGTTTTCATAGTGTGGCCAAGTCAACTATGTAGGCTACAGTCCCAAGTTAGTCTCATGTCTTGAGGCACAAGAGCAGCAACAAGTGCAGTGTCAATTTGGTATATTAACAAAAATGTTTACTTTACCAAAGCAGAATCCATCCTCCTAACGAATCCAACTGTCTGTCGTCTCTCGTCCATGTTTCATTCATTCATAATTGTCGCAAAAAAGACTTTCGCTGTCTGCTTTGGTGGGCGTTCCCTTAACTAGCTGCATTGATTTCCCCCGCAGTGTGCCCGGCTGTTTGATTGACAGGATTGCTCGCACGCACGCATGCACGCACGCACGCACACATGGCCTGCTCGCCCACACACCACAGGCACAGCCAGTTGATAAAACCAAGATTTTAAGCACACATTTGAAAACTGGAGCCTGTCAATCAGAATGAGGGACAACGTCTCAATTTGCAGGAAATGCTAAGGTTATAATAGTTTTGGTTTTTTCATTATACTTTAGTTTTAGTTAGTTTTGACATTTTATTTTCTGATTCACTTAGTTTTAGTTCGTTTTTAGAGCGGGTTTGCTAGTTTTTGAGTTTTTATTTAGGTGAAATGCTTAGTTTTAGTTTAGTTATAGTTTAGTTTTAGTTTTTTTCGTACTTTGGTTTATCTGTCAGGTATAGGATTAAAAAAGATCAGAGTAAGTATTGTGTAAGTGTAATAAAACCTCAAAATATATACTCAACAAAAGTTCAGAAATTTCTCTAATTTGATCATACCAATTGGTTTATGTTTTATATCATTTTAATCGTTGTACATAAAACGAGGTATAGTCTGTATAGATTGCAAGGATCGTCATTCGTGGAATGAGCAACACAGCTAAGCGGGTGGGTAGCGCCCCCAAAATTGTGCCAAAATTGCAAATGTTTGGTATACCAACTATTTGCAATGCAATTCTTTGCACTCAAAGAGCTTGAGTACCTCGGTGAACCCTGAGAGCTATGCCAGTAGGTTTTACCAAACCGGACAGGTCTAGGGTGAGAGGTCAGACAAAGCACAGACAACTTTGTGAAAGCATATGGGGCAGCATCTGGGGCCAATAATGTAGTATCCCCTGTGTCCATAACTCAACTCATCATTAGCAGAGAGCTTTCATTAGAGCCTAATATGAAGGCTCTGTGACGATTTGGAACATCCTAGATGTGTGCTGGCTGGGTCATTGTGCTCACTATGGTTCTTTTTAACAGTGTTTTCATCAAGGAACAGGGGTAATCTGTTAATCAGATTATGAGGAATTCCTGATGATGTCATTCCCATTATCTTCAATGTGCAGCACTCTTCCCCCTTGCTCGAATATCCCAGTCCGTCTTGCACGCATCATTGATTGCACAACGGCCGGTAAATTCCCACATTATTTCAGGCTTCAAATTAACCACCCTCAACTTTGGATTCTCTTCATAACCTAAATGTGCAAGTCAAACATTTTAACATAATCTCTACAGCCATTCTGGATCGTATTACACCCCTCAAAGTAGTAAATCCCAGCACAACCTTGACAACATGGAGACCCTAGCTCGGCTTATAAAGAAGCGTTTTAGAAGAGCCCGAGTGCAAGTGGAAATGCGACAAACTGCATCCTCAAATCCCAAATTGTAAAATATCAATCTGCTTTTAGGGACTCAAGAACCAAATATTTTAATATTGCCTGGGTTCCATAACGTCAGGACACTTAGTGATTCAGTTATAAACCCCACTCCTGTCCATATATTGCACAATTTGAGGCCAAATGTGAGGAATTTCTATTTTGTTAATAACATTGCCAATATCATGCAGGACACAGATTACTCCCGTCAGCAATATTTTCCCCATCCTAGCGAACACTTCAATCTGTTCCAAGTGACCATTTCGGTCCAAGGTTTTCGATCTGCTGTTGCTCAATTTTTGCCATGGTAGAGGCAGTGAAGCCATTTCCCTACAAATGTTCTGTCCAATACATGTGTACTGTAATACCGCCGTGTGTCATTGGCTTATACATTTTGGTTTGCTGTGCAAACACAAACCAGAAATAATGTCAAATGTAACAATTTGGTTCTTGCTCTAGTTGGACCGTTTCAGTCAACTTTAGATGTGAAAGTAAAATGCTACGTTTCAAGCAGCTTGGCACAAGCTGGTATAGCAGCTGAAATTAGTTTTCTCAGACGGGTGACTGGCATCTCCCTTAGGGTGAGAAGTTCAGTCGCGCGAAAGAGACTCGGAGAAGAGTCTCTGTTTCTTTGCATGGAAAGGAGCCAGCTTAGGTGGTTCGGGCATCTGGTTAGGATGCCTCTCGAGTATCGCCCTAGGGAGGTCCTCGATGCACGTCCCACTGGAAGGAGACCCCCGGGCAGACCAAGGACCAGATGGGATTACATCTCCACACTGGCCTTGGAACGCCTCTGGATCCCCCAAGAGGAATGTTGCTCTGGAAAGGGAAGTCTGGAGCTCTCTGGTGTAGCTCTTGCCCCGCGACCCGACTATACCGATAAGCTGTTGAAGACGGCTGGATGGACAAGCTGGTATAATTTGACTGTGTGTCATTAATTATTATTATCATGGCTATAGTTGGGCAACCGAGGGTAGACTACATCTGGTAGCCTGTATGGGGACATTTGCAATTGGCTAATGGTCAGCATTCATTGATCATCAATTCTGTAACTTTATCACTCAATGTGCATTGTGTAGGGAACAGATAAGTGAGAGTCAGTCAATGATTCATATTGGTGACTGACACATTTTGGGTATTGAGCAGCTTCCACAATCATTCTCCATGCAGCAGTGCTCATATTATTTGATTTTCCTCATAATTAGCAATTAGCTGAGTAGTAATCATGTATCGGTTTGGCTCTGCATAATAGCTAAAGTGGTAGTTAAACTAAAGGTCACGTACACATGGCCTTTCATAATTTATATACTCAGTATTTTCCTGAAATAATTCAGTGAAATTAATCTCACATATTTCTCATTTTATAATTGTTTGAACAGTTGGAGAGGAAAAAAATAATCTCACATAAATGATTTGTTTAAATCTAGCTATAGAGTTGCAGCCCAACAAAGTGAGTCATGATCATTTGCGCTCCATTTAATGCTGATGCACCTTGCTCTCTCTCTTGGGTTTGTGTGAAGATAAGATGTATCTCTCTCATACAGTAGGATTTCAAACTGATGTAAATAGTATACTAGAGTCCACTATAGTTCACTAGACCAGTGGTTCCCAAAGTGGGGTCCGGGGACCCCCAGGGGTACCTGAGGGAGTTCCAGGGGGGACCCATCTATTTTGTTCATAAAGTGCTAAAGTGTTGAAAGCAGTGGTTCCCAAACTTACATTTAGACGTCTACATTTAGACGTCTACATTTAGACGTCTGTATACATTTAGACCAGTGGTTCCCAAAGTGGGGTCCGGGGACCCCCAGGGGTACCTGAGGGAGTTCCAGGGGGGACCCATTTATTTTGTTCATGTTCATAAAGTGCTAAAGTGTTGAAAGCAGTGGTTCCCAAACTTACATTTAGAAGTCTACATTTAGACGTCTACATTTAGACGTCTGTATACATTTAGAGTAGACAACTCATTAGTCTGCACAAGCTACCTTGTGGGTTTGTAGTGTGTGCTACAGTGCTTTGGTCGGAGCGTACAGGAACCATGCCAGAGCAGCTCAATGAGAGTGCAATGACAACCATTGTGAGAACTGCTTCACACAAGGGCGAAATCCAAAACGTCCGACTGCCCGGTCACCAGCAACATTAAGCCTGTGTGTGTGCGTGCGTATGCGTGCATGTGCGCGTATGTTCGTATGTTACTGTAGCTATTAATCATCAGCTTGACAGCAACAAGTGACATAATGACAATGCAATTACTCATTTGATGATGTCTTAATGACTGGGATAAAGATACTGTTCCTCTCATTTCTCACATATTACTGACATCAGCTGCTCACTGCTGGTTTACTTTAAACATTCAGTTGTATTGTTGGGCATATTGCCAAAGCAGTGGGATAGTTTTCTGGCACCACTGACAAATCTGCCATTAATTTTTCCCATAGAGATTTACAAACATATTTATATCAATGACTTTAAGACTAGAATCAAGCCATCCAGGATCCTGGAATATTAGAATAATAAATAAATAAAACTAATCACAGAATCAAAATTTTATGGTCATGAATCAATGAATCACCAGGACCCTGGATTGCTTGATTCTAGGTTTAAAATAAATTATATATATATATATATATATATATATATATATATATATATATATATATATATCTTTTTGTAAATCTCTTTGGGAAAAAATGAATGTCAGGTTTTTCAGTGGTGCCAGAAAACCACACTCACTACTATGCCCTATTGAACAGGAGGAGATAAGCAGGAGGCAAACAGACAAGCCTACACAATCCAGATGGTGAGATTGGACTCTGATGTGTCTCACCTTCATATAAGATCAATGCAGGAGGTCCTTTCAGCTTTCACAGCATTGATCCATTCATTATCCATTAATTTGACATGAACCAGACCCGGTACATTTACTCAAGTACTGTACTTAAGTACAACATTGTACCCAACCAGATTACCCTGTTCTATTTGAGCAGTGTGGTTAAACCACAATCTATAATCTGGAATGTGAGTCTGCCGTACGATATAGGCTATAGCCCATGGTCCAAAATGATGAGAAAAACGTCTAAAAATAGACGTCTAAAACACGTCTAAAATAGACGTGTTTTAGACGTCTATTTTTAGACGTCTACTTGTGTTGCGGAAAAATTGCGGAGTGTTGCGGAGGAAAAATTGTGGAGTGTTGCGGAGGATGAGAAACATTAGCAAATTGCGGAGTGTTAAAAAAAAAACAAAAAAACGATGGGTTATAGCCCATCGTTTTTTGTATTTTTTCATTTTTGTCAAATCGTCAAAAATGATGAAAAACGGCGTGCTATAGTATGCCGTACGATATGGGATATAGCCCATGGTCCGAAATGATGAGAAACGAGGATAACTTTTTTTTCAAAATTTCAAAAAACATGGGCTATAACCCATCGTTTTTTTTAATTTTTTAATTTTTGTCAAATCATCAAAAATGATGAAAAACGGCGTGCTATAGTATGCCGTACGATATGGGCTATAGCCCATGGTCCAAAATGATGAGAAACGAGGATAACTTCTTTTTCAAAATTTCAAAAAACATGGGCTATAACCCATCGTTTTTTTTATTTTTTCATTTTTGTCAAATCATCAAAAATGATGAAAAACGGCACGCTATAGTATGCCGTACGATATAGGCTATAGCCCATGGTCCAAAATGATGAGAAACGAGGATAACTTTTTTTTTTTCAAAATTTCAAAAAACATGGGCTATAACCCGTCGTTTTTTTCATTTTTTCATTTTTGTCAAATCATCAAAAATGATGAAAAACGGCACGCTATAGTATGCCGTACGATATAGGCTATAGCCCATGGTCCAAAATGATGAGAAAAACGTCTAAAAATAGACGTCTAAAACACGTCTAAAATAGACGTGTTTTAGACGTCTATTTTTAGACGTCTACTTGTGTTGCGGAGGAATTGCGTAGTGTTGTGGAAAAATTGCGGAGTGTTGCGGAGGAAAAATTGTGGAGTGTTGCGGAGGATGAGAAACATTAGCAAATTGCGGAGTGTTAAAAGAAAAAAAAAAAAAAGATGGGTTATAGCCCATTGTTTTTTTTATTTTTTCATTTTTGTCAAATCATCAAAAATGATGAAAAACGGCACGCTATAATATGCCGTACGATATAGGCTATAGCCCATGGTCCAAAATGATGAGAAACGAGGATAACTTTTTTTTTTTCAAAATTTCAAAAAACATGGGCTATAACCCATCGTTTTTTTTTTTTGTCAAATCATCAAAAATGATGAAAAACGGCGTGCTATAGTATGCCGTACGATATGGGCTATAGCCCATGGTCCAAAATGATGAGAAACGAGGATAACTTATTTTTCAAAATTTCAAAAAACATGGGCTATAACCCGTCGTTTTTTTCATTTTTGTCAAATCATCAAAAATGATGAAAAACGGCACGCTATAGTATGCCGTACGATATAGGCTATAGCCCATGGTCCAAAATGATGAGAAAAACGTCTAAAAATAGATGTCTAAAACACGTCTAAAATAGACGTGTTTTAGATGTCTATTTTTAGACGTCTACTTGTGTTGCGGAGGAATTGCGGAGTGTTGTGGAAATATTGCGGAGTGTTGCGGAGGAAAAATTGTGGAGTGTTGCGGAGGATGAGAAACATTAGCAAATTGCGAAGTGTTACAAAAAAAAACAAAAAACGATGGGTTATAGCCCATCGTTTTTTTTATTTTTTCATTTTTGTCAAATCATCAAAAATGATGAAAAACGGCGTGCTATAGTATGCCGTACGATATGGGATATAGCCCATGGTCCGAAATGATGAGAAACGAGGATAACTTTTTTTTCAAAATTTCAAAAAACATGGGCTATAACCCATCGTTTTTTTTTTAATTTTTTAATTTTTGTCAAATCATCAAAAATGATGAAAAACGGCGTGCTATAGTATGCCGTACGATATGGGCTATAGCCCATGGTCCAAAATGATGAGAAACGAGGATAACTTCTTTTTCAAAATTTCAAAAAACATGGGCTATAACCCATCGTTTTTTTTATTTTTTCATTTTTGTCAAATCATCAAAAATGATGAAAAACGGCACGCTATAGTATGCCGTACGATATAGGCTATAGCCCATGGTCCAAAATGATGAGAAACGAGGATAACTTTTTTTTTTCAAAATTTCAAAAAACATGGGCTATAACCCGTCGTTTTTTTCATTTTTTCATTTTTGTCAAATCATCAAAAATGATGAAAAACGGCACGCTATAGTATGCCGTACGATATAGGCTATAGCCCATGGTCCAAAATGATGAGAAAAACGTCTAAAAATAGACGTCTAAAACACGTCTAAAACACGTCTAAAATAGACGTGTTTTAGACGTCTATTTTTAGACGTCTACTTGTGTTGCGGAGGAATTGCGTAGTGTTGTGGAAAAATTGCGGAGTGTTGCGGAGGAAAAATTGTGGAGTGTTGCGGAGGATGAGAAACATTAGCAAATTGCGGAGTGTTAAAAAAAAAAAAAAAAACGATGGGTTATAGCCCATTGTTTTTTTTATTTTTTCATTTTTGTCAAATCATCAAAAATGATGAAAAACGGCACGCTATAATATGCCGTACGATATAGGCTATAGCCCATGGTCCAAAATGATGAGAAACGAGGATAACTTTTTTTTTTTTCAAAATCTCAAAAAACATGGGCTATAACCCATCGTTTTTTTTTTTTTTTTTTTTTTTTTTGTCAAATCATCAAAAATGATGAAAAACGGCGTGCTATAGTATGCCGTACGATATGGGCTATAGCCCATGGTCCAAAATGATGAGAAACGAGGATAACTTCTTTTTCAAAATTTCAAAAAACATGGGCTATAACCCGTCATTTTTTTCATTTTTTCATTTTTGTCAAATCATCAAAAATGATGAAAAACGGCACGCTATAGTATGCCGTACGATATAGGCTATAGCCCATGGTCCAAAATGATGAGAAAAACGTCTAAAAATAGACGTCTAAAACACGTCTAAAATAGACGTGTTTTAGACGTCTATTTTTAGACGTCTACTTGTGTTGCGGAGGAATTGCGGAGTGTTGTGGAAAAATTGCGGAGTGTTGCGGAGGAAAAATTGTGGAGTGTTGCGGAGGATGAGAAACATTAGCAAATTGCGGAGTGTTAAAAAAAAAAAAAAAAACGATGGGTTATAGCCCATCGTTTTTTTTTCATTTTTTCATTTTTGTCAAATCATCAAAAATGATGAAAAACGGCGTGCTATAGTATGCCGTACGATATAGGCTATAGCCCATGGTCCAAAATGATGAGAAACGAGGATAACTTTTTTTTTTCAAAATTTCAAAAAACATGGGCTATAACCCGTCATTTTTTTCATTTTTTCATTTTTGTCAAATCATCAAAAATGATGAAAAACGGCACGCTATAGTATGCCGTACGATATAGGCTATAGCCCATGGTCCAAAATGATGAGAAAAACGTCTAAAAATAGACGTCTAAAACACGTCTAAAATAGACGTGTTTTAGACGTCTATTTTTAGACGTCTACTTGTGTTGCGGAGGAATTGCGTAGTGTTGTGGAAAAATTGCGGAGTGTTGGGGAGGAAAAATTGTGGAGTGTTGCGGAGGATGAGAAACATTAGCAAATTGCGGAGTGTTAAAAAAAAAAAAAAAAACGATGGGTTATATAGCCCATCGTTTTTTTTTCATTTTTTCATTTTTGTCAAATCATCAAAAATGATGAAAAACGGCGTGCTATAGTATGCCGTACGATATAGGCTATAGCCCATGGTCCAAAATGATGAGAAACGAGGATAACTTTTTTTTTCTCCAAAATTTCAAAAAACATGGGCTATAACCCATCGTTTTTTTCATTTTTTCATTTTTGTCAAATCATCAAAAATGATGAAAAACGGCACGCTATAGTATGCCGTACGATATAGGCTATAGCCCATGGTCCAAAATGATGAGAAAAACGTCTAAAAATAGACGTCTAAAACACGTCTAAAATAGACGTGTTTTAGACGTCTATTTTTAGACGTCTACTTGTGTTGCGGAGGAATTGCGGAGTGTTGTGGAAAAATTGCGGAGTGTTGCGGAGGAAAAATTGTGGAGTGTTGCGGAGGATGAGAAACATTAGCAAATTGCGGAGTGTTAAAAAAAAAAAAAAAAACGATGGGTTATAGCCCATCGTTTTTTTTTCATTTTTTCATTTTTGTCAAATCATCAAAAATGATGAAAAACGGCGTGCTATAGTATGCCGTACGATATAGGCTATAGCCCATGGTCCAAAATGATGAGAAACGAGGATAACTTTTTTTTTTCAAAATTTCAAAAAACATGGGCTATAACCCGTCATTTTTTTCATTTTTTCATTTTTGTCAAATCATCAAAAATGATGAAAAACGGCACGCTATAGTATGCCGTACGATATAGGCTATAGCCCATGGTCCAAAATGATGAGAAAAACGTCTAAAAATAGACGTCTAAAACACGTCTAAAATAGACGTGTTTTAGACGTCTATTTTTAGACGTCTACTTGTGTTGCGGAGGAATTGCGTAGTGTTGTGGAAAAATTGCGGAGTGTTGGGGAGGAAAAATTGTGGAGTGTTGCGGAGGATGAGAAACATTAGCAAATTGCGGAGTGTTAAAAAAAAAAAAAAAAACGATGGGTTATATAGCCCATCGTTTTTTTTTCATTTTTTCATTTTTGTCAAATCATCAAAAATGATGAAAAACGGCGTGCTATAGTATGCCGTACGATATAGGCTATAGCCCATGGTCCAAAATGATGAGAAACGAGGATAACTTTTTTTTTCTCCAAAATTTCAAAAAACATGGGCTATAACCCATCGTTTTTTTCATTTTTTCATTTTTGTCAAATCATCAAAAATGATGAAAAACGGCACGCTATAGTATGCCGTACGATATAGGCTATAGCCCATGGTCCAAAATGATGAGAAAAACGTCTAAAAATAGACGTCTAAAACACGTCTAAAATAGACGTGTTTTAGACGCCTGAAGGCCTAAAAGACTAATATCTCCCCCAGTCAACGGGGGATTCCCTCTTAGGCTAGTGGTTAAGATGTTTCATGCCTGTCCAGCACGCGGGAGATTGGCGTTAAAATCCCGGGCGTTACACAAACTCAACTCGGCATGGCATGACAGTGTAATATGGATGGGGGCACACAGTGGCACGACATTGTGATAAGAGGAGGAGCATAAAGGTTGGCATGAGATCGTGAAGCAGGGGCACACATGTTGGCCTGAAAAGTGTAATATGGAGAAGGGGGTCACACAGGATGGCGTGACAGTTTGAATAGGATGAGGGGGGGCACACAGAGTTGGTAGGAGGGGGTCGTGCATGTTGTGGGGCATGACATTGAGATAATAAGAAGGGCGCTTCAGTGCGATAAGGGCATGAAAAGTGTGATAGGAAGGGGGCAGGCTTATCTGGCATGAACAGTGTGAGAAGGGCCTGATGGTGTGATAAGGATGAGGTGGGGACACGGGCTGATTCAGATGGTCTCTATGGAACTGTCTTGACGTCACTGTGATTACCTGTGGGTCTGCATGGTCCAAAACGTTCTGTGGTGGAAAGTAACTAAGTACATTTACTAAGGACCACTTTTCAACCTATCTTCATATAATAGGTCCTCACTAATAATCATGATAAAATGGCACAATTATTTCCTACTCAGTCTGTGTCTCATTGAAGGGCTGTGGGCAGTTCACAAACCCGTCCACCAGTGACATCATCAATGGGGAATACAAGCTAATAGAAACCGCAGGCTTTCTAGTCCTGAGTCCTGAAAAGTTGCAATGCAAAAAAGTAAGCAATCGTTCTCACAAATCTTGTTCAAAACAAATCTGCCAAACGATGTCGCTGGTGGACTGGTTTCTGAACTGCCTACAGCCCTCCTATGAGACACAGACTGAGTAGAAAAGAATTGTGGTATTTTATCATGATTATTAGTGAGGACCAGTTATATGAAGATACGTTGAAAAGTGGTGAAGTGGTCCTTAAACCCATTTTGGGCGGGAACCCCTTTTGGTGTTTGCATTATGCTATGCTTTAGCTATTGAAAAATAGCAGATCTACAAGCTCATAGCACGCCACCTAGTGGCGCGCTACGAGCTTGTAGATCTGCTATTTTCGAAAAATCGACTGACATAGAAACAGCTTTTTCAGATGCAGACAGTGGCTTTGTGGTTAGAGTGTCCGACCTGAAACTGGGAGGTCGGGGTTCGATCCCCGGCCGGGTCATACCAAAGACTGTAAAAATGGTACCCAATGTCTCCCTGCTTGGCACTCAGCATCAATGGGTTGGATTAGGGGGTCAAATGATTAGTTGATTTGATTTGAGATCACCGCTCCAAGAGATGGGTCAAATGCGGAAACAAATTTCACTGTGGTAACGTGTGAGACAAATCGTACGACTTTGATACAAATATTGTACTGTTACTCCACTACAATTATTTGAAAACTTTAGTTACAAATAGTTACTTTGTATTTGGATAATTATTACAAAACATACATTAACCGTTTCAGCCCTATACATTTCGGCCATTTGAAAATAGCCAATCTGCTATTTTGGTTGTTAATTCCTAATTAGGCCTAATCAACTCTCAAATACGAGGTTTTACATATCGAACAGCTGAAATGTTATTTTTTTTATTTTTTTTTACTGTTAGAATGCAGTATTAGGACATTTACCAGCACGTGTTGCTGTCAGTCACTCTGGGAAAACTATGAACGCCATAATTCAGTAATGTATTAATCATTTAAATACAGAATGATTAAATAGAGTAATTCATTAGCCACATTTGAAGATCATTTCATTACTCGTATGCTAAAGTAATTGCACTTATTTGAATGCCAATTTAACCCATTCTGACCGGGAACCCATTTTGGTGCTAGCATCATGTTATGCTTTAGCTATTTAAAAATAGCAGATCTACAAGCTCATAGCGCGCCACCGAGTGGCGCGCTACGAGCTTGTAGGTCTGCTATTTAAAAAAAATCGAAGAACGACTGACATTTTTTAAAATCTGATCTCAGGTCAGAATGGGTTGATCAGACCAGTGTGTGTCCAGTGGAAACCTCGTATGAATCTGATCTCAGGTCAGAATGGGTTAATAAATCACTTCATAAATAGGTCTGTATGGTTAACTTGTGTCTATTAATTAATGAATACTAATTAACCTGTGTCTATAATAAGTATGGCACACTAGTAGTGTAAAGATGACTGTAAAGATGTCAAAGCCAGTAGTGTGACACTACTGGCTTTGACATCTTTACAGTCATTCATTTGTCATACAGAAGTGTTTTTCTTCCTCTGTCCAGGTCCATCACGATTATTATTCCCAGTAGATTGTAATCCAACAGACAGGAACCATGCGGTGCACCTCCCGCAACATCCTACCAATTAACACATTGATTTCCACTGGTATTAATTAATTAATTATTCCGCCACTCCCAGTGTTCTTCAGTGTTTTTCCATTATTTTGTCGACCCACGGGACCCGTGATGTGTCCACGATGTAAACAAAGGCTGAGGGGCGGACGCTCGTCTTGTCTTTCACCCGGAAAACACATTTTGTAAACGCGATCTTTGGTTCTTTATAGTTATGGGTCGTTCAATATAGATTGCTTTGAGCAAAAGCACAATTTGAGAAAAGAATACGATATAAATGTATACTAAATCTAATATTTCGAGGCATTTATCTAGTGGATTTTTCAGTTTGAAGGACCATGGTAGAGACTTTTAATCTTTTGTAAAACCAGCATGTCTTAAAATCTTTAATTCTTATACTGTAGTTTTTTTTTTTTTTAATCAACCCATTCTTTCAAAACATGACACCCCCCCACCCAGACACATGTCTACTTATTGTATTAGTGCTACTACATGAAAGAAAATCCAGGATAGTTTCTCTTTCCTTGCTTAGTCCCCACCTTTCCAGTCCATGTCAGTCGAACATGCATCTGGAAGTGCAAATATAGCAAGTAACGCATGTGAGTCAGCAACGCCAGTTACGCCACTGGTTGTGTTGACGGCGCTATCAGTACATGTCAGCTGCTTAGTCACTTGCAAGAATATTTTACTCCCCATCAGCATGATTTGGCGAGTTTGAGTAAACCTCATTATTGGCCATCATTGGGGGTGAGCGCTGAGTGAAACTGATGCTGCACACCTTGATCTACTTGTCTCTCTTTACGATTCAGACACTCACCCAGCCTTCATCTCCATTTATTCCATCCATCACTTTATCGTCTTTATCCTTTTATGTGTGATAGTCAAATGGGACACACATCGCTGTAGCCATGTTGAATTTCACCACAGGCTACAAGTAAACCTATATCTGCTGTCAGCTTCACTGTTGGAGGGCTGATGTCTGCCTGCTGAGATTTGTGTTTATTCTATTTCTATTTTTGGATAGTGAGACAAATCGTGTGTGGGTCTTTCCAATTCCCCTGTCTCATACATACATTTTCTTTCTTATTTTCAGATGTCCAGGTGCATTTGTAGCATATGTATTATGAAACCATAATGTTCCTCAAAGTGTCAAACTGTTTTATTATACTACATAGGTGTCAAAACCTGTGGGAGTATTGTGGCAACAATTGAGAAATAAATTAGTTTGCTTAAATATACAGGCTGGATCATGGAGCACGGTACGCTAATATCATAGCTAATTAAATAATCAAAGTTAATCTATTTCTGTCCTGAAATTCCTTTAACCCTATGAGCCGACCTGTCTACTCAAAGGGAAGGGCATTAAGAGCAAAATGAAGGGAACCAAATTAGAATGTAATCAATAGCAATGCACTGCTGCTCAAAGATTAAATTTACCTTGATTCACAAATTGTGTCGAGTAGACATAAATCACTGACCATCCAGCGCACGTACTGTAAGTATTCATTCATGACTCATGAGGCTGAAAGTGGCTGTGAGATTGTGAAGGGATTTCTTCAGACTCATTTTCTTCAATTGAGCCTCTCAGTTATAACTTTGCTCTGTTGCCTCATTTTGCATTTGCAAATGTGAATGACCTAAATTATTCTTTCCTTAAGAACTCGACTCATCAGAGACTAATAATAATAATAATAATAATATAAAATCAATCTTTGTCATGCGCACAAATAACTCTGCTGCTATGTTACTATTACCTCTTGTATATAACACATATACTGTTGCGTGTGTGTGTGAGACTGTGAGCTGACAGAATGAAGGTACAGTAGTTGAGTCAGATATCTATAGGGTCCTAAATGCTGTCATCAAAACCAAGTGCTCTGTTTCTGCACAGAAACACATTTAAAAAACCAGCTACAATGTCCCAGCTTGACCCAGTGATGTCTTGTGAGAGAAGAATCACACGTGTGAAGTGACGGGCGCAAGATTAATTTATTTGGCCATATGGCATCTCACGTCATAATTTACTGCCCTAAACAATCATTAAACTCCATAGACTTGGCCGGCAAGTGCTCTAAACTAACATTAAAAATCACACCCGTGTGAACTGAGTGGTGCTCTCTCTCTCATTAGCAGGCAACAGTGCAGCACTCTCTCTCTCTCTGTTTCTGGCACAACAGCGCCCCTACTGGTACTAATAGTCATACTGGTGCTCATTAACGTCACACGGACACATAGGTGAACCAACACATAGGTAGGTGAAGTTGGTGAACACGGACATTGCTGTTCCTTGGAGTGGTTGCACCACTCAAAAATGAGGCAGACAACCGCTACAGTATGCTACATTTAAATGAGGTGTTCAACTTCAAAGCAGGAGGGATGGAACACAATCACATGGAGCGCAGCTTAACAAGGCTTATGTTGCTTTACTGTACAGTTGAATTGTACAGTATGGAAGTCATAGTTTCTATTAAGAGAAAGTCGTTGGCTCTGCAGTGATACTGAAATATTGTATAGGGTAGGGGATCATATAGCAACAACTCATCACTTCACGACTGAACATGATGCACTCTCCTGACTATTTGCTTTGAGAGAGAGAGAGAGAGAGAGATCGAGATCAACATAGAGGCGAATACACCCGCCCCACTTCATCCTTATTCCTGTTATCTCTATTCCTTTGAAACACCACCACCTGTTTCTACACTCACAGCTTGTGTTTATGATGCAGTGATACACACTGCTACTGTAGCTACTGGTAATATTCAACACTGTGTATAACTTCATCCACTGTCTCTACTGAGAGCTTAATATCATGACACAGTGTTGATACCACTCATATAAACATCACTGTACGTTATCCTCAGAGCTTAATATCCTGATAGTGTTGCTACCAGTCATATGTTTTACTGTATATAGGCTTATGTTATTCTCTATTTTGCTTTTTCAAACCATGCCTTGGGCAGGGTGTTATTATACAAATAGTGTATGTGATTGGGCATGGTAATGTATTAGAATACACATGTTGGCGTATGCACAGCTGTAAAACAGACTTAACGTTGAGTGTGTGTTCCAGAAATGTGTTTACATTCATAATGTCACTCATACAGACAAGGCGCTTGTTGTTAGGCATCACTGACTATGTTAACTAAAGTTATTGCCTTCACAAAGTTGTTTGGTAAATTTGAACTTTGAATATTTAGAAGGCTGCAATGTTTACGTCCGGATTTCAGCTAAATTATTTAATTTGAAGACATTTGAATTATATCAATACCAGCTCTTTGCACGCAATGTGCATCCTTTCATGCATGCTTGAAAATCACATGATTATATAGTTTGTTATTTGGAGCAACTTTGAACAGTACTAGCGTGTACATACACACACACACGCAAGCACGCACGCACACATGCACACACATACACACATTTCAATGCATCTGCATCTGTGTCTAGTTGAAGGATGTGTCTCACTGTGTGGCAGATCGAGCAGAGGTGAAGGGAGAGAGGTTGCAGACAAATAGAAATCAAACCCAGGAATAAAATAAATGGCTAGAAAGACCTTTGTCCACTGGAGCTGTGATGCAGAATACTAACAAGACATCTTAGCAAACAGGAGGATCTGAAGCGGAACTAAAGGGCTGTGAAATGCCAGCTGGCTGCTGTGGGTGATAGCAACCAGCTGAGCCTATACCATCTAAAAAAACAATGTTAGTCCTTGCTTTCTTTAGAATTAGAGCTAGGTGTGACTACACCACTGGTTTTCAAAGTGGGCCTGGGGACCCCCCAGGGGTCAGGTGCCCAGCTAAATGACTGATAGTTAGGAACCAAATGAACCCTTACACGTCTAAAGATGAGGAGAGTTTCATGACTGATTAATTCTTTTCAGCAAATCAGACTTTGCCTATGGCTTGGCCGTACTACTATCACACTGTGCGGAGGGCAATTTATTTTTACCGGCATATTTTGCGTCTGGCCACTGCGAGGCTAAATCAGACTGTGCTATAGAGCACAAAGAGAAGGCATGATGTGGTCTCTGATGCTATAGACTATAAAGAACGACCCAAATGTCTCATCTCTCAATAGAAATTATTGAATTGAAATTGGGAGGGCGGTGGATAAGATTCTTTCTGAATAGTAATTTGGTGTTATGAGGCCTTACAGCGAGAAATGTGAGAAATATTTGGCCCTTACTCCTTTTATGGCGGCGTTCAACACTTTTAGAAGGTCTCATGGCAGCAAAATTGCACCATAATTTAGAAGCTGTCCATTTACGTTCAGCACATTTACATGTCCTTCAGTCACGGTCGTTAACCAAGGTTGGTGGGTGCTTTAATGTAGGAAAGGCTTCAGATAATTTAAGGGGCGGCTGCAGAGTCCAGTGAGGCAGCACATCATTGCATGAATCTAGTTCTAGTACTGTCACAGAACTTGTGGATTTCTGCCAGATCCAGCTGCTGATGTGCAGTTTTGTTTTGTTTAACTAGGATGGCAGGGGAAGAGGAGACACCGTTACAGTTCACTCGATGTCTTGCAACAATTGTGTGACCTTTTTTAATCACTTCAAAACAAAGCATAAAGGGTTGGATCGGGGTAAGTCCCTGTGACATACTAGCGTTATGTCCAGGGGGTATGTACATCATGTCCAGGGGGTATGTACATCATGTCCAGGGGGTGTACTTGTACGATCAAGCAAACCTCATGCTACAGAAACAGGAGATAGGCTCCTGCCCCTATGGGCCTCATGGCTTGGCAAGGCTACTATATATTATACGTTATAACGCAGTAAGACATATCAGGCCGTGCTTTACAGTGATTTTAGAACAGCTAAAGGGTGTTATTAGTAGTGCTGGGCGATATCACTTCAAATCAATATCACCATTATTTCAAACTTTTACTTCTATTATAATTAATTTATGATTATTAAACAAGTGAAAGTAGCAGATCTACAAAAGCTTGTAGATCTGCAATGTCCCTTGCCTTTTTGAATTAATTACCTATTGTCAGGTTCTATCCCATTTACAGTGTGATGTGTAGGGGCATAACTAGTGTGGCGCAGCAATTGCACTGACCAGCCTGCGTTGGGGCCTACTGACGTCTAGTTACGCCGCTGGTGATGTGTATGCTAGTAGTGTACTATGCATGCGACCGATCCGAGAGAAATTAGTGAAACGCTGTGTAGATGTGTTGTGTTCAGCTGTGAACCTGGGCATTCATTCATCCATTACTGGAGAAAATAACTCTCACCCCAGAATGTCAAACGGCATCTGCTCCATTAAGAGCAGATGGAAACCGTTTTGCAGTAAATACATGAAATTGCTCAGATGTTATGCTAACTTGAACAAAATAACACACTGCACTTAATACTGTACATTGCACCTGCATCTGTAGAATGTATTATTGCGACTGCAGGTTTATTGAAAACGGATGGCTGTCAGTCCGTCAGTCCGTCCGTCCGTCCCCATGACTCCACGGTGTTTAGTAAAAACAGAGTTATGTTTGGGTGAGCGGTGAGTCCAGCTCACCACGGCGTGACGGCATGTTGTAGTCTTTGGTGGTCACCTTATCACCTAAAACTGGAGTAGGCCTGTTCATTTAATTCAAATGAGTGTACGAATGGAACCAAATGGACCCATCATGTCATGTGTACAGTACATTTTCAGAATTAAATAAACAATGATGATTTTAGGCTTCAGGAAAAAAGATCACACCCGTGTGAACTGAGTGGTGCTACTCCCCTCTCTCTCCACCCCCCCCCCCCCCATCTCTCTCTCTCTCTCTCTCTCTCTCTCTCTCTCTCTCTCTCTCTCTCTCTCTCTCTCTCTCTCTCATTAGCAGGCAACAGTGCAGCACTATGTCTCTCTCTCTGTTTCTGGCACGGACATTGCTGTTCCTTGGTGTTTTGCTGTTGCTGTTCCTCAAAAATATAATAGGCCTACTACAAAACTGGGGGCGAGGGGAATAAAGGTAAAGTAACAACTTAGAGTTCCAACCCAAACTGTGAGCAATCAGAATAATTTATTGAAGATAAAGGACATTGTGAGTTTATGCAATATGGAGTGCTTGCATTCTTAAAGCATCATTAGGTCTTGAATACTAAACCAGTATATCCATAAAAAAAAACCTTCCCGAATGAAAATGTCCAGCGCTGAGGGAGATGCAGTCAGACATTAATTTGATTCCAGTGTGTGAATCTGTGTTCCACTGGGACCTGCAGTTCCTGTCAGCCGAGTGCTATCAGTGAGGCTGCAGACACCGATACCCTATAGGCCTATGCAACCACCCCCAGGCCACCTCTCTTCTCTTCACCTCACCCCTCCTTTTCTCAGCAATCTTCCACTGTCTCCCTCCATCACTTCAGAAGCCAGCACACTATCCTTTCAGAAAATGTATTCAGCCTCACCAGGACAGCAACGGATGCATTTCAGCTAACGAAACGCGTTTGTCAGTGCTGTAGCCATGACTGTGCACCTAAAGGCTCTTTATTTTGGGAGTGTGTTGCAGGCATTCGGGTTTCTCTGTGTTTTATATTATCCCATCATTTGAATTTCTGTTAGCGGGTCACATTCTTTGTTGCTTGGTTTTCTTTTGTAAATGTTTTTTTTTCTGCATAGAAAATATTACTTGATATTTACGTTAATAGCCTAGGCTTGTTCATAATTGACTGGATGGTATTGTCCCAAAGTGGTCTTTTTTAAAAGGAGACTGCTGGCAAAAGAAAACAAATTTAATGTTCATAAGAAAAAGACCATACCCCTTAATTATGCTGTAGTTCAATGTTGCAACTCTGCTAGTGTCAGCTCATAGGTACTGATACACAGTTTGTGCGTACGCGTGACGCCCACACGCGCGCACACACAAATACACACGCTCACACATTCGCATAGTTCAGATATCTCTACAACATATAGTTCAACATTATGTGTATGTTATACACTAGTAGTGAATACACTATAGTAGTATACATAGTTAATATATTTATTTATAGTTCATATAGTTATACAGTATTTTTTATACTAATATAGTTCAACACTATATACATAATTCATATGCTATGCACCATTATAATACACATTATGAACTATGAAACTGTGAGTTACATATCTGGGGCTCATGCAACACTTCAACAAAGTCTTGATAGATTCTTGAAAGATGAATCCAACCTCGAAAATGACTGTCTGTCTAGTGGACTACGAAATTAGCCACGCACACATGACACATGCATGCACGGCGCATGCACATTTGTGTCTCTGTAAGGACTGGTGTGATGTGCAGCTGCTATAGTCTCCAGAGAGTTATCGTCATTTAAATGGGATAAGTGTGTTCTGTTGGTCTGGCCAAAGTGTTTATGGCACAGCAGAACAGTAGCCTTTCATGCTGAGTCATAAAAGTGGAAGCCATATCTTTACAATGCAAGATGCCCCATGGTGCTGCTCACCGTGTTTGGAAAACAGTGAATTGAACTGAACCAAATTGAATCAGTGGGATTATCGAGTTATCAAGTGGTCACTTTTGTTTTCTCTACTCAAGCCAATACATGGCTTTTGAAGATTACGTCTATGGACTTTAAATGTTTGTTTAGGGCAACAGTTAAACATTGACCACATGAGATGTCATGTGGCCGATATAAATACATCTTGTGACAAACTTTGTTTCGTACAATACAGCATTCATTCATGCCAATGACATTGAATGGCCAGCTTTGAGTGTGCAAACACAAACATTGAATGCCATTGACAATGAATGGACAGCTTTGAGTATTTGTGTAAACACAAACATTGAAAACGAGTGTGAGGATGCAAATTGTGATTGGCTGCAATGAGATGATGTATGATGGCGTGTCACGTGTGATGATAAGAGCGCCCCTCACTTCACAGGGGGGTGATTTTCTAATTGACTGAGGCTCATTGTCACATAATCCTCTTCTGTACACGCTCTGAACAATGACCAAACCTTCATGTTTTGACAAGATGTTTATGAAGGCGTCAGGTCCTGTAGCGATGTGTCCCTGCGTAATCACCACCTATACCTCAAGTTTAAAAGTTTTAATTAAGTTATCTAGGCCAGGTCTTTACCCACACGTACTGTAATTATATATATTTTTTCTTCTTAGACGACATCTAGTCAGGGAATATTATCACTATTAATGTCAAATCTAGGAATACATTTCTTACCAAGAATTTTCTTAGACACTTGCCTAAATGTGCCCTAATGTGCCCAAATGTGCTGACCTCATCACATTTTTGATGACGGCTATGGCCTTTTTAAGCCCAAGGAGTGTTTTTTTTTGTGCAAAACTAATGCTTGGAATGGATTCAGAATGATGAAAACCCCATAGTTTGACACGTCACATGCTACTTAACCCATTCTGACCTGAGATCAGATTCATACGAGGTTTCCACTGGACACACACTGGTCTGATGAACCCATTCTGACCTGAGATCAGATTCTAAAAATGTCAGTCGTTCTTCGAATTTTTCAAAAATAGCAGACCTACAAGCTCGTATCGCGCCACTCGGTGGCGCGATATGAGCTTGTAGATCTGCTATTTTTCAATAGCTAAAGCATAACATGATGCCAACACCAAAATGGGTGCCCGGTCTGAATGGGTTAAAGCATAATGAAATTTAGAAAATTTTGCCTACCCCCCTAGGGTGGTTGAATATAAACCAATGTGGGATATATTAGTAGACACCTTTACGCATTGGTGAAGAAAATTCTTGGTAAGAAATGTATTCCCAGAATTTATTAATACCCTCCTCAGATTCTTTCTCTAGCAGATGGAATTTGTTGTGTCCCTTAGGCACAACAAGTCCCCTTAGGCTCATGCACGCGCACATGCGCGTGTGTGTGTGAGACTGTGTGTCCACAACATAATCTGCAAAGGACTTGCAGCAGCATTCTATTTAAAAACCCAGACCACCTACCCCCAGAAAAAGCAATTAAAGTGTGAGGGTTTCATTCTAATTGGAATCTGATTACATTACAGTGGTACAGTGGTGTGTGGAAAAAAGTCTGCTGTCACGATGAAAAGAACATGAGTGCTTCTCTTCATCCATTTCCCCAGTGCTGAGATTGAGGGAAGGACTTAACTCTCTCTCTCTTTCTATCTATCTATCTATCTATCTATCTATCTATCTATCTATCTATCTATCTATCTATCTATCTATCTATCTATCTATCTATCTATCTATCTATCTATCCATAATATACACTGGGCATACAGGGGAGAAAAATACCGTTCTCCACGGCTCATGATGCTTCACATTTAAAGACAATAGACACATTAAAAAGAGGCAAAGCCTTTTAAAAAAACATTAAAAGGTAAAAGGAGCAGACAACATTTGGCAGGAGAAAGTGCTGAGTGCATTCAAAGTGCATATGTAAAGTGCTATTCATCTCTCAGGATGTTGTCCTTGGGGGCAATATGTGGCAATCATTCAGTCGACTAGCACAATCGGTTTCGCACAATCGGTCTCGCACAAATTTCTCGCACAATCTGTCTCGCACAATCGGTCTCGCACAAATTTCTCGCACAATCGGTCTCGCACAAACAAATTTCTAGCACAATCGGTCTCGCACAAATTTCTCGCACAATCGGTTTCTCACAATTTTTTCGCACAATCTGTCTCGCACAAATTTCTCGCACAATCGGTCTCGCACAATCGGTCTCACACAAATTTCTAGCACAATCGGTCTCGCACAAATTAAATTTCTCACAATCGGTCTCGCACAAATTAAATTTCTCACAATCGGTCTCGCACAAATTAAATTTCTCACAATCGGTCTCGCACAAATTTCTCGCACAATCGGTCTCGCACAATCGGTCTCGCACAAATTTCTCGCACAATCAGTCTCGCACAAATTTCTCGCACAATCGGTCTCGCACAATCTGTCTCGCACAATCGGTCTCGCACAAATTATAGCAGACTCCTCACTCAAATGTGCACTCCACATGTCCCAACATTTCATTTACCTGCCATAGTGTCAACCCCTTACCCCTGTGTCGGATCGGTGGTTAGACTGCCATATTCACAGATACCGATATGACCCAAATAAGGGCCGATACTTTTCCCGATACCGATACAGTATCGGGACTTAAAATACTCTGTTACAAGTAGACTCTGCTATTCAGATTGTACTTGTACAAGGTGTAAAAGTACAAAAGGGTTTGCGATAAAGGTTGCTCTTCCGCAACCTGTGAGTGATCCTAGGAGTACAGTATTTCCGGAAAATAACATGATCTTTTAAAAAAAATCTCTCTGCTTTCTGTTCCCAGACAGCGTTTCTGGTAAAACAATAAAACAAACAAAAAAAACAAGCTATATTCAACTGCTAATAAGAACGGAAGATCGGGGTGACACTTTTTTCCCCAGATGAAAGTAGAGACTACCATCTTTCTGAGATATTTGGTGTTTACATTGTCACAGAACAAAATATACTCGTAGCTGCATGTCGTCCTTGAAAGATGAGTAAAAAAACATAGTTTTTGGGCAGATCTGTTCTATATAAACTCGAGGCCGAGTGTCAGATGCTTGTTTTTTGTTCCCTTCTTTACCTGCAGCTGCCAATCAAACCTAGTTTGTGCACGCCCACACACACTATACTAGAGGTGTAATCAGAGTAAATATAAACACCTGTATGAGTGTTCAGCAAAGTGACCGATGGACAAACACCATTGACTGTGAAGCATCGTCATATATGCTTGCTCCTCCTCTTGGATTCTCTGCTTGATGTTATTCTGACTTCAGTTTCCATCTTAAACTGCATCTTCAGCTACACCGATCAGAATTCAGACTGCATTTGTATAGGTTCACTGATGGTTCACAGAGAGAGAGGTGTAACTCTGTAGAAACCACATGTAATCATCTGTTTTGAGTGTTCCTTCAAGTTCACCTCATCAAGTCTCCTCCGCTCAGCTCAGTAACCTCCTGCTCCACACGCTTCATGAGCGTTCCAGCCGTTCTTTGATCAGAGCTCCCCATGGTATGAGATTGTCTTCTCAAAATGGAAGCAATCTTCTTTTATTCAAAGATGTTGTGTCGGTCTCCTCCTCTGCTTCATCAGCAAAGTGACCACGTCACGACGAGGAAGGGTTTTCTGCCGCGCTGACCAGAAGTGCATCTGCCACCCAAGAAAAAACACAACCCACAACAACCAATATTTACAAGAAACATTACAGAAAAACAAGCCCAAAGTTGTCCAGTGTCCACCACCACTGACTTATTTGTGTGGTCATGGTCAGATTTCTGTCCAATGTCCATCAGTCCCAACACACACACACACACACACAAATGCCTCACAGGACCGCTTCGAGTGCTTGTTTATGTTGTAAACAGCACTGTGTCCCTCCATCCGAGCGGCAGCCATGATACTCTCTGTTGTCTTGTGCCAGAGGTTAATGGGGAAGCATGTCATTAGCCCTGTGGGACACAACCAAGAGGCACAGAGAGATTTAAGAGGTCACTGACTGACCGGTCCCTGTCCACTGGCTGAGACAACAGGATGTAATTGTTGCTCTATCCCAGTGGGCTTCTCAAATTGGGGTCCTGGGACCCCCAGACAGGGGTCCTTGTTAATATATATATAGCATCACAATCATTTCTACTACTTTATCCTTATAGAAGTTACAAGCTCTCACCGCGTCACTTTGTGCCACGTTGCAAGTTTGTAGCCTACATCTGCTATTTTTGAAAATATTTGAAAAATATCAAATGTTTAAAACATTTTGAATTAATTTAGATTTATATTTTACGTAATTATATATTTTTTGTCCTAGGGGTTCCCTGGCATAATAAACATCAGCTTCAGATGGGGGTCCGGGCACAAAACAGTTTGAGCACTACCGTGACCTACTGTAGCCTAGACAACACATTCACCTCGCGTGCACCCCGGCTGCCCGCCCGGTGCAGCTGTGTTTGTTTATAAAGGGCCGAGTCCCTCCCCGTTGATGCACCGGCCCCAAGGAAACACAGGGGTGAGTATTGCAGTACAGTATACCTCCATAACTCATGGGAGGACACACAGATCAACACATTCCATTGATCTCCCTTTCATGAACACCTCTCTGATACACTATACAGCACTTTTTTGTTTTCATTCATCATCATGTTTTATTCATTTATTCATACTAGTCCTTACCCGTTCTGAATATATGAACAGCAAATATATATATAGTAAATATATATATATATATATATATAGAATATTAGTGGTCCATGACATGAAAATGTTTGAGAACCACTGCTCTGAAACAACATTGGACAATGATGTTTGACAGTCAGCTATATTGTTGCTTATTGTAGATTTACACACACACACACACACACACACACACACACACCGCCTCCTGGCCTGAGGGGGTTGGAGTGATGTAAAAACAATATTTGTACATTGAAATATGACAGTGTCGGTAAAAAGTAGGCTAGGTTCATTCTGGGAGCGTGCAGATTTTGTTTTGCATGGAGAGATGTGTGCTAATAGTGTGGCTCGGTCGGAGATAGACGACAACGGCTGTGCTGTGTATTAGGAGACACACACACACACACGCGGCGCCAAATTGTATAGGGCACATTTTGTTGTGGTGCAGCGGTAGCTAGAGGAAGCATGCCAGTGGGGTAACGGTGATAACGGTGGCCTGTGATGCAGGTGTCGCTAAGGGACGGAGGTGCGAGGTTAATTCACTAATAAATTGATTATTAATCATTAATGTGTCAAATGGGGAAAAGAGCTCCGTTACGCCCTCCATATAATTATGGTCCATGCCTGTGTGAAAAGTGGGAGTGATTCGTGCAGTCAATGATGAGATAACGCGCTGTCAGTGACATTCATTCAGACATTCGCTGAATTATTATTTAGATGGCTGTCCTGGGCAGTGGTGTAAAGTAATAAGTACATTTAATCAAGTAATGTACTGTACTATTATCAGTGCCGTACATTTAAATCAGTGACGAATATGGTTTCGAGTCGACTGAGGCTGTATACCTTACCTGTATAACCATTGTTAATCTGGGCGTGACTATTCTTCACGACAATTATTTTACAGTTATTAGTTACAGTACTTTGCTGATTTAGATTATTCATACAAAACGTATATATTAACCACTACAACCTGCCAAATTGTGACCATACATACTTCGCTGACCGGAGTCTGCACAGAGTCTATACCAGGGGTCTACAAGGTTTTTCAACCCCAGGGACCCCTTAGCTGACAGACAGATTAGGCAGGGACCTCCACTGTTGTATAAAATAGATTTTCACATTAATCTTTTTCATATAGATGGCTTCATAGACTTGTGCCGCGCTATGAGCTTGTAGATCTGCTATTTTTCATAACCTAATGCTTAAATCACCAAAAGGGTTCCCGCCCAAAATGGGTTCATGGACAATAGAATATTTTGTCTCAAGTATTTTCAATCTGGAAATTGTAGGCAAGACACACTGTGATTTGGACCTGTAAATTATAAAACTAAAACTAAGGCACTGGTTGTTCACTGGGGGTTCAACTCCCTGCGGTGCCCTGCTCAATTTGTTGTTACATGGTTAATTCTCTGCTCATTGTGTTGCCTTTTCATAGATTATATTTTTCAGGATTCCAATAAAAAAAAACATTGCCAATTTTTTTCAGGATTTCAATTCAAATATAGCCAAAATAGCTGATCTACAAGATCGGCTCTTTTTTTTTGCCATGACAGTAATACATGCAATACAGGCCCTCTGGAGTGAGTGTGGAAATATAGTGGCCCTCTGGAGTGAGTGTGGAAATATAGTGGCCCTCTGGAGTGAGTGTGGAAATATAGTGGTCCTCTGGAGTGAGTGTGGAAATATAATATAGTGGTCCTCTGGAGTGAGTGTGGAAATATAATATAGTGGCCCTCTGGAGTGAGTGTGGAAATATAGTGGCCCTCTGGAGTGAGTGTGGAAATATAGTGGCCCTCTGGAGTGAGTGTGTAACTATAGTGGCCCTCTGGAGTGAGTGTGGAAATATAGTGGCCCTCTGGAGTGAGTGTGGAAATATAGTGGCCCTCTCTATCGTCAACGTTGCCCACCCCTGTCTCACAGCATGGAACATCTCCCACCACTGTATCGCTCCCAGTTCATGTCTCACAGCATCAAACAGGAGGAGGAGATGCGAGCTGAGCAAGCCAGTGCAGCAACAAGCCCAGACTAGGTTACTGCAGCCTTACTGTGCAGCCACAGCCACTCAGCCCAGACCAGCAGGAGCAAGCCAGGCTCCAACCCTTGCAGCGCAGCCTTAGGCCGGATAGTCCCCCTGCCTGCACTTTGTTGCCTTCCTGGCCTGTCTGCCTGCCTAGGCGCCTCGGTCTTCCTGTCTGTCTGCCTTGGCCTGCCGGTCTAGCTGGCTTGCTGGGCACCCTGAGGGAAGCTTTGGGATGGATCTCTAGGGGCATCGGCTTGTGTTGAGCCTTCCAACGGCGTCGACCTTGATCTCTGTCCTAAGAAAGAGACAGAAAAAGAAAGACACACACAAACTCAACTATGCTTCCACATGAGGAAGGCAGGCACGCAGGCAGGCACCAGCTGACTACATGCTTGCCTTTGTGTTCTCCAGGTATTTTTTGAAGGAGTGTCCTGTCCAGTGTAACTCCAAGTTACATGGGGTGGGTATGGTTGGAGAGTTTGTGAACATCCCAAGTGACGCTCAGTTCGTTTTACGCGTCTCGGTTTCCTCAGGTGGAAGCTGCATAGTTGGGTTTTTGATGGGTTGGGTTTCAGGTGGTTGTATTGTAGTAGCTTGACATTTCTTGGAGGGCACTTTCAAGGACAGACTCAATCTTTTGCAAGTCTGCTTGTTGGGTCGTAATGCAGAGGTCGTCAGCGTAGATGAAACGCTGGCATTCTGTTGGTAGTGGCTGGTCGTTTGTGTAGATATTGAAAAAGAGGGGGGCGAGCACGCTACTTTGTGGGAGGTCGTTCTTTTGGGCTTTCCATTTACTCCTCTGGTCATTTAACTGGACATAGAAGCGCCTGTTGTTGAGGAGGCTTTTCCTGACCATTGTGCCGTGTTGGACAGTGTCATAGGCAGCAAAGAGATCTCTGAATGCTGCTCCAGTTATTTGTTTTCCCTCAAACCCATCCTCAATGTGTTGGGTGAGGTTGCGCTCTGTCCAGCACAGGAGCGGCCGGGACGGAAGCCAGCTTGGTCTTTAGTCAGCTTTGTATCTATGAGTGACAAGTGACAACGAGGCGTTGGAGTAGCAGCCTCTCATAGAGCTTGTAGGTGATGCAAAGGAGGGACATGGGTTGGTAGCTCTTTGGGAATAATGGGTCTTTGCCAGGTTTGGGGATTGCAACCACTTTGGCCTTTTTCCAGACAGAAGGGATGGTTTTCTGTGCCATGCATGTGTTCAGCATCCCCACAAGCCAGGTCTTTGCGTTAGATCCCAGGTGCTGTATCATTTCTGCCAGTATGTCATCAATCCCTGCTGCTTTTCCGGGTTTCAACTTTCCCATTGCAGTTTCGAGTTATTCTAGGTCGAAGGGTTTGGTTTGAGGGCTGGCTGATTGTGGTTGGTTTATCACTGCGATGGTATTCTCCTGTGGGTCGGCGGCAGTGTTCGTTACGACTGTTGGCCACCAGTTGTGATGCAACAGAGTTTGCTGTGACCGTTTTGATTATGGGTGGCTCCCTGAGGTCCCTGATCCCCATGGGGTCCAACAGTGGTCATTGAAGTGTACACACGCACACACACACACACACACACACGCACCTACACACGCACAGGCGCATGCACACGCTAACCAAATGTAACTCTGAGAGTGTAACACATTACAGTTCTGTAACTCTGAGAGTATTTATGGTGGCCGACGGGCACGTACAGGTCTAGTGTAACCAAATGGAGCATTTGGTCCATGTCTGTAAGTCTGAGAGTGTAACACATGTAACCAAATGGACCCTTATAGGTCCAACACTGGTTATAGAAGCGTGCACACACACACACACACACACACGCACATGTAACCAAATGGATCCTTGCAGATTCAACACTGTTTTTTGTTAATCATCTAATGAAATGTCGGAGTTCGACAAGAGTAAGTTTAAAAAATCAAAGCAAATACCGGTAATTCGAAAATGTTATTTTTGTGCTTTTGTGTCCAAAATGATGAGAAACGAGGATAACTTCATTTTGGACCATGGGCTATAGCCTATATCGTACGGCATACTATAGCGCGCCATTTTTCATCATTTTTGAGGATTTGAAGAAAATTCAAAATTTCAAAAAACATGGGTTATAGCCCATCGTTTTTTGAATTTTTGAAAAAAATGTTATCCTCATTTTTCATCATTTTTGAACATGGGCTATAGCCCGTACCGTACGGCATACTATAGCACGCCGTTTTTCATCATTTTTGAGGATTTGAAGAAAATTCAAAATTTCAAAAAACATGGGTTATAGCCCATCGTTTTTTGAATTTTTGAAAAAAAAATTATCCTCATTTTTCATCATTTTTGAACATGGGCTATAGCCCCTACCGTACGGCATACTATAGCACGCCGTTTTTCATCATTTTTGAGGATTTGAAAAAATTCAAAATTTCAAAAAACATGGGTTATAGCCCATCGTTTTTTGAATTTTTGAAAAAAATGTTATCCTCATGTTTCATCATTTTTGAACATGGGCTATAGCCCCTACCGTACGGCATACTATAGCACGCCGTTTTTCATCATTTTTGAGGATTTGAAGAAAATTCAAAATTTAAAAAAACATGGGTTATAGCCCATCGTTTTTTGAATTTTTGAAAGTTATCCTCATTTTTCATCATTTTTGAACATGGGCTATAGCCCCTACCGTACGGCATACTATAGCACGCCGTTTTTCATCATTTTTGAGGATTTGAAGAAAATTCAAAATTTCAAAAAACATGGGTTATAGCCCATCGTTTTTTGAATTTTTGAAAAAAATGTTATCCTCATTTTTCATCATTTTTGAACATGGGCTATAGCCCCTACCGTACGGCATACTATAGCACGCCGTTTTTCATCATTTTTGAGGATTTGAAGAAAATTCAAAATTTCAAAAAACATGGGTTATAGCCCATCGTTTTTTGAATTTTTGAAAAAAAAGTTATCCTCATTTTTCATCATTTTTGAACATGGGCTATAGCCCCTACCGTACGGCATACTATAGCACGCCGTTTTTCATCATTTTTGAGGATTTGAAGAAAATTCAAAATTTCAAAAAACATGGGTTATAGCCCATCGTTTTTTGAATTTTTGAAAAAAATGTTATCCTCATTTTTCATCATTTTTGAACATGGGCTATAGCCCCTACCGTACGGCATACTATAGCACGCCGTTTTTCATCATTTTTGAGGATTTGAAGAAAATTCAAAATTTCAAAAAACATGGGTTATAGCCCATCGTTTTATTTATTTAAAAAAAAAATGTTATCCTCATTTTTCATCATTTTTGAACATGGGCTATAGCCCCTACCGTACGGCATACTATAGCACGCCGTTTTTCATCATTTTTGAGGATTTGAAGAAAATTCAAAATTTCAAAAAACATGGGTTATAGCCCATCGCTTTTTTGAATTTTTGAAAAAAATGGTATCCTCATTTTTCATCATTTTTGAACATGGGCTATAGCCCCTACCGTACGGCATACTATAGCACGCCGTTTTTCATCATTTTTGAGGATTTGAAGAAAATTCAAAATTTCAAAAAACATGGGTTATAGCCCATCGTTTTTTGAATTTTTGAAAAAAATGTTATCCTCATTTTTCATCATTTTTGAACATGGGCTATAGCCCCTACCGTACGGCATACTATAGCACGCCGTTTTTCATCATTTTTGAGGATTTGAAGAAAATTCAAAATTTCAAAAAACATGGGTTATAGCCCATCGTTTTTTGAATTTTTGAAAAAAAAGTTATCCTCATTTTTCATCATTTTTGAACATGGGCTATAGCCCCTACCGTACGGAATACTATAGCACGCCGTTTTTCATCATTTTTGAGGATTTGAAGAAAATTCAAAATTTCAAAAAACATGGGTTATAGCCCATCGTTTTTTGAATTTTTGAAAAAAATGTTATCCTCATTTTTCATCATTTTTGAACATGGGCTATAGCCCCTACCGTACGGCATACTATAGCACGCCGTTTTTCATCATTTTTGAGGATTTGAAGAAAATTCAAAATTTCAAAAAACATGGGTTATAGCCCATCGTTTTATTTATTTAAAAAAAAAATGTTATCCTCATTTTTCATCATTTTTGAACATGGGCTATAGCCCCTACCGTACGGCATACTATAGCACGCCGTTTTTCATCATTTTTGAGGATTTGAAGAAAATTCAAAATTTCAAAAAACATGGGTTATAGCCCATCGCTTTTTTGAATTTTTGAAAAAAATGTTATCCTCATTTTTCATCATTTTTGAACATGGGCTATAGCCCCTACCGCTATAGTATGCCGTCCTCATTTTTCATCATTTTTGAACATGGGCTATAGCCCCTACCGTACGGCATACTATAGCACGCCGTTTTTCATCATTTTTGAGGATTTGAAGAAAATTCAAAATTTCAAAAAACATGGGTTATAGCCCATCGTTTTTTGAAATTTTGAAAAAAATGTTATCCTCATGTTTCATCATTTTTGAACATGGGCTATAGCCCCTACCGTACGGCATACTATAGCACGCCGTTTTTCATCATTTTTGAGGATTTGAAGAAAATTCAAAATTTCAAAAAACATGGGTTATAGCCCATCGTTTTTTGAATTTTTGAAAAAAAAGTTATCCTCATTTTTCATCATTTTTGAACATGGGCTATAGCCCCTACCGTACGGCATACTATAGCACGCCGTTTTTCATCATTTTTGAGGATTTGAAGAAAATTCAAAATTTCAAAAAACATGGGTTATAGCCCATCGTTTTTTGAATTTTTGAAAAAAATGTTATCCTCATTTTTCATCATTTTTGAACATGGGCTATAGCCCCTACCGTACGGCATACTATAGCACGCCGTTTTTCATCATTTTTGAGGATTTGAAGAAAATTCAAAATTTCAAAAAACATGGGTTATAGCCCATCGTTTTATTTATTTAAAAAAAAAATGTTATCCTCATTTTTCATCATTTTTGAACATGGGCTATAGCCCCTACCGTACGGCATACTATAGCACGCCGTTTTTCATCATTTTTGAGGATTTGAAGAAAATTCAAAATTTCAAAAAACATGGGTTATAGCCCATCGCTTTTTTGAATTTTTGAAAAAAATGTTATCCTCATTTTTCATCATTTTTGAACATGGGCTATAGCCCCTACCGCTATAGTATGCCGTCCTCATTTTTCATCATTTTTGAACATGGGCTATAGCCCCTACCGTACGGCATACTATAGCACGCCGTTTTTCATCATTTTTGAGGATTTGAAGAAAATTCAAAATTTCAAAAAACATGGGTTATAGCCCATCGTTTTTTTTATTTAAAAAAAAAATGTTTTCCTCATTTTTCATCATTTTTGAACATGGGCTATAGCCCCTACCGTACGGCATACTATAGCACGCCGTTTTTCATCATTTTTGAGGATTTGAAGAAAATTCAAAATTTCAAAAAACATGGGTTATAGCCCATCGTTTTTTGAATTTTTGAAAAAAAAGTTATCCTCATTTATCATCATTTTTGAACATGGGCTATAGCCCCTACCGTACGGCATACTATAGCACGCCGTTTTTCATCATTTTTGAGGATTTGAAGAAAATTCAAAATTTCAAAAAACATGGGTTATAGCCCATCGTTTTTTGAATTTTTGAAAAAAATGTTATCCTCATTTTTCATCATTTTTGAACATGGGCTATAGCCCCTACCGTACGGCATACTATAGCACGCCGTTTTTCATCATTTTTGAGGATTTGAAGAAAATTCAAAATTTAAAAAAACATGGGTTATAGCCCATCGTTTTTTGAATTTTTGAAAAAAATGTTATCCTCATTTTTCATCATTTTTGAACATGGACTATAGCCCCTACCGTACGGCATACTATAGCACGCCGTTTTTCATCATTTTTGAGGATTTGAAGAAAATTCAAAATTTCAAAAAACATGGGTTATAGCCCATCGTTTTTTGAATTTTTGAAAAAAATGTTATCCTCATTTTTCATCATTTTTGAACATGGGCTATAGCCCCTACCGTACGGCATACTATAGCACGCCGTTTTTCATCATTTTTGAGGATTTGAAGAAAATTCAAAATTTCAAAAAACATGGGTTATAGCCCATCGTTTTTTGAATTTTTGAAAAAAATGTTATCCTCATGTTTCATCATTTTTGAACATGGGCTATAGCCCCTACCGTACGGCATACTATAGCACGCCGTTTTTCATAATTTTTGAGGATTTGAAGAAAATTCAAAATTTCAAAAAACATGGGTTATAGCCCATCGTTTTTTGAATTTTTGAAAAAAAAGTTATCCTCATTTTTCATCATTTTTGAACATGGGCTATAGCCCCTACCGTACGGCATACTATAGCACGCCGTTTTTCATCATTTTTGAGGATTTGAAGAAAATTCAAAATTTCAAAAAACATGGGTTATAGCCCATCGTTTTATTTATTTAAAAAAAAAATGTTATCCTCATTTTTCATCATTTTTGAACATGGGCTATAGCCCCTACCGTACGGCATACTATAGCACGCCGTTTTTCATCATTTTTGAGGATTTGAAGAAAATTCAAAATTTCAAAAAACATGGGTTATAGCCCATCGCTTTTTTGAATTTAAAAAAAAAATGTTATCCTCATTTTTCATCATTTTTGAACATGGGCTATAGCCCCTACCGTACGGCATACTATAGCACGCCGTTTTTCATCATTTTTGAGGATTTGAAGAAAATTCAAAATTTCAAAAAACATGGGTTATAGCCCATCGTTTTTTGAAATTTTGAAAAAAATGTTATCCTCATGTTTCATCATTTTTGAACATGGGCTATAGCCCCTACCGTACGGCATACTATAGCACGCCGTTTTTCATCATTTTTGAGGATTTGAAGAAAATTCAAAATTTCAAAAAACATGGGTTATAGCCCATCGTTTTTTGAATTTTTGAAAAAAATGTTATCCTCATTTTTCATCATTTTTGAACATGGGCTATAGCCCGTACCGTACGGCATACTATAGCACGCCGTTTTTCATCATTTTTGAGGATTTGAAGAAAATTCAAAATTTCAAAAAACATGGGTTATAGCCCATCGTTTTTTGAAATTTTGAAAAAAATGTTATCCTCATGTTTCATCATTTTTGAACATGGGCTATAGCCCCTACCGTACGGCATACTATAGCACGCCGTTTTTCATCATTTTTGAGGATTTGAAGAAAATTCAAAATTTCAAAAAACATGGGTTATAGCCCATCGTTTTTTGAATTTTTGAAAAAAATGTTATCCTCATTTTTCATCATTTTTGAACATGGGCTATAGCCCGTACCGTACGGCATACTATAGCACGCCGTTTTTCATCATTTTTGAGGATTTGGAAAAAATGATGGGTTATATTGAAGCGTGCATGCGTATGCACACCTGGACCTGTAAATGAACAACACAAAAACAGGCACTGGTGTCGGACTTCTGGTTTACCGGAACGGGGTTCAACTCCCTGCAGTGCCCTGCTCAATTTGTTGTATTTACATGGTTCATTGGTCCATGGTCTCAGAGGTCATCGCTAAAGTTTTCATAATTTTTGAAATTGCGGAAATTGTAAATTGCGGAAATTGCGGAATTGCGGAAATGGTAATTGCGGAAATTGCGGAAATGGTAATTGCGGAAATGGTAATTGCGGTAATTGCGGTAATTGCGGAAATTGCGGAAATGGTAATTGCGGAAATTGCGGAAATTGCGGAAATGGTAATTGCGGAAATGGGAATTGCGGAAATGGTAATTGCGGAAATTGCGGAATTGCGGAAATGGTAATTGCGGAAATTGCGGAATTGCGGAAATGGTAATTGCGGAAATTGCGGAAATGGTAATTGCGGAAATTGCGGAATTGCGGAAATGGTAATTGCGGAAATTGCGGAAATTGCGGAAATGGAAATTGCGGAAATTGCGGAAATGGTAATTGCGGAAATGGTAATTGCGGAAATTGCGGAATTGCGGAAATGGTAATTGCGGAAATTAAGGAAATTGCTAAATTGCGGAAATGGAAATTGCGGAAATGTTAATTGCAGAAATGCGGAAATGGTAATTGCGGAAATTGCGGAAAAAACACTCGGAAAAAACAATTTTTCCGGTAAATAGAACACATTGAGCAGGGCACTGCAGGGAGTTGAACCCCGTTCCGGTAAACCAGAAGTACCACACCAGTGCCTTAGTTTTTGTGTTGTCATTTACAGGAAATTGCGGAAATTGCGGATTTTTCTTTTCATTTTTTCATTTTTTCAAATCCTCAAAAATGATGAAAAACGGCGCGCTATAGTATGCCGTACGATATGGGCTATAGCCCACGGTCCAAAATGATGAGAAACGAGGCTAACTTTTTTTTTTTCAAAATTTCAAAAAACATGGGCTATAACCCATCGTTTTTGTCATTTCGTCATTTTTTTCAAATCCTCAAAAATGATGAAAAACGGCGCGCTATAGTATGCCGTACGATATGGGCTATAGCCCACGGTCCAAAATGATGAGAAACGAGGCTAACTTTTTTTTTTTCAAAATTTCAAAAAACATGGGCTATAACCCATCGTTTTTGTCATTTCGTCATTTTTTTCAAATCCTCAAAAATGATGAAAAACGGCGCGCTATAGTATGCCGTACGATATGGGCTATAGCCCACGGTCCAAAATGATGAGAAACGAGGCTAACTTTTTTTTTCAAAATTTCAAAAAACATGGGCTATAACCCATCGTTTTTGTCATTTCGTCATTTTTTTTAAATCCTCAAAAATGATGAAAAACGGCGCGCTATAGTATGCCGTACGATATGGGCTATAGCCCACGGTCCAAAATGATGAGAAACGAGGCTAACTTTTTTTTTTTAATTTAAAAAAACATGGGCTATAACCCATCGTTTTTGTCATTTCGTCATTTTTTTCAAATCCTCAAAAATGAGGACCGTGGGCTATAGCATTTCAAACATGAGCTCTTCTTTTCACCCTTAAACACAACATGTTCTTTTAAGCCAAAATTAACAACAATAGAACTCCACATTATTGCACTTCCCAAACACATTGCACTTGCCCCTCATGTTTGTTAATCACCAAGCATTTCCCCAGGTGGAACTCGTTGGCTGAGTGGCCATCTCAGCTAAACAGGAAACTTTGAAGTGTAATTATGTATTCTGCCACATGGCCAGTTCGCACTTGAAAAAGAGACGCAGTCTCAATGTGTTTTTACTGGTTAAATAAAAGTTCAATAAAATAAGATAAAATAAAAACGGACTCACCTGCCAGTCAGGAGCAGGAGCCCCCACCGGAAGGACTCCGTACTACGCCTCCCGCCCAACACTCCCTGCAGCTGCTGACAGGTGCCACCCTGGCCTGTAGGATTAAATGCAGTGACACATATCACACTTCCATTATGGTGTTTATTTGTAAGAAATAGAGGTAAACATTATGGAATATAACCTTTTTTTCAAAATTTCAAAAAACATATAACCCATCGTTTTTTTTCATTTTTGTCAAATCATCAAAAATGATGAAAAACGGCGCGCTATAGTATGCCGTACGATATAGGCTATAGCCCACGGTCCAAAATGATGAGAAACGAGGCTAACTTTTTTTTTCCAAAATTTCAAAAAACATGGGCTATAACCCATCGTTTTTGTCATTTCGTCATTTTTTTCAAATCCTCAAAAATGATGAAAAACGGCGCGCTATAGTATGCCGTACGATATGGGCTATAGCCCACGGTCCAAAATGATGAGAAACGAGGCTAACTTTTTTTTTCAAAATTTCAAAAAACATGGGCTATAACCCATCGTTTTTGTCATTTCGTCATTTTTTTCAAATCCTCAAAAATGATGAAAAACGGCGCGCTATAGTATGCCGTACGATATGGGCTATAGCCCATGGTCCAAAATGATGAGAAACTAATAGCATTTCAAACATGAGCTCTTCTTTTCACCCTTAAACACAACATGTTCTTTTAAGCCAAAATTAACAACAATAGAACTCCACATTATTGCACTTCCCAAACATATTGCAGCTAACCCACATTGCACTTGCCCCTCATGTTTGTTAATCACCAAGCATTTCCCCAGGTGGAACTCGTTGGCTGAGTGGCCATCTCAGCTAAACAGGAAACTTTGAAGTGTAATTATGTATTCTGCCACATGGCCAGTTCGCACTTGAAAAAGAGACGCAGTCTCAATGTGTTTTTACTGGTTAAATAAAAGTTCAATAAAATAAGATAAAATAAAAACGGACTCACCTGCCAGTCAGGAGCAGGAGCCCCCACCGGAAGGACTCCGTACTACGCCTCCCGCCCAACACTCCCTGCAGCTGCTGACAGGTGCCACCCTGGCCTGTAGGATTAAATGCAGTGACACATATCACACTTCCATTATGGTGTTTATTTGTAAGAAATAGAGGTAAACATTATGGAATATAACCTTTTTTTCAAAATTTCAAAAAACATGGGCTATAACCCATCGTTTTTTTTCCATTTTTGTCAAATCATCAAAAATGATGAAAAACGGCGCGCTATAGTATGCCGTACGATATAGGCTATAGCCCATGGTCCAAAATGATGAGAAACGAGGCTAACTTTTTTTTTCAAAATTTCAAAAAACATGGGCTATAACCCATTGTTTTTTTCATTTTATCATTTTTGTCAAATCATCAAAAATTATGAAAAACGGCGCGCTATAGTATGCCGTACGATATAGGCTATAGCCCATGGTCAGAAATGATGAGAAACGAGGCTAACTTTTTTTTTCAAAATTTCAAAAAACATGGGCTATAACCCATCGTTTTTTTCAAATCCTCAAAAATTATGAAAAACGGCGCGCTATAGTATGCCGTACGATATGGGCTATAGCCCATGGTCCAAAATGATGAGAAACTAATAGCATTTCAAACATGAGCTCTTCTTTTCACCCTTAAACACAACATGTTCTTTTAAGCCAAAATTAACAACAATAGAACTCCACATTATTGCACTTCCCAAACATATTGCAGCTAACCCACATTGCACTTGCCCCTCATGTTTGTTAATCACCAAGCATTTCCCCAGGTGGAACTCGTTGGCTGAGTGGCCATCTCAGCTAAACAGGAAACTTTGAAGTGTAATTATGTATTCTGCCACATGGCCAGTTCGCACTTGAAAAAGAGACGCAGTCTCAATGTGTTTTTACTGGTTAAATAAAAGTTCAATAAAATAAGATAAAATAAAAACGGACTCACCTGCCAGTCAGGAGCAGGAGCCCCCACCGGAAGGACTCCGTACTACGCCTCCCGCCCAACACTCCCTGCAGCTGCTGACAGGTGCCACCCTGGCCTGTAGGATTAAATGCAGTGACACATATCACACTTCCATTATGGTGTTTATTTGTAAGAAATAGAGGTAAACATTATGGAATATAACCTTTTTTTCAAAATTTCAAAAAACATGGGCTATAACCCATCGTTTTTTTTTTCATTTTTGTCAAATCATCAAAAATGATGAAAAACGGCGCGCTATAGTATGCCGTACGATATAGGCTATAGCCCATGGTCCAAAATGATGAGAAACAAGGCTAACTTTTTTTTTCAAAATTTCAAAAAACATGGGCTATAACCCATCGTTTTTTTCATTTTATCATTTTTGTCAAATCATCAAAAATTATGAAAAACGGCGCGCTATAGTATGCTGTACGATATAGGCTATAGCCCATGGTCAGAAATGATGAGAAACGAGGCTAACTTTTTTTTCCAAAATTTCAAAAAACATGGGCTATAACCCATCGTTTTTTTCATTTTTGTCAAATCATCAAAAATGATGAAAAACGGCGCGCTATAGTATGCCGTACGATATAGGCTATAGCCCATGGTCCAAAATGATGAGAAACGAGGATAACTTTTTTTTTCAAAATTTCAAAAAACATGGGCTATAACCCATCGTTTTTTTCATTTTTGTCAAATCATCAAAAATGATGAAAGACGGCGCGCTATAGTATGCCATACGATATAGGCTATAGCCCATGGTCCAAAATGATGAGAAACAAGGCTAACTTTTTTTTTCAAAATTTCAAAAAACATGGGCTATAACCCATCGTTTTTGTCATTTCGTCATTTTTTTCAAATCCTCAAAAATGATGAAAAACGGGGTGCTATAGTATGCCGTACGATATGGGCTATAGCCCACGGTCCAAAATGATGAGAAACGAGGCTAACTTTTTTTTTCAAAATTTAAAAAAACATGGGCTATAACCCATCGTTTTTGTCATTTCGTCATTTTTTCAAATCCTCAAAAATGATGAAAAACGGCGCGCTATAGTATGCCGTACGATATGGGCTATAGCCCACGGTCAGAAATGATGAGAAACGAGGCTAACTTTTTTTTTCAAAATTTCAAAAAACATGGGCTATAACCCATCGTTTTTGTCATTTCGTCATTTTTTTCAAATCCTCAAAAATTATGAAAAACGGCGCGCTATAGTATGCCGTACGATATGGGCTATAGCCCATGGTCCAAAATGATGAGAAACTAATAGCATTTCAAACATGAGCTCTTCTTTTCACCCTTAAACACAACATGTTCTTTTAAGCCAAAATTAACAACAATAGAACTCCACATTATTGCACTTCCCAAACATATTGCAGCTAACCCACATTGCACTTGCCCCTCATGTTTGTTAATCACCAAGCATTTCCCCAGGTGGAACTCATTGGCTGAGTGGCCATCTCAGCTAAACAGGAAACTTTGAAGTGTAATTATGTATTCTGCCACATGGCCAGTTCGCACTTGAAAAAGAGACGCAGTCTCAATGTGTTTTTACTGGTTAAATAAAAGTTCAATAAAATAAGATAAAATAAAAACGGACTCACCTGCCAGTCAGGAGCAGGAGCCCCCACCGGAAGGACTCCGTACTACGCCTCCCGCCCAACACTCCCTGCAGCTGCTGACAGGTGCCACCCTGGCCTGTAGGATTAAATGCAGTGACACATATCACACTTCCATTATGGTGTTTATTTGTAAGAAATAGAGGTAAACATTATGGAATATAACCTTTTTTTCAAAATTTCAAAAAACATGGGCTATAACCCATCGTTTTTTTTCATTTTTGTCAAATCATCAAAAATGATGAAAAACGGCGCGCTATAGTATGCCGTACGATATAGGCTATAGCCCATGGTCCAAAATGATGAGAAACGAGGCAAACTTTTTTTTTCAAAATTTCAAAAAACATGGGCTATAACCCATCGTTTTTTTTCATTTTTGTCAAATCATCAAAAATGATGAAAAACGGCGCGCTATAGTATGCCGTACGATATAGGCTATAGCCCACGGTCCAAAATGATGAGAAACGAGGCTAACTTTTTTTTTCCAAAATTTCAAAAAACATGGGCTATAACCCATCGTTTTTGTCATTTCGTCATTTTTTTCAAATCCTCAAAAATGATGAAAAACGGCGCGCTATAGTATGCCGTACGATATGGGCTATAGCCCACGGTCCAAAATGATGAGAAACGAGGCTAACTTTTTTTTTCAAAATTTCAAAAAACATGGGCTATAACCCATCGTTTTTGTCATTTCGTCATTTTTTTCAAATCCTCAAAAATGATGAAAAACGGCGCGCTATAGTATGCCGTACGATATGGGCTATAGCCCATGGTCCAAAATGATGAGAAACTAATAGCATTTCAAACATGAGCTCTTCTTTTCACCCTTAAACACAACATGTTCTTTTAAGCCAAAATTAACAACAATAGAACTCCACATTATTGCACTTCCCAAACATATTGCAGCTAACCCACATTGCACTTGCCCCTCATGTTTGTTAATCACCAAGCATTTCCCCAGGTGGAACTCGTTGGCTGAGTGGCCATCTCAGCTAAACAGGAAACTTTGAAGTGTAATTATGTATTCTGCCACATGGCCAGTTCGCACTTGAAAAAGAGACGCAGTCTCAATGTGTTTTTACTGGTTAAATAAAAGTTCAATAAAATAAGATAAAATAAAAACGGACTCACCTGCCAGTCAGGAGCAGGAGCCCCCACCGGAAGGACTCCGTACTACGCCTCCCGCCCAACACTCCCTGCAGCTGCTGACAGGTGCCACCCTGGCCTGTAGGATTAAATGCAGTGACACATATCACACTTCCATTATGGTGTTTATTTGTAAGAAATAGAGGTAAACATTATGGAATATAACCTTTTTTTCAAAATTTCAAAAAACATGGGCTATAACCCATCGTTTTTTTTTCATTTTTGTCAAATCATCAAAAATGATGAAAAACGGCGCGCTATAGTATGCCGTACGATATAGGCTATAGCCCATGGTCCAAAATGATGAGAAACGAGGCTAACTTTTTTTTTCAAAATTTCAAAAAACATGGGCTATAACCCATCGTTTTTTTCATTTTATCATTTTTGTCAAATCATCAAAAATTATGAAAAACGGCACGCTATAGTATGCCGTACGATATAGGCTATAGCCCATGGTCAGAAATGATGAGAAACGAGGCTAACTTTTTTTTTCAAAATTTCAAAAAACATGGGCTATAACCCATCGTTTTTGTCATTTCGTCATTTTTTTCAAATCCTCAAAAATTATGAAAAACGGCGCGCTATAGTATGCCGTACGATATGGGCTATAGCCCATGGTCCAAAATGATGAGAAACTAATAGCATTTCAAACATGAGCTCTTCTTTTCACCCTTAAACACAACATGTTCTTTTAAGCCAAAATTAACAACAATAGAACTCCACATTATTGCACTTCCCAAACATATTGCAGCTAACCCACATTGCACTTGCCCCTCATGTTTGTTAATCACCAAGCATTTCCCCAGGTGGAACTCGTTGGCTGAGTGGCCATCTCAGCTAAACAGGAAACTTTGAAGTGTAATTATGTATTCTGCCACATGGCCAGTTCGCACTTGAAAAAGAGACGCAGTCTCAATGTGTTTTTACTGGTTAAATAAAAGTTAAATAAAATAAGATAAAATAAAAACGGACTCACCTGCCAGTCAGGAGCAGGAGCCCCCACCGGAAGGACTCCGTACTACGCCTCCCGCCCAACACTCCCTGCAGCTGCTGACAGGTGCCACCCTGGCCTGTAGGATTAAATGCAGTGACACATATCACACTTCCATTATGGTGTTTATTTGTAAGAAATAGAGGTAAACATTATGGAATATAACCTTTTTTTCAAAATTTCAAAAAACATGGGCTATAACCCATCGTTTTTTTTTCATTTTTGTCAAATCATCAAAAATGATGAAAAACGGCGCGCTATAGTATGCCGTACGATATAGGCTATAGCCCATGGTCCAAAATGATGAGAAACGAGGCTAACTTTTTTTTTCAAAATTTCAAAAAACATGGGCTATAACCCATCGTTTTTTTCATTTTATCATTTTTGTCAAATCATCAAAAATTATTAAAAACGGCGCGCTATAGTATGCCGTACGATATAGGCTATAGCCCATGGTCAGAAATGATGAGAAACGAGGCTAACTTTTTTTTCCAAAATTTCAAAAAACATGGGCTATAACCCATCGTTTTTTTCATTTTTGTCAAATCATCAAAAATGATGAAAAACGGCGCGCTATAGTATGCCGTACGATATAGGCTATAGCCCATGGTCCAAAATGATGAGAAACGAGGATAACTTTTTTTTTCAAAATTTCAAAAAACATGGGCTATAACCCATCGTTTTTTTCATTTTTGTCAAATCATCAAAAATGATGAAAGACGGCGCGCTATAGTATGCCATACGATATAGGCTATAGCCCATGGTCCAAAATGATGAGAAACAAGGCTAACCTTTTTTTTCAAAATTTCAAAAAACATGGGCTATAACCCATCGTTTTTGTCATTTCGTCATTTTTTTCAAATCCTCAAAAATTATGAAAAACGGGGTGCTATAGTATGCCGTACGATATGGGCTATAGCCCACGGTCCAAAATGATGAGAAACGAGGCTAACTTTTTTTTTCAAAATTTAAAAAAACATGGGCTATAACCCATCGTTTTTGTCATTTCGTCATTTTTTCAAATCCTCAAAAATGATGAAAAACGGCGCGCTATAGTATGCCGTACGATATGGGCTATAGCCCACGGTCCAAAATGATGAGAAACGAGGCTAACTTTTTTTTTCAAAATTTCAAAAAACATGGGCTATAACCCATCGTTTTTGTCATTTCGTCATTTTTTTTAAATCCTCAAAAATGATGAAAAACGGCGTGCTATAGTATGCCGTACGATATGGGCTATAGCCCATGGTCCAAAATGATGAGAAACTAATAGCATTTCAAACATGAGCTCTTCTTTTCACCCTTAAACACAACATGTTCTTTTAAGCCAAAATTAACAACAATAGAACTCCACATTATTGCACTTCCCAAACATATTGCAGCTAACCCACATTGCACTTGCCCCTCATGTTTGTTAATCACCAAGCATTTCCCCAGGTGGAACTCGTTGGCTGAGTGGCCATCTCAGCTAAACAGGAAACTTTGAAGTGTAATTATGTATTCTGCCACATGGCCAGTTCGCACTTGAAAAAGAGACGCAGTCTCAATGTGTTTTTACTGGTTAAATAAAAGTTCAATAAAATAAGATAAAATAAAAACGGACTCACCTGCCAGTCAGGAGCAGGAGCCCCCACCGGAAGGACTCCGTACTACGCCTCCCGCCCAACACTCCCTGCAGCTGCTGACAGGTGCCACCCTGGCCTGTAGGATTAAATGCAGTGACACATATCACACTTCCATTATGGTGTTTATTTGTAAGAAATAGAGGTAAACATTATGGAATATAACCTTTTTTTCAAAATTTCAAAAAACATGGGCTATAACCCATCGTTTTTTTTTCATTTTTGTCAAATCATCAAAAATGATGAAAAACGGCGCGCTATAGTATGCCGTACGATATAGGCTATAGCCCATGGTCCAAAATGATGAGAAACGAGGCTAACTTTTTTTTTCAAAATTTCAAAAAACATGGGCTATAACCCATCGTTTTTTTCATTTTATCATTTTTGTCAAATCATCAAAAATTATGAAAAACGGCGCGCTATAGTATGCCGTACGATATAGGCTATAGCCCATGGTCAGAAATGATGAGAAACGAGGCTAACTTTTTTTTTCAAAATTTCAAAAAACATGGGCTATAACCCATCGTTTTTGTCATTTCGTCATTTTTTTCAAATCCTCAAAAATTATGAAAAACGGCGCGCTATAGTATGCCGTACGATATGGGCTATAGCCCATGGTCCAAAATGATGAGAAACTAATAGCATTTCAAACATGAGCTCTTCTTTTCACCCTTAAACACAACATGTTCTTTTAAGCCAAAATTAACAACAATAGAACTCCACATTATTGCACTTCCCAAACATATTGCAGCTAACCCACATTGCACTTGCCCCTCATGTTTGTTAATCACCAAGCATTTCCCCAGGTGGAACTCATTGGCTGAGTGGCCATCTCAGCTAAACAGGAAACTTTGAAGTGTAATTATGTATTCTGCCACATGGCCAGTTCGCACTTGAAAAAGAGACGCAGTCTCAATGTGTTTTTACTGGTTAAATAAAAGTTCAATAAAATAAGATAAAATAAAAACGGACTCACCTGCCAGTCAGGAGCAGGAGCCCCCACCGGAAGGACTCCGTACTACTCCTCCCGCCCAACACTCCCTGCAGCTGCTGACAGGTGCCACCCTGGCCTGTAGGATTAAATGCAGTGACACATATCACACTTCCATTATGGTGTTTATTTGTAAGAAATAGAGGTAAACATTATGGAATATAACGTTTTTTTCAAAATTTCAAAAAACATGGGCTATAACCCATCGTTTTTTTTCATTTTTGTCAAATCATCAAAAATGATGAAAAACGGCGCGCTATAGTATGCCGTACGATATAGGCTATAGCCCATGGTCCAAAATGATGAGAAACGAGGCTAACTTTTTTTTTCAAAATTTCAAAAAACATGGGCTATAACCCATCGTTTTTTTTCATTTTTGTCAAATCATCAAAAATGATGAAAAACGGCGCGCTATAGTATGCCGTACGATATAGGCTATAGCCCACGGTCCAAAATGATGAGAAACGAGGCTAACTTTTTTTTTCCAAAATTTCAAAAAACATGGGCTATAACCCATCGATTTTGTCATTTCGTCATTTTTTTCAAATCCTCAAAAATGATGAAAAACGGCGCGCTATAGTATGCCGTACGATATGGGCTATAGCCCACGGTCCAAAATGATGAGAAACGAGGCTAACTTTTTTTTTCAAAATTTCAAAAAACATGGGCTATAACCCATCGTTTTTTTCATTTTATCATTTTTGTCAAATCATCAAAAATTATGAAAAACGGCGCGCTATAGTATGCCGTACGATATAGGCTATAGCCCATGGTCAGAAATGATGAGAAACGAGGCTAACTTTTTTTTTCAAAATTTCAAAAAACATGGGCTATAACCCATCGTTTTTGTCATTTCGTCATTTTTTTCAAATCCTCAAAAATTATGAAAAACGGCGCGCTATAGTATGCCGTACGATATGGGCTATAGCCCATGGTCCAAAATGATGAGAAACTAATAGCATTTCAAACATGAGCTCTTCTTTTCACCCTTAAACACAACATGTTCTTTTAAGCCAAAATTAACAACAATAGAACTCCACATTATTGCACTTCCCAAACATATTGCAGCTAACCCACATTGCACTTGCCCCTCATGTTTGTTAATCACCAAGCATTTCCCCAGGTGGAACTCATTGGCTGAGTGGCCATCTCAGCTAAACAGGAAACTTTGAAGTGTAATTATGTATTCTGCCACATGGCCAGTTCGCACTTGAAAAAGAGACGCAGTCTCAATGTGTTTTTACTGGTTAAATAAAAGTTCAATAAAATAAGATAAAATAAAAACGGACTCACCTGCCAGTCAGGAGCAGGAGCCCCCACCGGAAGGACTCCGTACTACGCCTCCCGCCCAACACTCCCTGCAGCTGCTGACAGGTGCCACCCTGGCCTGTAGGATTAAATGCAGTGACACATATCACACTTCCATTATGGTGTTTATTTGTAAGAAATAGAGGTAAACATTATGGAATATAACCTTTTTTTCAAAATTTCAAAAAACATGGGCTATAACCCATCGTTTTTTTTCATTTTTGTCAAATCATCAAAAATGATGAAAAACGGCGCGCTATAGTATGCCGTACGATATAGGCTATAGCCCATGGTCCAAAATGATGAGAAACGAGGCTAACTTTTTTTTTCAAAATTTCAAAAAACATGGGCTATAACCCATCGTTTTTTTTCATTTTTGTCAAATCATCAAAAATGATGAAAAACGGCGCGCTATAGTATGCCGTACGATATAGGCTATAGCCCACGGTCCAAAATGATGAGAAACGAGGCTAACTTTTTTTTTCCAAAATTTCAAAAAACATGGGCTATAACCCATCGTTTTTGTCATTTCGTCATTTTTTTCAAATCCTCAAAAATGATGAAAAACGGCGCGCTATAGTATGCCGTACGATATGGGCTATAGCCCACGGTCCAAAATGATGAGAAACGAGGCTAACTTTTTTTTTCAAAATTTCAAAAAACATGGGCTATAACCCATCGTTTTTTTCATTTTATCATTTTTGTCAAATCATCAAAAATTATGAAAAACGGCGCGCTATAGTATGCCGTACGATATAGGCTATAGCCCATGGTCAGAAATGATGAGAAACGAGGCTAACTTTTTTTTTCAAAATTTCAAAAAACATGGGCTATAACCCATCGTTTTTGTCATTTCGTCATTTTTTTCAAATCCTCAAAAATTATGAAAAACGGCGCGCTATAGTATGCCGTACGATATGGGCTATAGCCCATGGTCCAAAATGATGAGAAACTAATAGCATTTCAAACATGAGCTCTTCTTTTCACCCTTAAACACAACATGTTCTTTTAAGCCAAAATTAACAACAATAGAACTCCACATTATTGCACTTCCCAAACATATTGCAGCTAACCCACATTGCACTTGCCCCTCATGTTTGTTAATCACCAAGCATTTCCCCAGGTGGAACTCGTTGGCTGAGTGGCCATCTCAGCTAAACAGGAAACTTTGAAGTGTAATTATGTATTCTGCCACATGGCCAGTTCGCACTTGAAAAAGAGACGCAGTCTCAATGTGTTTTTACTGGTTAAATAAAAGTTCAATAAAATAAGATAAAATAAAAACGGACTCACCTGCCAGTCAGGAGCAGGAGCCCCCACCGGAAGGACTCCGTACTACGCCTCCCGCCCAACACTCCCTGCAGCTGCTGACAGGTGCCACCCTGGCCTGTAGGATTAAATGCAGTGACACATATCACACTTCCATTATGGTGTTTATTTGTAAGAAATAGAGGTAAACATTATGGAATATAACCTTTTTTTCAAAATTTCAAAAAACATGGGCTATAACCCATCGTTTTTTTTTCATTTTTGTCAAATCATCAAAAATGATGAAAAACGGCGCGCTATAGTATGCCGTACGATATAGGCTATAGCCCATGGTCCAAAATGATGAGAAACGAGGCTAACTTTTTTTTTCAAAATTTCAAAAAACATGGGCTATAACCCATCGTTTTTTTCATTTTATCATTTTTGTCAAATCATCAAAAATTATGAAAAACGGCGCGCTATAGTATGCCGTACGATATAGGCTATAGCCCATGGTCAGAAATGATGAGAAACGAGGCTAACTTTTTTTTCCAAAATTTCAAAAAACATGGGCTATAACCCATCGTTTTTTTCATTTTTGTCAAATCATCAAAAATGATGAAAAACGGCGCGCTATAGTATGCCGTACGATATAGGCTATAGCCCATGGTCCAAAATGATGAGAAACGAGGATAACTTTTTTTTTCAAAATTTCAAAAAACATGGGCTATAACCCATCGTTTTTGTCATTTCGTCATTTTTTTCAAATCCTCAAAAATGATGAAAAACGGCGCGCTATAGTATGCCGTACGATATGGGCTATAGCCCATGGTCCAAAATGATGAGAAACTAATAGCATTTCAAACATGAGCTCTTCTTTTCACCCTTAAACACAACATGTTCTTTTAAGCCAAAATTAACAACAATAGAACTCCACATTATTGCACTTCCCAAACATATTGCAGCTAACCCACATTGCACTTGCCCCTCATGTTTGTTAATCACCAAGCATTTCCCCAGGTGGAACTCGTTGGCTGAGTGGCCATCTCAGCTAAACAGGAAACTTTGAAGTGTAATTATGTATTCTGCCACATGGCCAGTTCGCACTTGAAAAAGAGACGCAGTCTCAATGTGTTTTTACTGGTTAAATAAAAGTTCAATAAAATAAGATAAAATAAAAACGGACTCACCTGCCAGTCAGGAGCAGGAGCCCCCACCGGAAGGACTCCGTACTACGCCTCCCGCCCAACACTCCCTGCAGCTGCTGACAGGTGCCACCCTGGCCTGTAGGATTAAATGCAGTGACACATATCACACTTCCATTATGGTGTTTATTTGTAAGAAATAGAGGTAAACATTATGGAATATAACCTTTTTTTCAAAATTTCAAAAAACATGGGCTATAACCCATCGTTTTTTTTCCATTTTTGTCAAATCATCAAAAATGATGAAAAACGGCGCGCTATAGTATGCCGTACGATATAGGCTATAGCCCATGGTCCAAAATGATGAGAAACGAGGCTAACTTTTTTTTTCAAAATTTCAAAAAACATGGGCTATAACCCATCGTTTTTTTCATTTTATCATTTTTGTCAAATCATCAAAAATTATGAAAAACGGCGCGCTATAGTATGCCGTACGATATAGGCTATAGCCCATGGTCAGAAATGATGAGAAACGAGACTAACTTTTTTTTTCAAAATTTCAAAAAACATGGGCTATAACCCATCGTTTTTGTCATTTCGTCATTTTTTTCAAATCCTCAAAAATTATGAAAAACGGGGTGCTATAGTATGCCGTACGATATGGGCTATAGCCCACGGTCCAAAATGATGAGAAACGAGGCTAACTTTTTTTTTCAAAATTTAAAAAAACATGGGCTATAACCCATCGTTTTTGTCATTTCGTCATTTTTTCAAATCCTCAAAAATGATGAAAAACGGCGCGCTATAGTATGCCGTACGATATGGGCTATAGCCCACGGTCCAAAATGATGAGAAACGAGGCTAACTTTTTTTTTCAAAATTTCAAAAAACATGGGCTATAACCCATCGTTTTTGTCATTTTGTCATTTTTTTTAAATCCTCAAAAATGATGAAAAACGGCGTGCTATAGTATGCCGTACGATATGGGCTATAGCCCATGGTCCAAAATGATGAGAAACTAATAGCATTTCAAACATGAGCTCTTCTTTTCACCCTTAAACACAACATGTTCTTTTAAGCCAAAATTAACAACAATAGAACTCCACATTATTGCACTTCCCAAACATATTGCAGCTAACCCACATTGCACTTGCCCCTCATGTTTGTTAATCACCAAGCATTTCCCCAGGTGGAACTCGTTGGCTGAGTGGCCATCTCAGCTAAACAGGAAACTTTGAAGTGTAATTATGTATTCTGCCACATGGCCAGTTCGCACTTGAAAAAGAGACGCAGTCTCAATGTGTTTTTACTGGTTAAATAAAAGTTCAATAAAATAAGATAAAATAAAAACGGACTCACCTGCCAGTCAGGAGCAGGAGCCCCCACCGGAAGGACTCCGTACTACGCCTCCCGCCCAACACTCCCTGCAGCTGCTGACAGGTGCCACCCTGGCCTGTAGGATTAAATGCAGTGACACATATCACACTTCCATTATGGTGTTTATTTGTAAGAAATAGAGGTAAACATTATGGAATATAACCTTTTTTTCAAAATTTCAAAAAACATGGGCTATAACCCATCGTTTTTTTTTTCATTTTTGTCAAATCATCAAAAATGATGAAAAACGGCGCGCTATAGTATGCCGTACGATATAGGCTATAGCCCATGGTCCAAAATGATGAGAAACGAGGCTAACTTTTTTTTTCAAAATTTCAAAAAACATGGGCTATAACCCATCGTTTTTTTCATTTTATCATTTTTGTCAAATCATCAAAAATTATGAAAAACGGCGCGCTATAGTATGCCGTACGATATAGGCTATAGCCCATGGTCAGAAATGATGAGAAACGAGGCTAACTTTTTTTTTCAAAATTTCAAAAAACATGGGCTATAACCCATCGTTTTTGTCATTTCGTCATTTTTTTCAAATCCTCAAAAATTATGAAAAACGGCGCGCTATAGTATGCCGTACGATATGGGCTATAGCCCATGGTCCAAAATGATGAGAAACTAATAGCATTTCAAACATGAGCTCTTCTTTTCACCCTTAAACACAACATGTTCTTTTAAGCCAAAATTAACAACAATAGAACTCCACATTATTGCACTTCCCAAACATATTGCAGCTAACCCACATTGCACTTGCCCCTCATGTTTGTTAATCACCAAGCATTTCCCCAGGTGGAACTCATTGGCTGAGTGGCCATCTCAGCTAAACAGGAAACTTTGAAGTGTAATTATGTATTCTGCCACATGGCCAGTTCGCACTTGAAAAAGAGACGCAGTCTCAATGTGTTTTTACTGGTTAAATAAAAGTTCAATAAAATAAGATAAAATAAAAACGGACTCACCTGCCAGTCAGGAGCAGGAGCCCCCACCGGAAGGACTCCGTACTACGCCTCCCGCCCAACACTCCCTGCAGCTGCTGACAGGTGCCACCCTGGCCTGTAGGATTAAATGCAGTGACACATATCACACTTCCATTATGGTGTTTATTTGTAAGAAATAGAGGTAAACATTATGGAATATAACCTTTTTTTCAAAATTTCAAAAAACATGGGCTATAACCCATCGTTTTTTTTTCATTTTTGTCAAATCATCAAAAATGATGAAAAACGGCGCGCTATAGTATGCCGTACGATATAGGCTATAGCCCATGGTCCAAAATGATGAGAAACGAGGCTAACTTTTTTTTTCAAAATTTCAAAAAACATGGGCTATAACCCATCGTTTTTTTTCATTTTTGTCAAATCATCAAAAATGATGAAAAACGGCGCGCTATAGTATGCCGTACGATATAGGCTATAGCCCACGGTCCAAAATGATGAGAAACGAGGCTAACTTTTTTTTTCCAAAATTTCAAAAAACATGGGCTATAACCCATCGTTTTTGTCATTTCGTCATTTTTTTCAAATCCTAAAAAATGATGAAAAACGGCGCGCTATAGTATGCCGTACGATATGGGCTATAGCCCACGGTCCAAAATGATGAGAAACGAGGCTAACTTTTTTTTTCAAAATTTCAAAAAACATGGGCTATAACCCATCGTTTTTGTCATTTCGTCATTTTTTTCAAATCCTCAAAAATGATGAAAAACGGCGCGCTATAGTATGCCGTACGATATGGGCTATAGCCCATGGTCCAAAATGATGAGAAACTAATAGCATTTCAAACATGAGCTCTTCTTTTCACCCTTAAACACAACATGTTCTTTTAAGCCAAAATTAACAACAATAGAACTCCACATTATTGCACTTCCCAAACATATTGCAGCTAACCCACATTGCACTTGCCCCTCATGTTTGTTAATCACCAAGCATTTCCCCAGGTGGAACTCGTTGGCTGAGTGGCCATCTCAGCTAAACAGGAAACTTTGAAGTGTAATTATGTATTCTGCCACATGGCCAGTTCGCACTTGAAAAAGAGACGCAGTCTCAATGTGTTTTTACTGGTTAAATAAAAGTTCAATAAAATAAGATAAAATAAAAACGGACTCACCTGCCAGTCAGGAGCAGGAGCCCCCACCGGAAGGACTCCGTACTACGCCTCCCGCCCAACACTCCCTGCAGCTGCTGACAGGTGCCACCCTGGCCTGTAGGATTAAATGCAGTGACACATATCACACTTCCATTATGGTGTTTATTTGTAAGAAATAGAGGTAAACATTATGGAATATAACCTTTTTTTCAAAATTTCAAAAAACATGGGCTATAACCCATCGTTTTTTTTTTCATTTTTGTCAAATCATCAAAAATGATGAAAAACGGCGCGCTATAGTATGCCGTACGATATAGGCTATAGCCCATGGTCCAAAATGATGAGAAACGAGGCTAACTTTTTTTTTCAAAATTTCAAAAAACATGGGCTATAACCCATCGTTTTTGTCATTTCGTCATTTTTTTCAAATCCTAAAAAATGATGAAAAACGGCGCGCTATAGTATGCCGTACGATATGGGCTATAGCCCACGGTCCAAAATGATGAGAAACGAGGCTAACTTTTTTTTTCAAAATTTCAAAAAACATGGGCTATAACCCATCGTTTTTGTCATTTCGTCATTTTTTTCAAATCCTCAAAAATGATGAAAAACGGCGCGCTATAGTATGCCGTACGATATGGGCTATAGCCCATGGTCCAAAATGATGAGAAACTAATAGCATTTCAAACATGAGCTCTTCTTTTCACCCTTAAACACAACATGTTCTTTTAAGCCAAAATTAACAACAATAGAACTCCACATTATTGCACTTCCCAAACATATTGCAGCTAACCCACATTGCACTTGCCCCTCATGTTTGTTAATCACCAAGCATTTCCCCAGGTGGAACTCGTTGGCTGAGTGGCCATCTCAGCTAAACAGGAAACTTTGAAGTGTAATTATGTATTCTGCCACATGGCCAGTTCGCACTTGAAAAAGAGACGCAGTCTCAATGTGTTTTTACTGGTTAAATAAAAGTTCAATAAAATAAGATAAAATAAAAACGGACTCACCTGCCAGTCAGGAGCAGGAGCCCCCACCGGAAGGACTCCGTACTACGCCTCCCGCCCAACACTCCCTGCAGCTGCTGACAGGTGCCACCCTGGCCTGTAGGATTAAATGCAGTGACACATATCACACTTCCATTATGGTGTTTATTTGTAAGAAATAGAGGTAAACATTATGGAATATAACCTTTTTTTCAAAATTTCAAAAAACATGGGCTATAACCCATCGTTTTTTTTCATTTTTGTCAAATCATCAAAAATGATGAAAAACGGCGCGCTATAGTATGCCGTACGATATAGGCTATAGCCCATGGTCCAAAATGATGAGAAACGAGGCTAACTTTTTTTTCCAAAATTTCAAAAAACATGGGCTATAACCCATTGTTTTTTTCATTTTATCATTTTTGTCAAATCATCAAAAATTATGAAAAACGGCGCGCTATAGTATGCCGTACGATATAGGCTATAGCCCATGGTCAGAAATGATGAGAAACGAGGCTAACTTTTTTTTCCAAAATTTCAAAAAACATGGGCTATAACCCATCGTTTTTTTCATTTTTGTCAAATCATCAAAAATGATGAAAAACGGCGCGCTATAGTATGCCGTACGATATAGGCTATAGCCCATGGTCCAAAATGATGAGAAACGAGGATAACTTTTTTTTTCAAAATTTCAAAAAACATGGGCTATAACCCATCGTTTTTTTCATTTTTGTCAAATCATCAAAAATGATGAAAGACGGCGCGCTATAGTATGCCATACGATATAGGCTATAGCCCATGGTCCAAAATGATGAGAAACAAGGCTAACTTTTTTTTTCAAAATTTCAAAAAACATGGGCTATAACCCATCGTTTTTTTCATTTTATCATTTTTGTCAAATCATCAAAAATTATGAAAAACGGCGCGCTATAGTATGCCGTACGATAATATCGTACGGCATACTATAGCGCGCCGTTTTAGCCTCGTTTCTCATCATTTCTGACCATGGGCTATAGCCTATATTATAGGCTATAGCCCATGGTCAGAAATGATGAGAAACGAGGCTAACTTTTTTTTTCAAAATTTCAAAAAACATGGGCTATAACCCATCGTTTTTTTCATTTTATCATTTTTGTCAAATCATCAAAAATTATGAAAAACGGCGCGCTATAGTATGCCGTACGATATAGGCTATAGCCCATGGTCAGAAATGATGAGAAACGAGGCTAACTTTTTTTTTCAAAATTTCAAAAAACATGGGCTATAACCCATCGTTTTTGTCATTTCGTCATTTTTTTCAAATCCTCAAAAATTATGAAAAACGGCGCGCTATAGTATGCCGTACGATATGGGCTATAGCCCATGGTCCAAAATGATGAGAAACTAATAGCATTTCAAACATGAGCTCTTCTTTTCACCCTTAAACACAACATGTTCTTTTAAGCCAAAATTAACAACAATAGAACTCCACATTATTGCACTTCCCAAACATATTGCAGCTAACCCACATTGCACTTGCCCCTCATGTTTGTTAATCACCAAGCATTTCCCCAGGTGGAACTCGTTGGCTGAGTGGCCATCTCAGCTAAACAGGAAACTTTGAAGTGTAATTATGTATTCTGCCACATGGCCAGTTCGCACTTGAAAAAGAGACGCAGTCTCAATGTGTTTTTACTGGTTAAATAAAAGTTCAATAAAATAAGATAAAATAAAAACGGACTCACCTGCCAGTCAGGAGCAGGAGCCCCCACCGGAAGGACTCCGTACTACGCCTCCCGCCCAACACTCCCTGCAGCTGCTGACAGGTGCCACCCTGGCCTGTAGGATTAAATGCAGTGACACATATCACACTTCCATTATGGTGTTTATTTGTAAGAAATAGAGGTAAACATTATGGAATATAACCTTTTTTTCAAAATTTCAAAAAACATGGGCTATAACCCATCTTTTTTTTGTCAAATCATCAAAAATGATGAAAAACGGCGCGCTATAGTATGCCGTACGATATAGGCTATAGCCCATGGTCCAAAATGATGAGAAACGAGGCTAACTTTTTTTTTCAAAATTTCAAAAAACATGGGCTATAACCCATCGTTTTTTTCATTTTATCATTTTTGTCAAATCATCAAAAATGATGAAAAACGGCGCGCTATAGTATGCCGTACGATATAGGCTATAGCCCATGGTCCAAAATGATGAGAAACGAGGATAACTTTTTTTTTCAAAATTTCAAAAAACATGGGCTATAACCCATCGTTTTTTTCATTTTTGTCAAATCATCAAAAATGATGAAAGACGGCGCGCTATAGTATGCCATACGATATAGGCTATAGCCCATGGTCCAAAATGATGAGAAACAAGGCTAACTTTTTTTTTCAAAATTTCAAAAAACATGGGCTATAACCCATCGTTTTTTTCATTTTATCATTTTTGTCAAATCATCAAAAATGATGAAAAACGGCGCGCTATAGTATGCCGTACGATATAGGCTATAGCCCATGGTCAGAAATGATGAGAAACGAGGCTAACTTTTTTTTTCAAAATTTCAAAAAACATGGGCTATAACCCATCGTTTTTTTCATTTTTGTCAAATCATCAAAAATGATGAAAAACGGCGCGCTATAGTATGCCGTACGATATAGGCTATAGCCCATGGTCAGAAATGATGAGATACGAGGATAACTTTTTTTTTCAAAATTTCAAAAAACATGGGCTATAACCCATCGTTTTTGTCATTTCGTCATTTTTTTCAAATCCTCAAAAATGCCGGAAGTTCAGGGAGTTCACGGGAGTTCATAAAGTCCCATAAACGAAAGGTATTTCGTGAAATTTCTATATAATACAACGTTAAAGGTTACTTTAATAACCACGGTTGTATATATAAATGGAACGAAATACCTTTCGTGGAACGCCCTTCTGTTCTCTATAGCAGAAGAAAAGTTCCGAATGAGGGATGACGTAGCCACGCCCGTCTTATACGGCGTGGGCGCAGCCTCCTACGTCACCCGCAAGAGCCCAGGACAGAATAATTCTTGAATTTTCTGTCCTGGGAGCACATAAAATAATGTTCTGCAGCTAGGTTTTGAAGGAAACCTACCCATAAACGAAAGGTATTTCGTTCAATTTATATATACAACCGTGGTTACTAAAGTAACCTTTAACGTTTTTGTCATTTCGTCATTTTTTTCAAATCCTCAAAAATTATGAAAAACGGCGCGCTATAGTATGCCGTACGATATGGGCTATAGCCCACGGTCCAAAATGATGAGAAACGAGGCTAACTTTTTTTTTCAAAATTTCAAAAAACATGGGCTATAACCCATCTTTTTTGTCATTTCGTCATTTTTTTCAAATCCTCAAAAATGATGAAAAACGGCGCGCTATAGTATGCCGTACGATATGGGCTATAGCCCACGGTCCAAAATGATGAGAAACGAGGCTAACTTTTTTTTTCAAAATTTCAAAAAACATGGGCTATAACCCATCGTTTTTGTCATTTCGTCATTTTTTTTAAATCCTCAAAAATGATGAAAAACGGCGCGCTATAGTATGCCGTACGATATGGGCTATAGCCCACGGTCCAAAATGATGAGAAACGAGGCTAACTTTTTTTTTCAAAATTTCAAAAAACATGGGCTATAACCCATCGTTTTTGTCATTTCGTCATTTTTTTCAAATCCTCAAAAATGATGAAAAACGGCGCGCTATAGTATGCCGTACGATATGGGCTATAGCCCACGGTCCAAAATGATGAGAAACGAGGCTAACTTTTTTTTTTCAAAATTTCAAAAAACATGGGCTATAACCAGTGTTGGGACGTAACGTAACGTAAATAACGCGTTACAGTAACGCCGTTACGTTCGGCAGTAACGTTTGCTGTAACGCGTTATTTTTTTAAATTCAGTAACTTGTTACCGTTACTACATGGTGCGTTATTCCGTTACTCTTCCGTTATTTTTCATGTAGTCTCGATCGGGGGAGAATGAGAAGAACTGTCATGCTTGCCTTGCGGGAGAGAAGGAGTGTGTGTGCGTTTGTTTGTGTGTGTGTGTGTGTGTGTGTACTACACGTGGTGATGCGCAAGTTTGTTTACTCTGACTAGTGTCATGGCGGCGCCCATATCGCAAATGGCTATATTCCTCCTTATTTCCTTCAGCTGCTCCAATCCAGCACAAAGTACAGTCAAAGTAAGTTGTTGAATCCCAGCAAATTATGATGATCCCATTCCCACCGGCTATACCACCGTGTGTTTGTTTATGTCGGTCGCGCGTGTGTGTGTGTGTGTGTGTGTGTGTGTGTGTGTGTGTGTGTGTAAGTAAGTAAGCAAGTGTGTCGTGTGCGCCGTGTATGCACATCATGTGAGCGAGAGAAGAGAGAGAGAGAGAGAGAGAGAGAGAGAGAGAGAGAGAGAGAGAGAGAGAGAGAGACAGACACTGAAAGAGGCTGCGCGTGTACTGTGCGTTCGTGTGTGTGTGTGTGTGTGTGTGTGAGAGAGACAGTGTGCGTACTGCGTAGCCTAGCTACTTTTGAGCGAGAGACGGACAGATACTGAAAGAGACTTTGCGTGTGTGTGTTTGATTATCAAATATTAATTATGGTTTTGGTCTTACTTTGTTTATAAATCCAGACTCAAATTAGTATTGCCACCACCACCAATAAGAGCAGCTGCTATCTCAGCCTATCTGCACAGTATACAACATTCACTGGAGCAGTGGAACAGCTGGAACCCTCATGTTGTTGGTTGTAGCCTTAGAGTATATACTCTAAGGTTGTAGCCTACTTGTATTTAGTTGTTTGCTATATTGATAGGCCTACATAGCATCATCAAAATCACCACCAGTCCCCCCTGCTATTGGTATTAATATCACTGTACTGAACTGAAGGCATGAATGAATGGCCTGGAAGTGGGAGCCCGTTTTTCTTTTTGAGTGGTGCAACCACTCTATTATAGACAACTATGTGTGTCCCTGGTTGGCTGGCTGTGTCCTCGTGTCCATGGGTCTGAGCACGGAAATAGCATATTTTCTCCACCAAGTGTTTTGGATGCGGGGCGGCTCGCCGGAACCGGCACCGGCGAGCAGAGTCGAAAAGTAACGAAAAAGTTACTTTTCGAAGTAACGCTTTACTTTTTGGTTTAAGTAACAGTAAAGTAACTAAGTTACTTTTGAAATGATGTAACTAGTAACTGTAACTAGTTACTTTTTAAAAGTAACGGTCCCAACACTGGCTATAACCCATCGTTTTTGTCATTTCGTCATTTTTTTCAAATCCTCAAAAATGATGAAAAACGGCGCGCTATAGTATGCCGTACGATATGGGCTATAGCCCACGGTCTAAAATGATGAGAAACGAGGCTAACTTTTTTTTTCAAAATTTCAAAAAACATGGGCTATAACCCATCGTTTTTGTCATTTCGTCATTTTTTTCAAATCCTCAAAAATGATGAAAAACGGCGCGCTATAGTATGCCGTACGATATGGGCTATAGCCCACGGTCCAAAATGATGAGAAACGAGGCTAACTTTTTTTTTCAAAATTTCAAAAAACATGGGCTATAACCCATCGTTTTTGTCATTTCGTCATTTTTTTTCAAATCCTCAAAAATGATGAAAAATGGCGCGCTATAGTATGCCGTACGATATGGGCTATAGCCCACGATCCAAAATGATGAGAAACGAGGCTAACTTTTTTTTTCAAAATTTCAAAAAACATGGGCTATAACCCATCGTTTTTGTCATTTCGTCATTTTTTTCAAATCCTCAAAAATGATGAAAAATGGCGCGCTATAGTATGCCGTACGATATGGGCTATAGCCCACGGTCCAAAATGATGAGAAACGAGGCTAACTTTTTTTTTTCAAAATTTCAAAAAACATGGGCTATAACCCATCGTTTTTGTCATTTCGTCATTTTTTTCAAATCCTCAAAAATGATGAAAAACGGCGCGCTATAGTATGCCGTACGATATGGGCTATAGCCCACGGTCCAAAATGATGAGAAACGAGGCTAACTTTTTTTTTCAAAATTTCAAAAAACATGGGCTATAACCCATCGTTTTTTTCATTTCGTCATTTTTTTTCAAATCCTCAAAAATGATGAAAAATGGCGCGCTATAGTATGCCGTACGATATGGGCTATAGCCCACGATCCAAAATGATGAGAAACGAGGCTAACTTTTTTTTTCAAAATTTCAAAAAACATGGGCTATAACCCATCGTTTTTGTCATTTCGTCATTTTTTTCAAATCCTCAAAAATGATGAAAAATGGCGCGCTATAGTATGCCGTACGATATGGGCTATAGCCCACGGTCCAAAATGATGAGAAACGAGGCTAACTTTTTTTTTTCAAAATTTCAAAAAACATGGGCTATAACCCATCGTTTTTGTCATTTCGTCATTTTTTTCAAATCCTCAAAAATGATGAAAAACGGCGCGCTATAGTATGCCGTACGATATGGGCTATAGCCCACGGTCCAAAATGATGAGAAACGAGGCTAACTTTTTTTTTCAAAATTTCAAAAAACATGGGCTATAACCCATCGTTTTTGTCATTTCGTCATTTTTTTCAAATCCTCAAAAATGATGAAAAACGGCGCGCTATAGTATGCCGTACGATATGGGCTATAGCCCACGGTCCAAAATGATGAGAAACGAGGCTAACTTTTTTTTTTCAAAATTTCAAAAAACATGGGCTATAACCCATCGTTTTTGTCATTTTGTCATTTTTTTCAAATCCTCAAAAATGATGAAAAACGGCGCGCTATAGTATGCCGTACGATATGGGCTATAGCCCACGGTCCAAAATGATGAGAAACGAGGCTAACTTTTTTTTTCAAAATTTCAAAAAACATGGGCTATAACCCATCGTTTTTGTCATTTCGTCATTTTTTAAAAATCCTCAAAAATGATGAAAAACGGCGCGCTATAGTATGCCGTACGATATGGGCTATAGCCCATGGTCCAAAATGATGAGAAACGAGGCTAACTTTTTTTTTCAAAATTTCAAATAACATGGGCTATAACCCATCGTTTTTGTAATTTCGTCATTTTTTTCAAATCCTCAAAAATGATGAAAAACGGCGCGCTATAGTATGCCGTACGATATGGGCTATAGCCCATGGTCCAAAATGATGAGAAACTAATAGCATTTCAAACATGAGCTCTTCTTTTCACCCTTAAACACAACATGTTCTTTTAAGCCAAAATTAACAACAATAGAACTCCACATTATTGCACTTCCCAAACATATTGCAGCTAACCCACATTGCACTTGCCCCTCATGTTTGTTAATCACCAAGCATTTCCCCAGGTGGAACTCGTTGGCTGAGTGGCCATCTCAGCTAAACAGGAAACTTTGAAGTATAATTATGTATTCTGCCACATGGCCAGTTCGCACTTGAAAAAGAGACGCAGTCTCAATGTGTTTTTACTGGTTAAATAAAAGTTCAATAAAATAAGATAAAATAAAAACGGACTCACCTGCCAGTCAGGAGCAGGAGCCCCCACCGGAAGGACTCCGTACTACGCCTCCCGCCCAACACTCCCTGCAGCTGCTGACAGGTGCCACCCTGGCCTGTAGGATTAAATGCAGTGACACATATCACACTTCCATTATGGTGTTTATTTGTAAGAAATAGAGGTAAACATTATGGAATATAATTTCAAATTTTCAAAAAACATGGGCTATAACCCATCGTTTTTGTCATTTCGTCATTTTTTTCAAATCCTCAAAAATGATGAAAAACGGCGCGCTATAGTATGCCGTACGATATGGGCTATAGCCCACGGTCCAAAATGATGAGAAACGAGGCTAACTTTTTTTTTCAAAATTTCAAAAAACATGGGCTATAACCCATCGTTTTTGTCATTTCGTCATTTTTTTCAAATCCTCAAAAATGATGAAAAACGGCGCGCTATAGTATGCCGTACGATATGGGCTATAGCCCACGGTCCAAAATGATGAGAAACGAGGCTAACTTTTTTTTTCAAAATTTCAAAAAACATGGGCTATAACCCATCGTTTTTGTCATTTCGTAATTTTTTTCAAATCCTCAAAAATGATAAAAAACGGCGCGCTATAGTATGCCGTACGATATGGGCTATAGCCCACGGTCCAAAATGATGAGAAACGAGGCTAACTTTTTTTTTCAAAATTTCAAAAAACATGGGCTATAACCCATCGTTTTTGTCATTTCGTCATTTTTTTCAAATCCTCAAAAATGATAAAAAACGGCGCGCTATAGTATGCCGTACGATATGGGCTATAGCCCACGGTCCAAAATGATGAGAAACGAGGCTAACTTTTTTTTTCAAAATTTCAAAAAACATGGGCTATAACCCATCGTTTTTGTCATTTCGTCATTTTTTTCAAATCCTCAAAAATGATGAAAAACGGCGCGCTATAGTATGCCGTACGATATGGGCTATAGCCCATGGTCCAAAATGATGAGAAACTAATAGCATTTCAAACATGAGCTCTTCTTTTCACCCTTAAACACAACATGTTCTTTTAAGCCAAAATTAACAACAATAGAACTCCACATTATTGCACTTCCCAAACATATTGCAGCTAACCCACATTGCACTTGCCCCTCATGTTTGTTAATCACCAAGCATTTCCCCAGGTGGAACTCGTTGGCTGAGTGGCCATCTCAGCTAAACAGGAAACTTTGAAGTGTAATTATGTATTCTGCCACATGGCCAGTTCGCACTTGAAAAAGAGACGCAGTCTCAATGTGTTTTTACTGGTTAAATAAAAGTTCAATAAAATAAGATAAAATAAAAACGGACTCACCTGCCAGTCAGGAGCAGGAGCCCCCACCGGAAGGACTCCGTACTACGCCTCCCGCCCAACACTCCCTGCAGCTGCTGACAGGTGCCACCCTGGCCTGTAGGATTAAATGCAGTGACACATATCACACTTCCATTATGGTGTTTATTTGTAAGAAATAGAGGTAAACATTATGGAATATAACCTTTTTTTCAAAATTTCAAAAAACATGGGCTATAACCCATCGTTTTTTTCATTTTATCATTTTTGTCAAATCATCAAAAATGATGAAAAACGGCGCGCTATAGTATGCCGTACGATATAGGCTATAGCCCATGGTCAGAAATGATGAGAAACGAGGCTAACTTTTTTTTTCAAAATTTCAAAAAACATGGGCTATAACCCATCGTTTTTTTCATTTTTGTCAAATCATCAAAAATGATGAAAAACGGCGCGCTATAGTATGCCGTACGATATAGGCTATAGCCCATGGTCCAAAATGATGAGAAACGAGGATAACTTTTTTTTTCAAAATTTCAAAAAACATGGGCTATAACCCATCGTTTTTTTCATTTTTGTCAAATCATCAAAAATGATGAAAAACGGCGCGCTATAGTATGCCGTACGATATGGGCTATAGCCCACGGTCCAAAATGATGAGAAACGAGGCTAACTTTTTTTTTCAAAATTTCAAAAAACATGGGCTATAACCCATCGTTTTTGTCATTTCGTCATTTTTTTCAAATCCTCAAAAATGATGAAAAACGGCGCGCTATAGTATGCCGTACGATATGGGCTATAGCCCACGGTCCAAAATGATGAGAAACGAGGCTAACTTTTTTTTTCAAAATTTCAAAAAACATGGGCTATAACCCATCGTTTTTGTCATTTCGTCATTTTTTTTAAATCCTCAAAAATGATGAAAAACGGCGCGCTATAGTATGCCGTACGATATGGGCTATAGCCCACGGTCCAAAATGATGAGAAACGAGGCTAACTTTTTTTTTCAAAATTTCAAAAAACATGGGCTATAACCCATCGTTTTTGTCATTTCGTCATTTTTTTCAAATCCTCAAAAATGATGAAAAACGGCGCGCTATAGTATGCCGTACGATATGGGCTATAGCCCACGGTCCAAAATGATGAGAAACGAGGCTAACTTTTTTTTTCAAAATTTCAAAAAACATGGGCTATAACCCATCGTTTTTGTCATTTCGTCATTTTTTTCAAATCCTCAAAAATGATGAAAAACGGCGCGCTATAGTATGCCGTACGATATGGGCTATAGCCCACGGTCCAAAATGATGAGAAACGAGGCTAACTTTTTTTTTCAAAATTTCAAAAAACATGGGCTATAACCCATTGTTTTTGTCATTTCGTCATTTTTTTCAAATCCTCAAAAATGATGAAAAACGGCGCGCTATAGTATGCCGTACGATATGGGCTATAGCCCATGGTCCAAAATGATGAGAAACTAATAGCATTTCAAACATGAGCTCTTCTTTTCACCCTTAAACACAACATGTTCTTTTAAGCCAAAATTAACAACAATAGAACTCCACATTATTGCACTTCCCAAACATATTGCAGCTAACCCACATTGCACTTGCCCCTCATGTTTGTTAATCACCAAGCATTTCCCCAGGTGGAACTCGTTGGCTGAGTGGCCATCTCAGCTAAACAGGAAACTTTGAAGTGTAATTATGTATTCTGCCACATGGCCAGTTCGCACTTGAAAAAGAGACGCAGTCTCAATGTGTTTTTACTGGTTAAATAAAAGTTCAATAAAATAAGATAAAATAAAAACGGACTCACCTGCCAGTCAGGAGCAGGAGCCCCCACCGGAAGGACTCCGTACTACGCCTCCCGCCCAACACTCCCTGCAGCTGCTGACAGGTGCCACCCTGGCCTGTAGGATTAAATGCAGTGACACATATCACACTTCCATTATGGTGTTTATTTGTAAGAAATAGAGGTAAACATTATGGAATATAACCTTTTTTTCAAAATTTCAAAAAACATGGGCTATAACCCATCGTTTTTTTCATTTTATCATTTTTGTCAAATCATCAAAAATGATGAAAAACGGCGCGCTATAGTATGCCGTACGATATAGGCTATAGCCCATGGTCAGAAATGATGAGAAACGAGGCTAACTTTTTTTTTTCAAAATTTCAAAAAACATGGGCTATAACCCATCGTTTTTTTCATTTTTGTCAAATCATCATAAATGATGAAAAACGGCGCGCTATAGTATGCCGTACGATATAGGCTATAGCCCATGGTCCAAAATGATGAGAAACGAGGATAACTTTTTTTTTCAAAATTTCAAAAAACATGGGCTATAACCCATCGTTTTTTTCATTTTTGTCAAATCATCAAAAATGATGAAAAACGGCGCGCTATAGTATGCCGTACGATATGGGCTATAGCCCACATTCCAAAATTATGAGAAACAAGGCTAACTTTTTTTTTCAAAATTTCAAAAAACATGGGCTATAACCTATCGTTTTTGTCATTTCGTCATTTTTTTCAAATCCTCAAAAATGATGAAAAACGGCGCGCTATAGTATGCCGTACGATATGGGCTATAGCCCACGGTCCAAAATGATGAGAAACGAGGCTAACTTTTTTTTTCAAAATTTCAAAAAACATGGGCTATAACCCATCGTTTTTGTCATTTCGTCATTTTTTTCAAATCCTCAAAAATGATGAAAAACGGCGCGCTATAGTATGCCGTACGATATGGGCTATAGCCCACGGTCCAAAATGATGAGAAACGAGGCTAACTTTTTTTTTCAAAATTTCAAAAAACATGGGCTATAACCCATCGTTTTTGTCATTTCGTCATTTTTTTCAAATCCTCAAAAATGATGAAAAACGGCGCGCTATAGTATGCCGTACGATATGGGCTATAGCCCACGGTCCAAAATGATGAGAAACGAGACTAACTTTTTTTTCCAAAATTTCAAAAAACATGGGCTATAACCCATCGTTTTTGTCATTTCGTCATTTTTTTCAAATCCTCAAAAATGATGAAAAACGGCGCGCTATAGTATGCCGTACGATATGGGCTATAGCCCACGGTCCAAAATGATGAGAAACGAGGCTAACTTTTTTTTTCAAAATTTCAAAAAACATGGGCTATAACCCATCGTTTTTGTCATTTCGTCATTTTTTTCAAATCCTCAAAAATGATGAAAAACGGCGCGCTATAGTATGCCGTACGATATGGGCTATAGCCCACGGTCCAAAATGATGAGAAACGAGGCTAACTTTTTTTTTCAAAATTTCAAAAAACATGGGCTATAACCCATCGTTTTTGTCATTTCGTCATTTTTTCAAATCCTCAAAAATGATGAAAAACGGCGCGCTATAGTATGCCGTACGATATGGGCTATAGCCCACGGTCCAAAATGATGAGAAACGAGGCTAACTTTTTTTTTCAAATTTTCAAAAAACATGGGCTATAACCCATCGTTTTTGTCATTTCGTCATTTTTTTCAAATCCTCAAAAATGATGAAAAACGGCGCGCTATAGTATGCCGTACGATATGGGCTATAGCCCACGGTCCAAAATGATGAGAAACGAGGCTAACTTTTTTTTTCAAAATTTCAAAAAACATGGGCTATAACCCATCGTTTTTGTCATTTCGTCATTTTTTTCAAATCCTCAAAAATGATGAAAAACGGCGCGCTATAGTATGCCGTACGATATGGGCTATAGCCCACGGTCCAAAATGATGAGAAACGAGGCTAACTTTTTTTTTCAAAATTTCAAAAAACATGGGCTATAACCCATCGTTTTTGTCATTTCGTAATTTTTTTCAAATCCTCAAAAATGATAAAAAACGGCGCGCTATAGTATGCCGTACGATATGGGCTATAGCCCACGGTCCAAAATGATGAGAAACGAGGCTAACTTTTTTTTTCAAAATTTCAAAAAACATGGGCTATAACCCATCGTTTTTGTCATTTCGTCATTTTTTTCAAATCCTCAAAAATGATAAAAAACGGCGCGCTATAGTATGCCGTACGATATGGGCTATAGCCCACGGTCCAAAATGATGAGAAACGAGGCTAACTTTTTTTTTCAAAATTTCAAAAAACATGGGCTATAACCCATCGTTTTTGTCATTTCGTCATTTTTTTCAAATCCTCAAAAATGATGAAAAACGGCGCGCTATAGTATGCCGTACGATATGGGCTATAGCCCATGGTCCAAAATGATGAGAAACTAATAGCATTTCAAACATGAGCTCTTCTTTTCACCCTTAAACACAACATGTTCTTTTAAGCCAAAATTAACAACAATAGAACTCCACATTATTGCACTTCCCAAACATATTGCAGCTAACCCACATTGCACTTGCCCCTCATGTTTGTTAATCACCAAGCATTTCCCCAGGTGGAACTCGTTGGCTGAGTGGCCATCTCAGCTAAACAGGAAACTTTGAAGTGTAATTATGTATTCTGCCACATGGCCAGTTCGCACTTGAAAAAGAGACGCAGTCTCAATGTGTTTTTACTGGTTAAATAAAAGTTCAATAAAATAAGATAAAATAAAAACGGACTCACCTGCCAGTCAGGAGCAGGAGCCCCCACCGGAAGGACTCCGTACTACGCCTCCCGCCCAACACTCCCTGCAGCTGCTGACAGGTGCCACCCTGGCCTGTAGGATTAAATGCAGTGACACATATCACACTTCCATTATGGTGTTTATTTGTAAGAAATAGAGGTAAACATTATGGAATATAACCTTTTTTTCAAAATTTCAAAAAACATGGGCTATAACCCATCGTTTTTTTCATTTTATCATTTTTGTCAAATCATCAAAAATGATGAAAAACGGCGCGCTATAGTATGCCGTACGATATAGGCTATAGCCCATGGTCAGAAATGATGAGAAACGAGGCTAACTTTTTTTTTCAAAATTTCAAAAAACATGGGCTATAACCCATCGTTTTTTTCATTTTTGTCAAATCATCAAAAATGATGAAAAACGGCGCGCTATAGTATGCCGTACGATATAGGCTATAGCCCATGGTCCAAAATGATGAGAAACGAGGATAACTTTTTTTTTCAAAATTTCAAAAAACATGGGCTATAACCCATCGTTTTTTTCATTTTTGTCAAATCATCAAAAATGATGAAAAACGGCGCGCTATAGTATGCCGTACGATATGGGCTATAGCCCACGGTCCAAAATGATGAGAAACGAGGCTAACTTTTTTTTTCAAAATTTCAAAAAACATGGGCTATAACCCATCGTTTTTGTCATTTCGTCATTTTTTTCAAATCCTCAAAAATGATGAAAAACGGCGCGCTATAGTATGCCGTACGATATGGGCTATATAGCCCACGGTCCAAAATGATGAGAAACGAGGCTAACTTTTTTTTTCAAAATTTCAAAAAACATGGGCTATAACCCATCGTTTTTGTCATTTCGTCATTTTTTTCAAATCCTCAAAAATGATGAAAAACGGCGCGCTATAGTATGCCGTACGATATGGGCTATAGCCCACGGTCCAAAATGATGAGAAACGAGGCTAACTTTTTTTTTCAAAATTTCAAAAAACATGGGCTATAACCCATCGTTTTTGTCATTTCGTCATTTTTTTTAAATCCTCAAAAATGATGAAAAACGGCGTGCTATAGTATGCCGTACGATATGGGCTATAGCCCACGGTCCAAAATGATGAGAAACGAGGCTAACTTTTTTTTTCAAAATTTCAAAAAGCATGGGCTATAACCCATCGTTTTTGTCATTTCGTCATTTTTTTCAAATCCTCAAAAATGATGAAAAACGGCGCGCTATAGTATGCCGTACGATATGGGCTATAGCCCACGGTCCAAAATGATGAGAAACGAGGCTAACTTTTTTTTTCAAATTTTCAAAAAACATGGGCTATAACCCATCGTTTTTGTCATTTCGTCATTTTTTTCAAATCCTCAAAAATGATGAAAAACGGTGCGCTATAGTATGCCGTACGATATGGGCTATAGCCCACGGTCCAAAATGATGAGAAACGAGGCTAACTTTTTTTCCAAAATTTCAAAAAACATGGGCTATAACCCATCGTTTTTGTCATTTCGTCATTTTTTTCAAATCCTCAAAAATGATGAAAAACGGCGCGCTATAGTATGCCGTACGATATGGGCTATAGCCCACGGTCCAAAATGATGAGAAACGAGGCTAACTTTTTTTTCCAAAATTTCAAAAAACATGGGCTATAACCCATCGTTTTTGTCATTTCGTCATTTTTTTCAAATCCTCAAAAATGATGAAAAACGGCGCGCTATAGTATGCCGTAAGATATGGGCTATAGCCCACGGTCCAAAATGATGAGAAACGAGGCTAACTTTTTTTTTCAAATTTTCAAAAAACATGGGCTATAACCCATCGTTTTTGTCATTTCGTCATTTTTTTCGAATCCTCAAAAATGATGAAAAACGGCGCGCTATAGTATGCCGTACGATATGGGCTATAGCCCACGGTCCAAAATGATGAGAAACGAGGCTAACTTTTTTTTTCAAAATTTCAAAAAACATGGGCTATAACCCATCGTTTTTGTCATTTCGTAATTTTTTTCAAATCCTCAAAAATGATGAAAAACGGCGCGCTATAGTATGCCGTACGATATGGGCTATAGCCCACGGTCCAAAATGATGAGAAACGAGGCTAACTTTTTTTTTCAAAATTTCAAAAAACATGGGCTATAACCCATCGTTTTTGTCATTTTGTCATTTTTTTCAAATCCTCAAAAATGATGAAAAACGGCGCGCTATAGTATGCCGTACGATATGGGCTATAGCCCACGGTCCAAAATGATGAGAAACGAGGCTAACTTTTTTTTTCAAAATTTCAAAAAACATGGGCTATAACCCATTGTTTTGTTAAGTATTCGTTCACGAAATACTTCACTCTATGGGATGTTTCCTTTGCGGAGCAAAAGGGCAGAAACTTCATTCATGAACTCCCACAGCACATATCACTCCAAATATGTACTGTGGGTTTAAGAGCGCTGACGTAGACTCCCTGCTTCTCGAGACGACTAGTCTGCGTCTACGTCATAGCGCGCTCATTCGCTTTTCTTCTGCCGAGCTGAAAGGACAGACTTCTGTTTATCGAGTCAAGTGTTTAGGGCAATTTTATACCTCAAAAGTCGGACAAGAGTACAACTCGAGTACCGTGAGGTTCCCTGATACTAGACTTTTCTTCCGACAGAATCTTTCGCAAAAAAACTCTGCAGAAACAAGCTCCACGGTTAACGTAAGTTCTAAAATAGAACAATTCAAAAAGACCGCCAATTTCAGAATAGGAAGCTAACACTAGCTTACAGCTAGCGCCGCTTAGCGGTTAGCTTAGCAGGCGCTACCTTCCTTCTTGCTAGCTTCTCGTTTCGGGGCCTAGAAGCCCGCTACTATTAGCATAGCTCCAGTCTCTTAGAGGTGCTACCCTCCTAGCTCGCTAGCTCGCTCTCGTAGCCTGTTTCTCACTAGCGTAGTGCTAGCATAGCACCTTCAACGTTTAAACTAGCCGACGCTTTACTGGGCCTATAAGCCCGTTTTCGCTAGCCTAGTTTTCACCAAGAGACTTTACATTAAATTAGCTAGTTCCCACCGGGCCGGTAAGCCCTTTGTTCGCTAGTCTATTTTCACGTTAGCTAACTGGTGTTTTACTAGGCCTATAAGCCCGTTTTTCGCTAGTTTAGTTTTCACCTAAACCACGCGGCTAATAAGCCCTGTGAATTAGCTTTCTCCACGCTCGCGGCTAAGAAGCCCTTTCACAAAGTCAGCTAACTCCTGGTCCCCTTCTCAACGGAAAACGACGAGCTATTAGCATGTATTCCCCGAGGAAGGAGACCACCGCCGCAGCTAGGCGCCGCCGAAGAGGCATCTCTCCCCCAGACACAGAGAAGCCCCCGAAGTGGTGCGCCGTGGCGGGGTGCAACAAACAGATGTCCAACGCAGACAGACACGAGGTATGTCTCTACTGTCTCGGCGTGGACCATGCACGCAACGCCCTCCTGGATTTGGACGACGCGGACGGCTGCGAGAAGTGCAGAGATATGGACTTCTCCTACCTACGAGGCAGGCTGAGGCGCGCCGATGAGTTCTACAAACAGTACACACGCGACGACTACGAGAACCCCCGGCACTACGGACCGAGGCAGAAGCTGGACTATACCCCAGCTCTGCATCGCACATCCAGAAGCCCCACTCGAGAGCGGCCCATTCCGGCCCCTCGTAGTCGTGCTACAGCTACGGTCTCCTCCCAGGCAGAAGCAGACAGGGCCTCCGCAGCCCGCTACGAAGCTGACGGAGCCAGACCGAAAAGCAGCAGCACTCGCTCCCTGATACCTCGTCAAGTGAGTACAGCAACCGAGCCTCGCCGCGACCCGGCTACTACGGAGGGGCGCTCCGCCAGGCCGATAGCAAAGCCTCGTCTCCGCACTGCGGTCTCTACCACCATGGCAGCCCGCCTAGAAGCCTCTCCACCGCGCAGCAAAGTCCCCTTTAAGGACTGGGCTGACGCTGAAGAGGGGGAAATCGATCACGACGAACTCCCCTCCTTCCAGGAGAGAGACTACGACCGCTACGAAGTCCTGGACGAGGGCGAATATAGAGGGAACTCGTCAGAGGGAGACGAACACACTCGCCGCCCTTTCCAGGATAGTGATGCTGATGACGACGAGGGAGAGGAAATTCCCCCCCCCGTCGACAGACGTATAACACCCCCTCCTCAGCCCCGCGCTGGTCTCCCCAAGGATAATTCTACCCTGATGGAGATCTACAAGAGGGCTGCGGTCCGCTGTGACCACTCCTGGGAGGAGATCCCCAGCGAGACGGTGAAGTGGGATGGACGCAGTGATGAGTACGTCCCCCCTCCTGTACCAAAGAAGCAAGCCATTCCTCAGGCTTCAGGGTTTCAGACCTTGCTCAGTAAAGCATGGACTAGCCCTGTAGCCAAGGTAGAGGCCATCCACCGCCGTGGCAAGAGGGGAGCCACTGAAATGAAGGACATGGAGAAGCTCAACCTTCTCAAAATGCCCTCCATGGACAGAGCTATGGCCTCATACCTGGCTAACCCCCAAGCCCCAACTGTGATCCCACAGGACAAAGAACCAGTCTTCTCCAGTGCAGCGGACAAGGAAGGGTCTAAGGTCAACAAGTGGCTTTACGACCACATGACCTTCGTCGCCAGGGGACTCAACGCAGGAAGCCTCCTGCACGGATCCATGAAGGCTCTCCTGCTACAGATGGGCAACGTATCCACCCCAGAAAATCTGGCCGAGATGCGCCGCCTGGTACATGAGTTGGCTCAACTCCAGTACGACGTCACCAAGCACACTGGAGCGGCTCTGGTGTCCTCTATTCTCCAGGAGCGGATGAGATGGGTGAACCTCGCTCCTCTCCCCGACTCTGTGAAGAGAGACATGGTGGGTAAGAACATATCGCACGAGAGCCTCTTCCATGGGGTTCTCGAGGACATGTCCATCTCCATCCAACAGGCGGAGACCTCCTCCAAGACGATGAAGGCTCTCCAGCCACTGGCTGCCAAGGCTCCACCAGGCCGCGGCAGGGGCAAGCGCGGCGCTTGGAAGCCCAGAACAGCCAGCAAGGACCCACCCGGGCCCACGAGGGACTACTCCGGGGACAGGCAGCGTCCACCACAGGGTCCACGCACTGACCGTCGCCGCTCCCCTCCACCCTACAAGCCCAGAGGAGGAGGGTCAAGCAGGGGTCGAGGCGCTGGGAAGCGTAAGTGACCCCCCGGCTGTCAGGCCTCTGAGGGGGGTCCTAGCCTCACCCCCCCATTTTCTCCCACAGAGTTCGAGGCCGGAGGTAGTGGTCACGGACCACACCTCCGAGTCGGCGTCGAAGCGCTTGAGGACGAGTGTACAGACTGCCACGGGCAGCAGTGTACACACGTACCAAAATGTTATGAACAATTCAAAGCGCTTGAGGACGAGTGTACAGACTGCCACGGGCAGCAGTGTACACACGTACCAAAATGTTGTTGTTATGTGCAATTCACAAAGTGTATGCAATCCACAAAGTGTATGCAATTCACAAAGTGTAAAAAATGTTTTTCTTGCAATAAAGATTCAAAAAACAAAAAAACACAAAAAAACAACCAAACGAACTCTGAAGGGCTTAAGCCCAACCATGGGAGAGATAACCCATACTGTATCAGCACAAGCTGGTACAGGCAGGGGCCTCCACGCCAAAATATTTCTTCACTACCCGAAGAATCCACTAGATGGAGACATTCCACACAAGGTGAGTCTTCCCCTAGGCAAACCGTCTCATCTTACCCACAGGCCACAGAGAGACGTCATCACACAGGTGGGCCTCCCCCCACACACGGGGAACCCCCTGTCGCGTCATCTGTCGAGATGGCGAGAGTGCGGAGCATCCGCATGGATCATGCGCACCATAGCGACCGGATACAGACTCCAATTCGTGTCGAAACCGCCCACTTTCGAGAGGATATTATTCTCTCAAGCGAGGGGACAGGAAGCAGGCATTTTGCAGGAAGAGATCACATCTCTCCTGCAAAAAGGTGCCATTATGGAGGTTTCTCACAACCAGGCAATGAACGGTTTTTATTCCCGCTACTTCCTGGTGAAAAAGAAGGGGGGAGGGCTCCGACCTATTTTAGATCTCAGAGCCCTCAACCGCTATCTGAAATCATTCAGCTTTCGAATGCTGACGCCACCAGTCCTACTGCGATCAATCCGCAGAGGGGACTGGTTCACGTCAATAGACTTACAGGACGCATATTTTCACGTTCCAATATACCCACCGCACAGAAAGTTTCTGCGCTTCGGGTTCGAGGGGAAAGTATACGAATACACGGTACTCCCCTTCGGAATGTCCCTGAGTCCGAGAGTCTTTGTGAAATGTACAGCAGCGGCAATAGCCCCACTGCGACAACAGGGTCTCCGTCTAGCAACTTACATAGACGATTGGATCCTATCTGCAGACTCTCAACGAGAGGCGCTGTCACACACACACATAGCGCTCAGCCACCTCCGCTCTCTCGGATTTCAAATCAATTACGAGAAGAGCATGTTAACGCCGACACAGTCAATAGACTTCATAGGCATAACGCTAGACTCAGTCTCTTACAGAGCTCGTCTGAGTCGAGAGAGAATAGACGCGATGATGCAATCAGCAACGTCTTTCAAGAAAGGACGCGCGATTCCATTCCACGCATGTCTCAGGATGGCGGGGCTAATGGCTTCCTCAATCCATTTAATCCGCCTGGCCAGGTTACACATGAGACCATTCCAACAATGGATGAACTCTCTGCGTGTACCCATGTACCGTCGCCACCAACGGGTGGAAGTGACGTCACAATGCATTCTAGCCCTACAATGGTGGATAAACAGACGGATCCTTTCAGAGGGAGTCCCCATGGGGAGACCTCTGATCAGGAAAGTGGTCACCACAGACGCAAGCATGACAGGCTGGGGAGCCACGCTAGAGGGTGCCACAACCAGGGGGGTGTGGTCAGAGCACCTTCGCTCCTCCCACATCAACTATTTGGAACTGATGGCGGTTCTCCTCGCTCTGAGGCAATTCGAACCGCTCATACAGGGCTGTCACGTGCTGGTGAGAACAGACAACACAACAACAATGTGTTATATAAACAAACAAGGCGGTCTCAGGTCCCCCCGTCTTCATCAGTTAGCTCGAGAGCTCATTCTATGGAGCGACTCTCGGCTCCTGTCCATCACAGCATGCCACGTCCCCGGTATTCTGAACACAGGAGCAGACCTGTTGTCCAGAGGACCTCTCCGCTACTCAGACTGGTCTCTACACCCACAGGTAGTCACACAGATCTGGAGCAAGTACGGGACACCCGAAGCGGACCTATTTGCCACAGAAGGGAACACGACGTGCCCCCTCTTTTTCTCGATAGAGGGGCCATCGACGCTGGGACTAGACGCCCTGTCACACCGATGGCCCAGAGGCCTACTCTATGCATTTCCCCCACTGACCCTCATTCCCCCCACTCTGGACAGAGTGAGGACTCAGGGTCTAACAATGCTCCTAGTAGCCCCAGCCTGGGGGGTCTGGAGGTCGGAAATAACTCACCTCCTCTACGACCAACCATGGCAACTCCCTCTACGAGTGGATCTCCTCACTCAAGCAGGTCGGGAGATTTTCCACCCTCGCCCCCAGGACCTAGACCTATGGGTCTGGCCCGTGAGAGGGTGATGTTGTCCGACGTAGGCCTCCCTCCGAATGTCATAGCCACAATCCAGAGGGCAAGGGCTCCATCAACAAGAGCCCGCTACGATACGGCATGGCGCGTTTTTGAGCAGTGGTGCTCAACACGGCCTACCCAAGTGATCCCCTACCGAGCGTCAGTAGTGGACATTTTGACCTTCCTACAGGAGTTCCTAGACAGGGGACTGGGTCTCTCCTCGGTCAAAAATAACTTGGCAGCAATCTCAGTCTGCCATGTGGGGTTTGAAAACGAGACGGTATGGAAACACCCTCTAGTTAGACAGTTCGTTAAGGGCGTACGGAGGGAACACAGGGTCAACAGATCCCTGGTCCCCTCCTGGGATCTAACCCTGGTCCTGGAGGCCTTAACCATGGATCCCTTCGAACCACTGACGACAGTTAGTTTGAAGAACCTGACACTGAAGGTAGCCCTCCTAGTTGCCTTGACAACTGCTAAAAGGGTCAGCGACCTACACGCCCTCTCGACCTCGCCAGAGTGCATGAGGTTCGATGACAGGTCAACCAAGGTCACTATCAAACCCAACCCAGCCTTCATCCCCAAGAACGCTCTCTCCGTGTGCGTTCCAGTGGACCTACAGGCTTTCCACCCCCCTCCTTTTACTTCCAACGAAGACAGGAGGTTAAACTGTCTCTGTCCAGTAAGAGCTTTACGCACATACGTGGACAGGACGGCTCCCTTCAGGATAGGGAATCAACTATTCATATCCTGGGGTACCAGGACCAAAGGAAAGCCTGTCACAACGGTCAGTATCTCCAATTGGATAGTGCAAACCATCCGCCTGGCTTATACTAGTCAGGGAGTGGAGCCCCCACAAGCGCTGAGAGCTCACTCCACAAGAGGCATGGCAGCATCATGGGCACTCTGCAAGGGAGTCCCAATCCAAGAGGTCTGTACCGCAGCGAGCTGGTCCTCTCCCTCAACATTTGCCACATACTATAACCTAGACGTGGCAGCGCCCTCTGTGGCGCACGCAGTGTTGGGGGCTGCCGCACCATAATGGACCTATTAGGCCATTAAACCATGTGTAATCACATAAGTCTAGATGCCCTGGATATACCAGGCCTACTTTAAGCATCTACACTGAGAATGTATATGTCAGCACGAGGCTACTACCATTCTCCACCGGGACCGGGCTATCAACCAGAGGTTGTCCAGCCCTCATTTAGGTTACCATATAGCCCTGAACACACTTGACTATATTCAAGACACGGGAGTTCATAAGGTCCCATAGAGTGAAGTATTTCGTGAACGAATACTTAACAAAACGAAGAGGTTTCTTTAGAAACCAAGGTTTTGTAAGTAGAGTGAGCGAAATACTTCACTCGAAACACCCTTCTGTCTTGGCCCGGCAGAAGAAAAGGTGTTCGAATGAGCGCGCTATGACGTAGACGCAGACTAGTCGTCTCGAGAAGCAGGGAGTCTACGTCAGCGCTCTTAAACCCACAGTACATATTTGGAGTGATATGTGCTGTGGGAGTTCATGAATGAAGTTTCTGCCCTTTTGCTCCGCAAAGGAAACATCCCATAGAGTGAAGTATTTCGCTCACTCTACTTACAAAACCTTGGTTTCTAAAGAAACCTCTTCGTTTTTGTCATTTCGTCATTTTTTTCAAATCCTCAAAAATGATGAAAAACGGCGCGCTATAGTATGCCGTACGATATGGGCTATAGCCCATGGTCCAAAATGATGAGAAACTAATAGCATTTCAAACATGAGCTCTTCTTTTCACCCTTAAACACAACATGTTCTTTTAAGCCAAAATTAACAACAATAGAACTCCACATTATTGCACTTCCCAAACATATTGCAGCTAACCCACATTGCACTTGCCCCTCATGTTTGTTAATCACCAAGCATTTCCCCAGGTGGAACTCGTTGGCTGAGTGGCCATCTCAGCTAAACAGGAAACTTTGAAGTGTAATTATGTATTCTGCCACATGGCCAGTTCGCACTTGAAAAAGAGACGCAGTCTCAATGTGTTTTTACTGGTTAAATAAAAGTTCAATAAAAACGGACTCACCTGCCAGTCAGGAGCAGGAGCCCCCACCGGAAGGACTCCGTACTACGCCTCCCGCCCAACACTCCCTGCAGCTGCTGACAGGTGCCACCCTGGCCTGTAGGATTAAATGCAGTGACACATATCACACTTCCATTATGGTGTTTATTTGTAAGAAATAGAGGTAAACATTATGGAATATAACTTTTTTTCAAAATTTCAAAAAACATGGGCTATAACCCATCGTTTTTTTTCATTTTTGTCAAATCATCAAAAATGATGAAAAACGGCGCGCTATAGTATGCCGTACGATATAGGCTATAGCCCATGGTCCAAAATGATGAGAAACGAGGCTAACTTTTTTTTTCAAAATTTCAAAAAACATGGGCTATAACCCATCGTTTTTTTCATTTTATAATTTTTGTCAAATCATCAAAAATTATGAAAAACGGCGCGCTATAGTATGCCGTACGATATAGGCTATAGCCCATGGTCAGAAATGATGAGAAACGAGGCTAACTTTTTTTTTCAAAATTTAAAAAAACATGGGCTATAACCCATCGTTTTTTTCATTTTTGTCAAATCATCAAAAATGATGAAAAACGGCGCGCTATAGTATGCCGTACGATATAGGCTATAGCCCATGGTCCAAAATGATGAGAAACGAGGATAACTTTTTTTTTCAAAATTTCAAAAAACATGGGCTATAACCCATCGTTTTTTTCATTTTTGTCAAATCATCAAAAATGATGAAAGACGGCGCGCTATAGTATGCCATACGATATAGGCTATAGCCCATGGTCCAAAATGATGAGAAACAAGGCTAACTTTGTTTTTCAAAATTTCAAAAAACATGGGCTATAACCCATCGTTTTTTTTCATTTTTTTCAAATCCTCAAAAATGATGAAAAACTGCGTGCTATAGTATGCCGTACGATATGGGCTATAGCCCATGGTCCAAAATGATGAGAAACTAATAGCATTTCAAACATGAGCTCTTCTTTTCACCCTTAAACACAACATGTTCTTTTAAGCCAAAATTAACAACAATAGAACTCCACATTATTGCACTTCCCAAACATATTGCAGCTAACCCACATTGCACTTGCCCCTCATGTTTGTTAATCACCAAGCATTTCCCCAGGTGGAACTCGTTGGCTGAGTGGCCATCTCAGCTAAACAGGAAACTTTGAAGTGTAATTATGTATTCTGCCACATGGCCAGTTCGCACTTGAAAAAGAGACGCAGTCTCAATGTGTTTTTACTGGTTAAATAAAAGTTCAATAAAATAAGATAAAATAAAAACGGACTCACCTGCCAGTCAGGAGCAGGAGCCCCCACCGGAAGGACTCCGTACTACGCCTCCCGCCCAACACTCCCTGCAGCTGCTGACAGGTGCCACCCTGGCCTGTAGGATTAAATGCAGTGACACATATCACACTTCCATTATGGTGTTTATTTGTAAGAAATAGAGGTAAACATTATGGAATATAACTTTTTTTTCAAAATTTCAAAAAACATGGGCTATAACCCATCGTTTTTTTTCATTTTTGTCAAATCATCAAAAATGATGAAAAACGGCGCGCTATAGTATGCCGTACGATATAGGCTATAGCCCATGGTCCAAAATGATGAGAAACGAGGCTAACTTTTTTTTTCAACATTTCAAAAAACATGGGCTATAACCCATCGTTTTTTTTTCATTTTTTCATTTTTTTCAAATCCTCAAAAATGATGAAAAACTGCGTGCTATAGTATGCCGTACGATATGGGCTATAGCCCATGGTCCAAAATGATGAGAAACGAGGATAAAAAAATTTGCAAAAAAAAGAAATTGCAAAAAAAATTGCAATATTTTTTTGCTATAGGTATTTTCACCAAGACTACAAATATATTTTTCTGCAGTTCATCTTCACAAATGTATCATAGACCTGATGTTGTAATTGTATTGATCAATTATTATCTGTTGATAAAGAAAGCAAGCTGGGAGACACTGGATGGTTTAAGCAGGCTTGCCTGAAACAATTACAAAACAGGTATTTAACAGATGGTCTTATCCAGTGTGACTTATAAAATGCAAGAACAGAGTTAATGTGTATTAATTAATTAATTCATTCATTCATTCAAACCACAATTTATTCTCGAGCAACTAACAGCCAGATGATTTGTTTATTGTTAGCCATGGTTTGGGCCACTATGTTCCAGAATTTGGTCCAGAATTCCTTTATTGTCTTATGTATGTGGTCGTGATACAGAACAGTGAAACTCAAATTAGATAAGCTTGTCCATATGTTTATTAGATCGTTTCCTACTCATTCAGCTGGGTCCCCTATACAGATCTTTGTGTTGTGTTTTGGATTGAAAACAGCTTCCTACACAACCTGCTGATCTGCTTGTTATTGTGCATCACAACATTTGTTCTGCCTGAAGCCAAATAGTCTGAGTTTAATGGACTATGAAATGTGTTCACAGTTGAGAGTTACTTGTTAATTGTCACATTTTAGTCTGAGTCAGCATGGTTCTCAACCAGTGGTCCAGGGGGGACCACCAGTGGTCCTTGATGCGGCATGGTCCCCAGCTAAATAATGGAGAGTTGGTAACCCAATGGATTACATGAAACCAAATGGACCCGTAGGGTTCAATTATTGTTAAACATCTGCATTACAAGAAGTCTCCACAATTGTAGAAGAATTGTTTGCCTCTTATCTTATTATTCCTTTTTCTCCCTTTTTTTTCTTATCAGAAGTTTAACACAAACCTACTACAGGCCAGATCCTGGCCCTGACGATGTTCACAGCCACTTACTGTACTTGACAACGTGTACGCTGCCTGGCTATAATCCAGGGAATTGTTTTGTGCTGCTACTGGCGTAGTAATACTGAACACAAAAAATAGTCCATGCGACAGAGGGATCAGAGTTGAATTAAAGTTGCTCTATTTCTTTTGAATGAGTGGCCCCCAGACGCCCACCAAATAATTAGTAACTAGTATATACGCACGCACATGCATACACACGTGCAAACGCACGCACACGCACACGCACACACACACACACACACACACACACACACACACACACACACACACACACACACACACACACAGGGAAGCCTGCATGTGACAGAGCCTGAGGGATATTTCACATGAAAACATATTACCCTGCTGCCTGCCTGCCTGTCTGTCTGTCTGTCTGTCTGTCTGTCGGTCTCTCACTCCCACTAGTATTTATCTCTTGCAGAGACACACGGAAGTGTGAGACAATTATCTGACCTGCAGTTCTGAGTTCTGAATACTAACACAGCAGCTCTGATTCAATTAGCTTTTGAGGGGCTCTAGCCCCTCCGATGCATGGCTTTTGAAGATTACGTCATGACACACGGCAGTTACAGTAACAGCTGCGGCAGCGTTTCCTCCTGCCGTTTCCGTGCGTGTGCATCCCATTACCAGTCGGGTAATTCTGAAGCCTCGCCCCTAATATGTATTTCAGAAGCAGTTGGGGGCTGATTTGTCAGATTAAACCATTCTGACCTGAGATCAGATTTTAACGCACAGAAGAATGGTGGTTCTTTAACGCATTTTGACCTGAGATCAGATTAAAAACAATTCTTAAATCCTGTAGCAGACCTACAAGCTCATAGCGTGCCACTGGTTGGCGCACTATGAGCTTGTAGATCTGCTATTTTTCAATAGCTAAAGCATAACATAATGCTAACACCAAAATGGGTGCTGGAAAATGCACGTCATGTGGGAGGCCCGCATTTCACACAAGTGTGATTTTTTAAATTAACATATTTACACTATAGCCAATAATAGTACATTTTCACTAAATAAATAAATAAAACTCTTTTTTTACTCCCTGCTGTTTTCTGATGAGCTGGCAAAATGTTAAATGGTCGCCTGTTATTCGTGTCAGCGGCTGGCAGGTCGATTGTGTGGCTGCTCGCGGTGTATAATAATGCAAACTATTTAACATGTCATTCTTCATCTACCTCATGCTTGCTGTGGCCTGTGGGAGATTACACTCCCTAGTCTCCGCACGCACACACACACACACACACACACACCGTAGTAGTCCCCAGTGATCTCCTGCCTCTCTAAACCCCAAGCAGTGTGCTAATGCGGCGATACGGTTCATGCATTCCTCTCCTCTTCCCATCTTCTCTCCTGTCCTCTCCTCTTTTAATAGCGTCACTGATATAGCCTGTGTCATCTGCCTTCATTTAACACGCACGCACGCACGCACACACACACACACACACACACACACACACACACAATAGTGCTAAAGTAAAGCTCATGCATGCGAGAGTGTGATGTACTTTATCTTCCGTAATTAAAAGTAGGCTCAAACAATGTAGGTAATTAATATAATGCAAATATAATGACAATCTTTTTATATAGGTTAGAATCTGCTTTCACAAGCTGCGATCTACATTTTTTGCTGCAATCCTCCATTCATTAATATACTTTATCTATGTAGTCATACTTCAGGACATATTGCTACACTGTGTGTACATATAAATATATAGTCCCCGTAGTCTCCGTAAGAAGGCTCCATGTTCATATAACATATAACAACTGCTGCTGTCTTGTCCTATCCTGTCTCCTCCACCGTTCCAACCACAGCAATTGCGGCCTGATTCCATTTGTTTCTCATTGTTTTTCTTGGAAATGTTCCCTGGTGGCAACAAGTATAGTCATACAGAATGTATTCCTGGTCACTCTGTGTGACAAATAGTTGCACCGTCCCGTTGGCGCTGCCCCATTTCATTAGACCCATCTTTTGTACCAGTATTACACTGTCCATATTAACATTACTGCCTTTAAACTACAGGTCAGATTATTGCTCTGAAGATGTTTACTGCTGCTGTAAAAGTAAGGTACAGTAAACGTAATGCACTTGACTCAACTACTTGTTTACTGCTTGTCAGTAATCCAGAGGAACTGTTCACTGCCTGGGTGCTGAAATATATGGAGCTGTCCAGGACTGAACGGAAACAACTGGACAGTTACACAGCCAAGCTTTAGCTGATCAATGAGGTCTGTGTGTGTGTGCGTCCGTGCGTGCAAATCGTCTGCTTTTGTAGAAGGAATGAGCCTATAGGGTTTGAGTTCATTGTGAGGTTTACAATATATGTTGGTAGTGTGTTATAGTTTAAGGTTAGGCATTTAGACGTGGAGTAAATGTCATAGTAATATATATATTATACCGGTAAGCTACAATTTGTGCAGCCATCCATCCCAAAAAACTGAACCTTTACATCAGTGGTAACCAACCTTTTCAAGCCCAAGAGCCCATTTTATTCCCAATTGTAAGCCATGATCTACCACTAAAATATGTAACAAAACACTTGTTTCTGACAGGCTCAATGTGCACGTGCATGTGCACACATCCACACAAAGACTAGATAGTTTAAATAAGAAAAATACTGAGTTATATAATAATAATGAATTGCATTTTTATAGCGCTTTTCCAAGTGCTCAAAGCACTTTACAATGGTTCATTCATTCATACATTGGGAGGTGAAGCGGCGAACAGTCGACGCCAGCGTCCTCACTTTCCACATTCACACACCAATGGTGGCAAGCTCACACCAACTAACTCATTGGAGGCAATGTAGGGTTCAGTGTCTTGCCCAAGGACACTTCGACATGTGGACTGGAGGAGCCGGGATTCGAACCGCCGACCAGTGATCATTGGACGACCTGCTCTACCTCCTGAGCCACAGCCGCCCTATATAATATTTAATCAATGCGTAAATATTAAGAGCAATGTATTAGAAATATAAATATTAGGACAAAATAAAACAAAATGCAAAGGACATGAAATTAATGCTTATACAGCACAATATTTAGTTTCTCAGTTTGATGAATATTCACCTTTACAGATGTTCAAATGATAAATACATGACCATATTTTCTCTAATAGCATTTCAAACATGAGCTCTTCTTTTCACCCTTAAACACAACATGTTCTTTTAAGCCAAAATTTGAAAAGCTTCATCAGGGGCCATGTCCTTTATAGGCCAACTTACTACATGCCAACGGCAGCATATTAAACTTTAAACATGGATGTGATGAAAGTGCAGTGCAAACTAGCATAAAGATCCTGGAGTGAAGTCATGCTGATATAATGTCCAGATGACACTGCGGCTGCATCAGGACTGTGTGTGTGTGTGTGTGTGTGTGTGTGTGTGTGTGTGTGTGTGTGTGTGTGGGGGGGGGGGGGGGGGGGTGGAAACTCTGTTAATGGTGTTAATATAGACAATTACTAGTGTTGATTTCAGAGTTGTTGTGTTCAATCAGGCGTTTCTTTGAATTATCAAAAGTATTACATTAGCTCCATTAACTCTAACTCTAGATTGGCCATTGTTTTCAAAGTGGAACTGTTTATGGCTTCATAGTGTGATGGCTGCATGCCAAGAATGAGAGGATGCAGCTGGGTGAGGTGCAGAACATGGCTGTGTGCACCCAGAAACCATGTATTGTAAGGTCAAAGAAAAGTTTTTTACTTTAGTTGATGGAAAGTCCAACTGTGAATGTACACACCCATCATTATTTAGATATTTTACGTTATGTATTGCACTTCTAAAAACATATATACTGTACAGTGTAAACCTGCTTACATTTTCTGCTATTGACACAGAAACACTGTTTTAGTGTTATGCACTAGATGGGAATTGTTCAATTCCCTGAGTTCTTTAATGTTGTCTGGATAGACAACATCCTATAGCCTGGAGGGGTGTAGTTCATTGTTAGGCCAACAGTCTGACCAATGGCGTAACTTCATCAGTCAATGGCATCATCAGTCAATGGCAGAAGTATTCACCTGAGTCTTGTAAACAAATGCTAGTCACATATCTCCTCATACAGGATTAGAATAGATTCACCTATAATTGTGCCAGTGTGAAGCGAGCTAATTATTAAATTGCTCTCAGATGAAAGACTGCACTGCTCGATCTTGGCCAAATGTCCAGGGAACACAACGAGTCCCAAACAAGGTAGAAACGCCTGGAGCCCAAAGGCAGCAAACCCAAAATGAACTCACGTCCTCCCCATCACACTGTGATGGGGATGATGCGTATGACCATAATTATCATGTGTCCATTCTAAACCCCTCATTGACTTCCCCAGCTATAACATCATGCTGATAGTGGACTTTGTGTGAGAGCTCTGCATTCATCGGTGCATTGCATGGGGATGTTCTAATAATGCTATCGAGTGGCGTCCATTATGTCTTCAGCTGTGGTAATAGTGATAGGTCTTGTATTGGTGTAGGTGCTTACGCGGGTTATGAGCCGCAGGTGCGTTAAGTATTGGGGGTGCAATCACTTCCATCTAAATGTTAGGCAGTTTAACAAATGGCACACGTCATGCGTCATTCTTCTATCGACAGAAATGACTTACATTTGATCCATCTGAATCTAAGAGCAAATTGAATGATTCTACTGCGATTTTCTTTATTAACGATATCACTCTTTGCACTGTTCATGTCTGCTACTATTTTATTTCATAATCTCACAAATTTATGTTTATAGCAGTTGAGCGGTCAAATTATTTATTGTTACATTTAATTCAGTTATTTTAAATATTTTGTGAACAAGTCCTCTGCTTGTGATGATTCTAAATAATCTTAGTTCTTATTCTTAGTTTTATGGATGCCTTCTTTAGACGTTGAAACATGAATGAAACATGACTTCTCTCACTGAACTATTCTGTAAAGGTTTTCTAATACACAGTTATGGTAATATATGTCTTTAATGTATGCTTTTCTGTCTTAGGGGGTCATATTAATTGATAAATATACTCATTACAAGGTAAACAAGCCTGATTTAGTGCAAATGAGATGAAATTAGCTCCCTTAGCCTGGTATTGATGGCTTCTCTCCAGTGGTTTATGTCTCATCGATTGACGCAGTATTTATTGACGTAAAAGGAAAGGCTAGGAATTAGGAAACATGTTTAGGTTTAACCATTGGCTATGGTGTTAGCAGAGCATATAGCTACTTTAGGTATAAGGTAGGTAGGTAGGTATAGGTAGGTAGGTACTAGGTAGGTAGGTAGGTAGGTAGGTAGGTAGAGGTATAGGTAGGTATGTATAGGTACATTATAGGTAGATGGATGGAGGGATGCTGGGTGGCGCAAGAAATGCGTCGCTCAGTGATCGTATTCTGTGACTACTTAAACTGGGCTATTTTGGTTAAATATTCTTGGCTGGAAATTTCGCACAGGGCCTCTGCATGCATACATATACATGCATTTAGATTTACAGTACATCCATACATTATCTCAGAAATCTGTGTCCATAATCCGTGTTTTAAAACCAGAGGCTGCTTTGTGATGACCTTCATTGAAAAGCGCCTCGGGTAGGACAGACAGAGAGGCGCTCGAGTGAAACACAGACATGAACAGGACCACATATGACGGGATGAGACCACTCTCTGTAACATTGAATGTGTGTGTGGCCTAAACAGTTCAATTGGACAGAGGGTCCAGATTTGGACTGTATAGGGTTTAAGTGGTTGAGATTGTGACCTTGAAACAGAGAGGGAGCTTAGAGTGCTGAATTCATGGTGGCTGATTCACAGAATAATCCTTCTAAAGCTGGCCTGCATGTATATGAGAGCTGATGATAAAACATAGACACATACAGTAACACTAACAATCTAGAAAGGTAAATCTCCGACAGGCTGGGTTGCCTAGCCATGGCTGTGTACGTTGTGGGTGTATGAACCTGCGGGGGTCATTTCAGGGTTTGAAATTCTTCTCAGAACTACCAGAAATTAAACAAAAAAATGGGGGGTCAACCCCCCCCCAATACCCCCGAAATGCATAGAAAACTGCATTTTGGCACAGTTACAGTATATAACCTACTGTATAACACACAATGCAAACACAACAGGTCTTACACCTGCATTAGGCTGCTTCGTTACACTTACTGTAACATGTTTGATTGTAACAAGTCCTATTCATACATACAGTAATCACAAGGCAATGGAATGCTTCAACCATAAGTACTAAGAAACACCACTGCTATCCTGACATGGTCCAGCCCAATCCTTACTGAAACACATCACAGGCAATGTTATAGGCATTCAATCAAACCTCAACAATAGAACTCCACATTATTGCACTTCCCAAACATATTGCAGCTAACCCACATTGCACTTGCCCCTCATGTTTGTTAATCACCAAGCATTTCCCCAGGTTGGAACTCGTTGGCTGAGTGGCCATCTCAGCTAAACAGGAAACTTTGAAGTGTAATTATGTATTCTGCCACATGGCCAGTTCGCAAAGAGACGCAGTCTCAATGTGTTTTTACTGGTTAAATAAAAGTTCAATAAAATAAAAACGGACTCACCTGCCAGTCAGGAGCAGGAGCCCCCACCGGAAGGACTCCGTACTACGCCTCCCGCCCAACACTCCCTGCAGCTGCTGACAGGTGCCACCCTGGCCTGTAGGATTAAATGCAGTGACACATATCACACTTCCATTATGGTGTTTATTTGTAAGAAATAGAGGCAAACATTATGGAATATGAAAACTCCTCCTCATTAAAACTCATTCATCGCCACTGTATGGGGTGCCAAAAAGTCCCTGAGCGCCAGTTTCTGTCTGAAAAAGACGACAAAGAGGTCGTTGGCGCTGTGGGAGTTGCTAAAAAAGGAGTCAAGTAGGTCGTTGGCAGACATTGAGTTTTAATCATTGTAGACTGTAAAAAATGCATGAAATAACTCCTCTGTTTTTAATATGTTTATAATACGTTTCTCATTTTCTATTATTTTTAAGTTTGCGTTTTCATTTTGCTTCCATTTATTGTGTAAATATAATAAAGCTCTTTGCCTGCCTCTGTGTTAAGATATTGAAGTCAATCATTTATCATCCACAGTCATGCTTCTAAAAAACCTGACTCTTTTCTTTTTTTTCCAGAATGATTGAATTGTTTACTACGAGACTAGTTTAATCTCTGGTATTCTATATGGATGGACTGAAGTTCATGATTAATGCGTCTTAATATTTTAATATTAATACTTAATGTTCAGCAACTGAAGCCAGGTTTTAAATACCAATGCAGCACATTAATGGTTGGTTACATAAATGACATTCCGTGTTATAAATTATAATCCACAGGCAATTTCATACTGTGTGTGAAACATTACATTGCATTGAATAATGGAATCTCACCTCTATGTTTATGTTCTCTCTCTCACTCTCCGCGCACGCACACACGTGCGCGCACGCACACACGCGCGCACACGTGCGCGCACGCACACACGTGCGCGCACGCACACACGTGCGCGCACGCACAAAGCGACACCTGATGTTTGTAGCTGCTAATTTCTTAAAAAAAAAATACACTCCAAGTTAAGCTGGCTTCAACTGCAAAGTACAAAGCTATACAACATGGCCAATAACCACTTCCATACACCTTCTCTCTTCAAACAATTCCTGCTCGTAATGGCAGGGAAACTATAACTATTTTTCTATCACCCAGTTCTTCTTTTAACCCCAGACTTTATATTTTAGGAGAGAGAGAGAGAGAGAGAGAGAGAGAGAGAGAGAGAGAGAGAGAGAGAGAGAGAGAGAGAGAGAGAGAGGTTTTAAAGGATGCAGACTTTGGGGGTGATGTGAGAGCTTATGATAGTTAAGGGTAGCGGGATATATTTCGAAGACATTGTCAAGAGGCGCATTTAAATTTCACAGGGTTAGGGTTAAGTGTATTGGACTTGCAGCGGTAGGATTTCCTTGTGTATTCATGTCTACCCACCATCTCATGAGGATCTGAATCACAGCCTTCTCTGGTTTTACTGGAGAAAAAGTCCATTATATCATTATTAAGCTTCGGATTGGCTGGGCTTTATTAGATATCTGTGGTTTGTCCATGGCTGGTCTATGGAGGTCTGTGGTTGGGTCCATTCATCCAACTCTTAACCCCATTTCAATGGTTGTGCCCCAGGCATAAGCTATCATTATAACATCTAATTGGCTTGTGACTGCAAGACTAAATCATGACTAATAAGTTGAGCTACAAAGCGGTGGTGTGTGTGTGTGTGTGTGTGTGTGTGTGTGTGTGTGTGTGTGTGTGTGTGTGTGTGTGTGTGTGTGTGTGCGTGCGTGCGTGCGTGCGTGCGTGTATGTGAGGGGGGTTTGTGGATGATGAGACTGATTTGAAAGCCAAAAGAGAACTGTTTGCTCTGTGTGCTCAACATCAACCATATGTATGCTTTTGGAAAACGCTGAAATTAACAGAAAAGCAAATGAGCCTCTCCAAAATCTAAGAAATGTCAACAAGGAAGGAAGGAAATAAATAAATAAAAAGCCTTTCATTATATTGGATACATCGTTAAAAAAGCCAACATGTTTCGCCATTGGTCAGGGCTTTAATGAATAAAACAGACAAACAACTATATCCATTAAGTTACATCATGAAGCCACCAGGGTATTAGCAGGCGTTCTGCACTGCCCTGGAATTAATGACTCGTGTTTATGCTCATGGGCTCTGGAGCTCTTGGACTACTGGGATTTCACTGCGATCATTATAGCTCTTTTGCACGTAAATAACTAATTAGGTGAATCGCCCTGTGCCACATAAACGTGTTTCACATGTTCTGGATATGTTTACATATTGGTTTGGTTCCAGATAAGGTTCTCAGAACCTAATCTGGGCCCTGCCCAGGAGGTGGTATTAACCCTGATATTTGGGCAAACTGATGTAAATGCTTTTTGCTGTGCGGATAGATTGTATATTCCTCATTACTCACTGTCAATATTTATGAGGACATATTGTATTTTCCTTATCCACTGTGGATTGACTGTACTATCTTAGATTCTTATGAGAAACAGCTCACTGAAGTCAAGTTGTACTGTATAAATTCCACAGAGACACCTTTGACTACAAGTATGACCGCGTCTACACCTGGCGTTCCAGATACAAACAACAACCTCAGAGGGAAGAAATATTCAGGCAGCTTAGTAACACTGACGTTTACACTCCTTTAAATGGAGATCCCACAGTAAAAGTTTCACAATAAATTGAATCATTCTTAACCAGCCCTGAGTGAGTATTTTATTTCTCAAGATGAGTTCAACTTTATGTTTCAGAGACACCCTATCCGCCCTATATTTCATACATTACCTACAATTCATAAATCCTGTATAGAACCGGTACCCGGCCGACCTATTATGGCCGGCATACAATCGTTATCAGAACCTATTTCACAGTATATGCATATCGAAGAGTTAGTTTCACATCTTCCCTCTTACTTAAAAGAAACCACAGATTTCTTACATAAATTAGACTCAATAGAGAATATTCAATCTAGTGATTTATAATCTGTAGTCTATCACTTCTTTATATACAAATGTGCCTAAGCAAGAAAGCCTTAGTGCTCGTTGGATATTGACTTATCCAATTACAATATGACGATACGATACGATTCTACACTTGAGAATTGTAAAACGCAGCCCTTCGATTGATAGAATTGTAAAACGCGGATGTCCGATTGATAGAATTGTAAAACTAGGCCGTTCGATTGACATAATTGTAAAACTAGGAGGTTTGACTGATAGAATTGTAAAACGCGACCGTTCGATTGACAGAATTGTAAAACACAGCCGTTCTATTGATAGAATTGTAAAACGCACCGTTCGATTGATAGAATTGTAAAACACGGCGGTCTTACTGACAGAATTGTGTTCAATATTGTTGCAATATTAAAAAGTGTGTGATTACTATAATGTAATCAAATATTATTTTGTTGCCAAAACTGAAAAAAAAAATTGTGCAGTGTTTGTCCAACTTCCGGAATAAATGGAAGCATCAACCTTTTGAAAAAAAAAATAATAATTATGCCACATGTATCCTCAATGGATCCAAATGAACTCTGCGATTAATATTACAAGTGAAGTGAGGACCAGCCAGTGGTCCTCTCTCAGCTGGTTAGAAACTTATTTTTTCCTCAAATATGTGACCAGATTTGACTGAGAGCCTGCCATCGCGCAAACTCAAGCTTTTCCCCAGAGAAGAACTTTTTTTGAGTTAATAGCACAAAATTAGTTAATGTCTGACCCAAAAGACTTTGGTACCACTGTCTGACCCAACAAAACTCTGGTAGCACCACTGCAGTTGTGTTCTGACAAGTTCAGAAAAGTTCAGAAAAATCACTTTTCTGTAATTCAGCTTTAAGACCAGCAAATACAATATTTAAACTACATTATATCACAATAACAAAATGGTTTAGCCAAATGTTACTGAACGTTAGATGCTGCGATCGGAAGTCTACAGTGAACCTTTGGTTTTTCGTGTCCTTGAGCACAATGCTGAGATTTGTTCAGTTGTGGATGTGCGCAAATGTATTCAGAAGGATGAAGCATTAAAGTGAGATTATATGTTATTTTAATTATTTTTAGTTGAAATTGAATTGGAACGGAAGGGCAATTGCATAAATTCTGAACGTGAAATTACTCCTGGTACTTACGACTGATCAAACTGTATGTGCTCTTTATAAGTGTCTTATCGTGATGTTAAAGATACTGTAGTGTACACCATATGGACCTACAACGCAGGAATCATGGACAGCTGTAAAGCATGTTGATAATTGGAAATCTTTTCAGAGCCACATGCACAGACATAAGAAGGCTGCTCTTCTTCAGACTTTGTGATTTAATTAGATTTTCTTTTTCTTTTCTTGTCACAGCAATGGGACTGAAGATCAGTCAATGATTGCTTGGATTTACAGGTACGGAACGAGGCCTGAAAAAAAATGTAATATTGTATAAGCTTTAAAAACTAGGAAGACCAGCATGAGCCAGTCAGGAGGAAGTAAAAGTCCAATAAATGTGGAGCACACGGATGCAATAGGAGCACACGGATGCAATAGGCCTACCAGGTGTTTTATTGATAGAAATAATTGACTCTGCTTCATCAATCAGGATGTATAATTTGTGCAGGGAAATTGCATGAACTCAGATCCACTGCATTTAATAGCTACTGGTCATCTGGCCAGCCAACTGGCTTACATCTCCGTAGATAATAATAGCCTATATGATATGGTGGTCAAATGTGTCCCCAGCTGTCACCGTTTTACAGAATGGTTGTGAGAATGTGTCGCATAGTTGTGTTCCTATATAGATACTCAGCCAAACCAGATGGATTTTAACCCTAGATTCCACTGTAGTGCCCCCCCTTTAAAGATTGAATGGTAGAGTAGCCTTTAATGTTTGGAATGGTCAATACATCCAGTACCACACACTGAAAGGGTCTCATGTTGCGTTGTGTGTGATCCTGTCTCTGCCGTCCTTTAAAAATAGCGTTTGTTAAAAGCATGTATATGGCAGATGAAGAAGGCCCTTTTATGTACATTTTAATACAGAGCACACGTGTGTTCTCTGCAGTGTCACAAGTCATGTTACACACAGTGGTGTCACCATTATCCTACCCCACATGGGAGCTCTGATTAAAAATGTCCATATCATTTACAACAGCCATTAACTTAAAGCCATTAAGGCCATCATTAATCATAATCACAAGTGTCCAACCCAGCTCTTGCCAAATTATGATTATATATAAGCAAAGTTACTGTGTAGAAGCAACGGAAGGGAATATAGTTGTTTCTGTTCAATCTGAGCTGTTTTAGTTTGCACTCTGTTATGTTTTGACAATTTCTCATTCAGTTCACCTCACTGCATGCTTATTTGTGTGTTCTGCTGATGGTGAAAACAATGAGATGTCAGAGCTGTCAAGACCTTATTGCAGATGTGATTTGCATTTAGACTTAGAGAACATTGCAGATCATCACAGAATGTACAGCTTTAAACAGCTTATTTATTTTTAACAGATTTATTTCACCAAGATCAGAATCAGTGATGGGGTTGCTTTAGTATTTCTGATGTGGACCACTCTCTGAACCCATCATTTAAAATGATCGGAATCGGATCGGGAGCCGAAAAACGTAATCGGGACATCCCTAGCAACAATATTATATCCATATCAAGATATTAGACTGGATATTGTCTGTGATTTGGGATATTGTACTTTTTCTGTGTGAATACAATGTTATTTTGTCCAATCTGATCAAGGACAACCGCTAAAAGCTACACGTTTTGTGCAGTGTTAATTTTGATATATTTGTTTTAATCATAGTCACGTACACTCTGAAAATAGCCAATCTACAAGCTCACAATGTGTCATAGTGCGACGCGTTGTGAGGTTGTAGAGCTGCGATTTTCAGAGGGTGCAACCAAGCATGAAATTACTTGCCTTTTAGTTCTACTGGATCTTTATGCAATGTGGCCCGACGTCTTTGGAACTTGGACTACAAAATCTGTATATACCAGTCCCTGATTGGATGGGTGAAATTACAAATTACATTATGTTCCTATAAATCCAATTCACCACATATGGATTGTAATCCCTTCCCACCTGCATAGGCAAGCTCCATGTTGAATTTAAAGGTATATTCAGTGATTTCGCTCAAAAAACCGTAGGTTTCGTTTTTGGCTGGGACCTAAGCCTTTCATCCAATCAGGATAGAGAGCCAAAAACGAAACCTAAGGTTTTTTGACCCCCAGGGGTTAACTGGGGACAGGGAGGAACTCCTTATATGGTCAGCACACTCTATAGTAGGGAGGATTATCACAACAAAACAAAAAAATAAGTGATATTTGAATTAAGTGAAATCACTGAATATACCTTTAAGAGGCTGCATGAACTCCTGGTGGAAGCTGATGGGCTTTTACTTCACTACCGCAGAACATGCATGTACAGAAACATTCCCAGCCAGAGATTGGTTTTCACATCAAATGTTAATTCTCTGCATCAGCAAAACTGCCCTAAGTAATAAAACTCTCAGTTAACGCGGCACGACATGCATCGATCTAATCTAAGATGTAAGAAGCATTCATTTTCATTTTGTTTCTTGGGGGGGTTTGTTTGGTCATTACGACGTGCAGAAATATAAACAGGTGGTGGTGGTTTTAAGCCTATGCACAATTTGCAGCATGCAAGGCAAAAGCAGATGTGAAATATGCTGTTCCAGTAGCATACAGTAGTGTAAAATGCACAGATTGCATGACTGTCTGTGGATTTAGCATTATTCAGCTAATGCACAAGGCAGCCACTTGTGGATAAACAGAGAAGGGATCAATAAGGGTTGTCCTCTCCACAATGTTACTAGACTGCATGCTTTCAATCATTCCTATTGTGTCAGAGTGGTGTGCACAGTTTCATTTCTAACTCAATGGATGCCGGAGCTCAACTCCTGCACATGCACACGCGCAGCAGTGTGAGTGCATGTGCGCAGAAAAATTGTTTTTTGTCTGGTTTGGGGGTATTTATGCCAGTTATTTGCCGGTAATTCTGCCCCAGAGTGACAGCCAGGCAGTAGGTACACCAAAAATGTTTTCACAAATCAGACTGCACAGCCACAGACTGTAGACTAGAGTCACAGAGAGTGAGACTACAGCGAGTCACCATGTCATGATAAGAGAGATGATTATTGATAAATGATTACAAACTGCAGCAGCAGTACTGCTATCCTGGCCGCTAGCCACCAGTGTGGCTCAGCCTGTACAACACACAACAACAACAACCAGGCGCGTCACCACTTCACTGTGAGTCACAACACCCGCACTCTCACATGATTGATTTCACCCCCCCACACAAACACACACACTTTGACCACCCGATAGCTCCGTTTGGAACCTAGTGACACCCCTGACAACAACAGCAACAAGTAACAACAACCGGCATTCACAGCACAGGACACTGCAAGGCTGCAAGTTGACATGTTTGTTGACATGATTGCTGCTGCCGTAGTTCAGTCTGACGCCTTTTCTTTTTCTTTTTTCATATCATGAACGGATAAAGTCGCTTCATGATGACTGATAGATTATTTGTGTTGTTGTATAAAAATTAACTCTCCCGTCCGAACCTGAACCGATTACACCGAAGCAAAAACACTTTGAAAGGGGGGCCGTTTCCGCGTGGTGGAAATAACTACTACGGCGTTGACATGTCTCTGATTCTGATCACTAAGGTACGCTGTTGACGGAAGATTTCACCCTTCTGAGCAGCGTACACTCACTGTGCAAAGAAAGTAGTTATTTGCGCAAGGGTGAGAGATCACAATAAAAATCCTAGGGATTCTTCCCCTCATACTGGGAGAAAAACGTCTGATAAGGGGTTGATCTGACTGCAGACACATGAATATGTTCAGTCATTGATTGATGAAGTCTTAACTAGGATGGAGATGTAGGATACAAGAGTTGGCTCCTGACCTCTACCTTTTTTAATTTCAAAGACTCCCAATTTGATACAATGTGTTTATTTTCTTAATCTCTGGGACCCAATCTACACCATCACTGTCATCACTATATGAATTCCAGGGAGTCCAGCTGAACAGATGTTTTCTCGTGACGCTGTATACCACTCACTGGATTAAAGCATCAACTGAATTATATCCATCTGTGAAAGCAGGAAAGAGACCGTGAACGAGTTATAGAGATTGAGAAGGCCTATTCACTCCAGTTGTAGGTGAAAGGTGGTGACCACCGAAAACTACAACATGATGTCATGCCGTGGTGATAAGCCAGTACGTCACCGCTCACCCAAACCTCTCTCTGTTTTTAGTAACCACTGTTTCGGTGGTCAGTCGGTGGTCAGTTCGGTGGTCATTTGGCTTATTACCTAAAACTGGAGTATGAATAGGCCTTGAGACAGACTGCACATGATCGGTAACTTAAAGTAAAGACGTTTTGGAAGGGTAGCACCCTATTGGCTCCTAGGGATCAGCGCTTAAGCCAATGGCATTAAAGTAGAGGACAGGGCTAAGTCCCCCCGGGTGGCCAGCTGCTGAGGATTGTGTCCCCTGAATGGACTGGTGTTACTCCATGTTCAGTGGCCCAAGACCACACAAAGACAGAGAGATCACGCCACAGTCAGCGTTCATCCCACGCTCAGAAGAGACACAGAGACCACACCAAGAGCTATCGATGTTTCTGTCAATGCACAGCCGTATGAAAAAAATAAAATCATCCAAGTGAAACACTGAGGATGTGTTTGTTTAGGTTCTCTGTACACTCACTGGACACAGACTCAGAAGATGGTGCTATGAATGTGAGAGAGTGATGAGGTACACTACACACCCAGTAAAAAAAAAGATTTCCATTGATAATTTAACATATGGAATCAATTGGGACCCATAAGGGTACATTTGTGTGGTAAATTGTTGACTCAGTCATTTTTACAGTTTTGGGGAGAGAGGGAGAGAGAGAGAGAGAGAGAGAGAGAGAGAGAGAGAGAGAGAGAGAGAGAGAGAGAGAGAAAGAGAGGGATAGAGAGGGAGAGGGGTTTAGACAGTCCGATGTGAGGACAGGCAAACCACTGTGATTACAACTTAATTCTGTCTGCCATATGTGCAGCATCATGAGTCATCCTGACATAATACTCACATGACAGCACAGCGAGACTGTCCCATCACCAGAGAGGAATGGATGACCTGCTGGGTCATGTGGCTCTTATCTCTGTCCTCTTGTCAGGTTAGTTTATTCACTGCATGTCTGTCTCATACTATGGCCTTATGGCCACATAACTGAGAAGTCTTGGCTTGCATCGCCCTCTAGTGTCGATTACACACACAGGTTGGAGCAGTAGACTCAAGTGTGGTTTAGTCTGGAAACAGGATTGGGACCTACAACCACAGCTCATTATACAGTCTTTGGTCACCTCCCTCAGTAAAGGATTCCTCTGTACTGTCAATCTGTTAACATGGTGATCGTATAGTGGTATTTTTGAGGGGTGCCAGCCCCTCCTATGCCCAGCTTTGTGTGTACCACATTTGTGATGATTTGATTGGCCAGTTGTGTGTGTAACACATGGTGATACTTTGATTGGCTGAGCACGGAATGTGATGATGTTTTGCCAACCAAGTCTATGGAGTTTAATGTTTGGCTAGGTCATTAAATGATGACGTAAGACGTCATATGGCCAATATATACATATTGCACCCCTCACTTCACACAAGTGTGATTTTAAAATAATAAAACATAAAACATGTCAGTCAAAGTTGAATAATATAAAGTGACATAACTAGCAGCACAATCTAGGAACCCATCAGCAAAAAAGGAAAAGCAGCGCCCTCTGCTGTTTGTTTCCTTTGAATTTGCATCTCAGAATCTGTTATTTTAAAAATATATATATATATTATTTTTTATCCCACGATTTTGTAACACATTTTTCACCCCTGTGTCAATCATCTAATGTGATCCTGGGCTCTACACACCCTCCACCAACCTAGTCCCCATATATGGGGGACAAGGGGAGAGCAACGGACTTGAACTCATGCTTCCTTCATGCCTGAGTGTCCAAGTTGCTCCTTTACACCTGACAGGGGGGAGTTTCCCTGGTTGGACGTCACGTAGCGCGTGGAAGGAACACGTTAGTCCAACCAGTTCCTTTCTCCTCCATCAGGCGCCCCGGCGGGCCAGGGGGAGGCAGTTTAGTGACCAGGATCACTGCATGTTTTTTGTTAGGGTACCTACCCTAGGAGACACGGGGAGAACATGCAAACTCCACACAGAAAGGCCCTTTCGCCAACCCCACCTTCGGGTATGGGCACTGATGACGCGGAGGAGGAAACACGCCGCCAGCACCCACAGCGTCCCGAGCGGGAATCGAACCCAAGACCTTCTAGCTGTGAGGCGACAGCACTACCAACTGTGCCACCGTGCCCCACTCAGAATCTGTTCTTGATAGATTAACAGCAGTCAGCAGCATAACCTTTTCCCCTCTAAAGCTATTTTGTTATGTATGACAGAGTGAACAAACATGAACTTTACTAGCACCCTGCTGGAATAAATGCGAAATTGCAGGCAGGCCTGAATAATTATGCAACTGTATAATAATAGAAAAAGCACAAATAAGTATTACACACACCAGACTTACCTGGAAACATAGGATTGGAGTGGGACAACCACAGTTCATTAGATACAGCCTACAGTCTTTGTTTGGTCATCTCCTGTGCAAACACACAATATCCTCCATGTCAGTGGGTTCATTTATGTAACACAGCAGAGATAGCTAACATGCTAATCGGTTTTTAAACATGAAATAAACAATTCCATACCATGGAATGCAAAACGGAATGTTACTGGATAACAAAGTGCATATTATTGGGCCACTTATATGAAGCATAGATAGTTTGGGCCTGTATAGGACAGGAATCCATCTCACCCTCAGTAAGTATTCTCTGTACTGAGGTTTACCCACAATGCATCACAAATCACAAACAAAATAAATGTTTACATAATAGTTTAACATAGAGCGTCGCAGTCCCGTCGCGGACGAGTGGCCCGGAAGATAATTTCCAATTAATTTTCCCAATCCCTGAATTTCCAATTCATTTTCCAAATCCCCATAGATGTTTGAGAAAGTATTTATTTAAGATATTTAAGCCTAGGACAAAGCCAAATCAGATAATGACAAATCATGACAATAAACAATTGTTTGGGCTGAACAAATAGAAATAAGAAAAAACGGTAGGCCTACTATACAACACCGTTTGTTCTTTTTCTTCTTCCTAATTATTTGTTCGGCCCAAAATATTTTGTTTAATTGTCATGATTTGCCACCATCCGAGTTGGCTTTGTCTTTAAATAAATACTTTTTGAAACGTCTTTGGGAAAAAATGCATGGGAAATTCTCTTACGGGCTGCTCGTCGTCATGAAAGGGGGCGGGACTGCGACGCTCTATTGAACTATGAAGAAGATAGTCATATGCTGAATCACTCCCTGCATTCAAGACGTAAATGCATGCTTCTTCATCATTCCACACAGCCAGCAAATCACATGACTCATCGAATAGGCTGGACAGAAAGTGGCAGAGATTTTATAACAGAAAAATACAGACGGCCTAATTTGGTCGTGTTTAGCAATACATTTTTGACCGAACCTGTTAGTATAATACATTTAAAACACATAGGCCTACTCTATACAGTAATATGTTGTGGTGATTTGTCATATACTGTAGCCAACTAGCCATAGTAATAATGTTGAATTTGATCCTCCTCAAAACAGAAGTTAATAATATCCTCTGCAACACACAGGAGGGCCTCTCAATCAATCAAATCATTCATTACAGTATAGAAGTCATTCTATTCATGGTGAAAAACGACACTGAAATGATTCCTCAGTGCTACCGCCTATACCTTAAAGGCCTGATAGAAATGCATCATATACCTGCAAACTCTTCTCCAAAACAGAATCAAGGCCCGCATAATAGTAATTATTTTCATATTTCCTCAGCCATTTATCACAAGAATCAAAGTCCAATACTATGCAAAGAGCTCTGCAAACCAATTGTCATGCTCAATTACAGCTTCGTGTCAAATGAAAGATGCCACAATTAAGGTTTATAACTGATTGGGAATTGAAGTGTGGGTTATTGTTGCACGGAGCATTGAGCTTGATGCTTGTTAAAGGGCTGTAAAGACTATAGTTGTCTTGCATTGTGATCACTTCTTGATTGTTTTATTATGCTATAAGGGATAATATTGGGCATGTCACATACAAAAACCCATGTACATTTTCATTGTATTCAAGTGACACAATCTGCGAGGATAAAATCTATTCGTGTGGATTAAGTCATCAGAAGGCAGACAGACATTGTACTTGAGGTTATATGTCTGTGGTTTGAATATTGATTATATCTGTATGCTCATTAATATGTTAATTGTAATTAGTATGTCTGTGGTGTGAGTATTGATTATATTATATTAATTGAATTGAGTTGCATCAAAGCTCAGGGCCCGACAGCACATTTGATGTCTATATGATGATAAAACCTTTACTTAGCTGCAGCTGTAGATGTGCTGAATTGTATATAGTTCATATCATACATGTTTATTTACACTGTACATCTGACTGCAGGCATAGCAATGCCACATTTTGTGGAGCCAGCCGCTATTTTCTTAAAACAACTCGACAGTTTTGTCACATAGTGAAGATAGGTCCACCTTATTTTTTTTAATTATTTCCACACTAACTAAGGTATAATAATGACATAGTTCAATGTTGAAAAAACCCATTTTGGAACAAATGCCTTCTAAATCCTGACAGTTTTCAGAAAAACCCTATGTTTCAAAGATTTGCACCACATTTTCGTGATTTTTCAAAAATAACAGATCTACAAGCTCGTAGCTCGTAGTGCGGCACTCATGCCGCACTATGAGCTTGTAGATCTGCTATTTTTCAATAGCACAGGAATAACATAATGCTATAAACACCAAAAGGGGTTCCCGCCCAAAATGGGTTAAGAAGTTGAGTCTACCTGGTTGTTTCTCAGCAAGCTCAGGTCATGTGAAGTCAGCAGGTGTGTTTTGTATGTCTTTGATCAAGGTATTGGCGGCCTAATGGCTGAGGACAGGAACACGATCAATAAGTTGATCGAGCGGGCAGGATGTATTATTGGTGTGACCGCAGATTCTCTGGAGGGAATTACAGAGCAGGGAAGGAAGGTTGGGAGGGTTCGGTCACCGGACCATTGCACTTCTTTGTTTGTTTGTTTGTTTTTTAGGTTTTTCCAACATCTAACTTTCACGTCATGTGGCATCCAAGTCTATGGACTCGGCTGCCACAGTGGGTGCCCCTTCACACCTGTGTGTTTTTGAGGGGCACTATATCAACTCCATCGTCTGTTTTTTTTAATTTTTGGATAGTGGCAGGAAACATGCAGGGAGAGAGACAGAGAATGATACGCAGGAAAGGTCTTTGAGCTTGAGAATCAGGGAGTGGGAGTGGCGAAAGAGACATTGTGCAAACAAATGGAAAAATGGAAACAAATAACTGAAGGATATTTGTGACACAAAGAAGTATTTTGTTCCTGCAACAGTTAGACTTTTTAATGAATGCTGTTGTCGATAGCATTCTTTATAATTATGTATCCATCATTTGTCTCAATTACATAATTATGCATATTGATGAGCGTGGCATCGTTATTGACTACAGTTACTGCATATGGTTGCTTCCACATACAGTAGCACATTTGCACTTTTAGATTAATACTTTGATGCACACTTTGGCTCTCATTGACCCTTTCATTGTTGTTGCAATGGCTCTATACTTTTTCATGTCAAGGACCCCCAAATTCACTAGCAGTGATTTTCAACCATGTTCACCCCCAGTTTGATATGCAGACTACGGACCCCCCATTTAATTACATTTCTATCTCTGAGACCCCCCAATTTATATAAAATTGTAAAAGTCAATGTACATTTTTGTACACACTCAGAGTTACAGACCCATACAGTCCATTTTGTTCCAAACTATCATTTAGCTTTAACTCCCTCAAGGACCCCTAGGGGTTATGATGGGTCCCCAGACCCCACTTTGGGAACCACTGCTTCAATGTACCCTTGAACAACGCACGCACACACACACACACACACACACACACACACACACACACACACACACACACACACACACACACACACACACACACACACACAGTTCAGTTTCAGGCTCTATAGTGGGGTGTAAAATACAGGGAAGACTTATGGGATGAGGTGTCAGAATGAAGTAATGAACACAATCCAACCTGAAGTTTCAAGTCTAAGAGCTTATATAGGTTAACAGTCATTTGATTGAATTAAATTATTACTTGTCAATGAGAGAATGTATTCAAATTGTGTTTGATCTCACCACCATTTTAAAACTGAGGGTAAATGAGGTATTTATCTATGGATGGAAGAATAAACTTGTTAACGTCTGTCTGTCTGTCTGTCTGTCTGTCTGTCTATCTATCTGCAGTGTAACATTTCTTGGTCATTATAGCATGTAAAATGGACTCAACATTAGCAACGGATGTAAATGAAAAAAATGTGTTGTATCAAATGTATCAAAACTCAACAGACAGGCATATAACCACTAGGCCAAATTGTGACACTATAGTCAATCCACAAGCTCACTTGTATTTTTATTTATTTTTACGACACAAGAAATTTAAATATGGAGACACAAGATTTATTCTCAACACTAGACATTAAGGCAATATTAGTTGCCGCTTTTCGCTGAGAATATCAAACAAAATCATGGATCCAGTTCACCTCCATGTGTTGATGATGACTGTAACCTTTAGAGGCAAATGAGGAGAGGAGGAGGCTTTAATTGCATCCACAGGGAGCTCAGTCTAAACTCTGACTTTTATTATTATGACTCTACATTAAGGTACCAAGGTGGACGAAGGTTGTTCTATTCTGCCCTACAAAGTCAAAGTGCAGTATCTAGGCTTTTGGACACATTTATTTGTATCATGAACAGATGTACAATTAGTGCAGACATCGCTTAACACATTAACCATCATTGACGACTCCAGGCATCAGAACTGTGTTTCAGTTTTTATGCTAAAGATCACAAATTAATGGTTCTAGTAGGTTAGGTTGCATAGGCAACCGATACATGAACCGGAAGTGAAAAGTCTGTCTCCTTCCGCCTCAATGTAAATAGATTTTGAAATAGATTTATCTCTGATTCCTTTCCCAGCCATTTAAATGAGCACTATAATTTTACAGTGAGAATGGATTACTACACCAATGATTTATTAAGCCTAATCTGTCGCATCTGTGTCGCATGCTGACAATAGTTTTTTCATTAGAAAAGCTGTTATTGTTGTAGAGCAAATCTGTTATGTTTTGTGTAAAATAAAAAAATATATAATAAAAGATATAATAAAAGTGTAATGTTATGCCATAGAGATTTTCAGGCACTTCCTAAAATGAATATTATATTGAACAAAGCGGCAAACGACTTGGAAAAGATATAGCCTCTGTTGTCACTGAGGAGCTTTCCTCAGAGATTTTGTTTTGTTTTAATTGCAATTCTGAAGTTCCATTTCAAGCATCCAAGGTAAACAGAAAGTGCATAGTGCTGTGTCAGTCATTGAGTGCCCGGGGTGAAGCCATGAATGAGTCTTTCTGGTCCGTGTCTAAAGGGCTTAGACTTCAACAGAGACTCACACGCCTCGGGTCAATGTCACGGTCATGCCAAGCAGTGACCTTTGATCAGCTAGATGGGTTTTAATGTCTAGCCTGAGGTCCCACCAGGGAGATCTTCAGACAAGCAGAAAGGCAGGAAGGAGTGACTGACAGCAGCCTTGAAGCATTCACAAACAGCATGCTGTGTCAGCACCAGTTTGGACAAACACTAACACTTGCAAATCCTCTGAGAGAAAAGGGAAGCTCAAGTCTGATGCATTTCTTTTACCAACATATAAACTGTAAATGGTCCAAATGGACCAACCAACCTCCCGGGGAAACCGAACCGACCGATAGGACGGAGACGGAGTGAATCATTTCTTGCTCAAGGACACTTAATAAGTTCCCCGGACCTCTCCAATTGTTTATATTGTGTTTAGTTTCCAAGATGGCCGCAGCACCAGGAGGGGGTGGGGTGTAGGTGAGCGGGTGGGGTTGACATATGCCCTTACTGAGCTGCTTTCACACATTCAAGACACCTGTCTTGGTCTGTCTTGTGTCTGTGTTTAATGGCCGCTCCAATGCATTTTCAATGGAAGCCCATATGGTTTGACCAAACATTTTGTTTGATGGGGGGATTGGGGGAGAACACATCCATCAAAGCTGTGTTCAGACACAAGGCAAGTGTCTTGAACGCAGCCCAGTAAGGGCATATGTCGACCCCGCCCGCTCACCTCCCCACACCCCCTCCTGGTGCTGTGGCCATCTTGGAAACTAAACACAATATAAACAGTGGGAGAGGGGTGGGGCCGAGAAAGGCCCTTATTGTGGCACAAGGAGCCAGGGATTGAACCGGAAACGTTCCAGTTTCTAGTTTCCAGTTCCTAGAAACATGATGCAAGGTTTCATAGTTAACTGCGACCTTTTGTTGCAATTACAACATAAGTAGACTGTCCATTTATTCTGTGTTCTGTACCATTACTTTAACCACTTCTATAGTCATATCAATGATATTGCACAGTGCACACCAGTCTTTCAATACCCTTGGACTTTAGGGATTGAAACCGATAGATCAAAACCAAGTTTACAGTGCCTTTGGTGAATATAACACTTTGAGGTGATTTAATTTATTATAAAAATATAACTGTTTGTTATGGTCCCCTGGGCCCTACATACTTGACGGTTCTGGCTGAAAACATTCACTACCAGTAGCAGAGCCCTGCAAGAAAAAGCCTGGTATCTATTTGATTTGCTGTTTTACATCAAGCTGGATAAAATTATTATGCATCCAGCAGGATGTCTGAGGCAGCTCCATAAGCATGTAGCCTTTGAAGAAGTACAGTATGTTCATCTGAAGGTCGTATCGTATCATGTATGTCCATGTAATGTGTTAATAGTCTAATGTTGGGTTTTCACTACTAGCACTGCAATGCATATTATTTACTATGCACCTGAACATATTTGAAAAGCTATTCAATTATTCAACATAGCTGTGAAGAGTGTCCGTCTTTAAAGTGTCTACATGCCTCCAATCTGAGTACCCATTGTCAAAACATATATAGAACTAGAAATTCACTCTGTCGAGTGCATACTTGCTTGTTGCACACTAGTAGGCCATAAATGGCCAACTAGTGCGCAAGCAGAGCGCGCAAGTACTTTCGACTGCTGTAAACTGTGGAATCTCAGTATCTCTGTGAAGGAACGTTTGAAATGTCTAATTATTAGGTGTAACTATTTGCTACCTACCTACTTTATGCATATAAAAAACGTCGAAAAATAGACGTCGAAAAACTAATAATTATAGAGAGGAAGTCACATCTAAATCAATGTCTGGGTGATGTGACCTTTGAAGGCAAGCTTATGAAATCACCCTACTATTAACCTATACGTAGGCTGCTGCTAGCAAGAGCCTGCAGGGACAATGCAACTGAACCGTTTATGTGCCACCACCAGGTGGCTCCACTACACTCATGCAGAAAATGACACTCTTTATCAGTCATGAACTCGTTCACTGAACCGGAAGTGATGACTGATAGCTTCACTCTGTGCCGTCTTCTGTCAATGTAAACATTGGTTTTCTAGTACTCGCAAGGTCGGATTAAAGTTTTATTAAGCTCTAAACATTGTCCTTTACCTCAATCTGAGCCCTAAAGAAAAGATGCTTTAGTTTAGATTGTGTGGAAAATACAGATATTGATGACAGATTTGTCAGCTCTGCTTGGATTCAGAATGTGATATTGTCTTGAACTGATAAGTTCAATTGAGGTTGGTGCTGTCCATACTGTACCGCTGCTTTGATAAAGACAAAGGATATTGTCATGACGCCTGGAACCCAGATTCCTACGACTTTTTACCCCTTTTTGTCTCCCCAATTAAGTCCTCCCAGCACACACATTTCTGTGTTGTCACTGCTGTTGTATCCGACTGACTCACCTACCAGTGAGGAGCCCCGACTGGGAGGATGTAGAACCTTCCTACAACACTCCCTGCTGACATGTTCCGCCCCAGCCTGTAGGAGTATGTGGACCTCCGCTCCCGACTTCCCTCCCCTGAACACGGACCAATTGTGTTTGTGTGTAGATGCTCGACAAAGCCGGATACACCACAACACCTGGTGGCGCTTTACCACTGTGCCACCCGAGCGGCGAGCACCCAGATCTTTAAACTTGAACTTATGCATCTCCAACCCAATGATTAAACACAACCATTAGTAGAGCTAACTTAACCATCTCTAACCTAGTGCCTAAACACAATGATTTTGACATTATACCTAGGAAAGCTATGCTATGCTCAGCCTCTGGCTGTTCATGCAATGCATTGTACGAATGATCCTCTCGGTTCAGGAGCAACTATGCAGAAGATGTTCACTCTGTTCCCAGTGTTGATCAAACACTCCTGCTGGACCTGCTTAACACAAAATAAACATTTCAGAGGAGAATCATTGAGGATTTTTTTAGGAGTCCTGTAGCTTTGCAACAAGAGGAACAGCTGAATCATTGAGGAGTTATTTTTGAACAATGCATGCTATTGCATCAAGAGGAACAGATTAATCATGGGGGAATCCTTTTCGAACGAGAGCTGCTCTGTTACCAGTAATTGCACAACACAACAGCTGGATCATGCTCTGATATTAATTGTTGTTTGCTGCCTCCTGCCTCCATGTATTTTCTGTTTTGCTGCTGGGTTTACTGCCTCTGGCCAAACGCCAATGAGCTTATCTCTTTCCCAGTGATGCTATCATAGGCCTATCTGCACCAATCAAAATGTATCTCTGTTTATACACCAACATGGTGTGGAACTACACGAAAATGGCTTGAGTTGAAATTCATGTGATGAGAGAGAGAGAGATAATTTACATGACCTTGTAAATGTCATGACATGCTCCTCATTTTTGAGAGATTTGTAGACATTAAATAATATAAATTAGGCGTTAAAGAGGTTGACAAAATGAAAGATAACAGGAGGGATATTGAGGAGAGAGAGAACTAAAGTGGTTCTTCTCCTACCTCACCGACCGGACCTACCAGGTTTCTTGGAAAGGTTTGCTATCATCCCCTGCACCCTCCAAATTGAGGTCCCACAGGGATCTGTACTTGGTCCCCTCCTTTTCTCACTGTACACTAAATCCCTTGGCACTATCATCTCTGCTCACAATATATCCTATCACTGCTATGCCGATGACACACAACTGTTTCTATCCTTCCCCCCCTCTGCTACTCAGGTCGAAGAGCGCATCACTGCATATTTTTATGTATGTGATGTTTTGTTCTTGTTTAATGTAAGTCGCTCTGGATTAAGAGCGTCTGCTAAATGCCTTAATTGGGGGTAGAGAGAGAGAGAGAGAGAGAGAGAGAGGGAGAGAGGGAGAGAGGGAGAGGGAGGGGGGGGGGGGAGAGAGAGGGAGAGGGAGAGAGAGTTTTCTTTATCTGTGGGAGGTTCATATCGTGTGGCATTCAGTGTGTAAATGACAGTACCTGTCCCCCCGGGCCACACTGACTTCCTTCAGCCCTTTAATTAAGTGGAAGCATGTGATTGATCTAGAGACTATGCCGATGTTAATTAGCCAGACTGCTTTATCAGAGCTGGACACTCACCAACTCATTCAGTTCAATTAAATAATAGACTTCAGAAAGTACTACACACTGTGATTAATCGAGGCAAGTCATCCAAAGATGTACAGTAATCCAACAACAGAAACATCATTTGAAATTGCACAAAGCGGACAAAATCTGCATGCCATGTAGCTCAAGTCGAGTTTCCAGCATGTGGAATGATGCTGTTCACAGTGTTGTGACACTTTTAGTGAGGGGATTAGGAGTGTGGCTTCATGGTGGCACAACGCAGCACACCAGCTCAGTCACCCCCATACTGTCACTGGAGACATGTAAGAACGCCTCCAAAGCCAAGGCCTGTAATTCACTTTCTAATGACATGGACTGTGACACATCGTCACATATCACACAAGGGAAATGAGTTCCCATGTTACTCTGAGCACTTAAATCAAGGTCTGGTTTGTACTGTATCTATGCAGATTCATCCTTGAATAAGGGACTGCCGAAGCAGGACAATATTCAACCCTGCAGACATTCACTCACTCATCCATTCATCAGGTCGATCGGCTCTCTTTCACAATGGTGTTCATGTTACATGGCATTGGTATCCAGGGCTACAAATCCAAATACTGTAAATTTCATCATTTTGTCCCCTGAGTTGGCACAGCTTGATGTACAGTATGAACTATGAAGCCACAGCTTCCAGCTATACTGTATGTCATTACAATAGATCTATCTATACTGTACATCACAGCATACAGTAATAGCCCAGCCGATGTACATCATATCAATATATCCAGCTAGATCCATATTTAATATGTCTATGCCCTATTTTATACTTTGTTTGTTGTATATGACCAGTGCCATGCAAAAGTAATCTACAATCCACTTTCATCTTCAGTATATCATAGCAGAATTAAGTGGACTCTGCATATTTAAACTAACTCATGTCTTCCCATGTCTCCCACCTTTTGTATCCCCTCTCAAATATGAGGGGGGATGAATTCTCTCTGTGTGTGTGTGTGTGTGTGTGTGTGTGTGTGTGTGTGTGTGTGTGTGTGTGTGTGTGTGTGTGTGTGTGTGTGTGTGTGTGTGTGTGTGTGTGTGTGAGTGTGAAGCACACAGCCCTCCCAGAGACAGTCGATGAGAAGGGGTGTCTGCCTGAACCAAACTCAGGAGAGGACAGCCTCCTTCACGTCTCATTGACTTTGTTTTCTCTGGCTAATGTATCTTCTCTGCTTGTTGACCCCCCTGAACCCCCCAGGCCCCCACCCCCTCCAAATACCCATTCATCCTGTGCCAAATCATTAATTACGGGCCCTATAGTCCAGTTCACACCTCTCCATTTCAGGTACAATGTTTCACCTGAAACATTCCATTGAGGCACATGGTATTGTCTATGAATCTATGTCATGTATATTGTGCGCATGATATATTTCTACGTCCGAGCATAGACATGGTAACGCCCCGCCTGCCTCTGATTGGCCTACCGACACTGCCCGTCTTGCCTGTCCTCCGAGATGCAAGGGTACTCCGTTGTGGGAAATAATACAAGTACAAGAGAATGGCAAAACGCGACAGTAACTTGTAACTTTAATTTTTGTAGAAGAGCTCCCGACCTGGTGAGGCGAGGTTACATGCTGGATAGTCTGCCGCGAGTTCTTTTTGCAGATAAGTAAGCATGGGATGGGACCGAGGCTACGAGGTTACTCCATGGTGGGAAATAAAAAAATATCGTTTTAGTATTAGTTTACTATAATTACATTAATACACGATAATCAAAACTAACACTTTAATTTAGAACACAGCCAAATCATAGTTGTTCAATCAATTATTCACGGCACAACAGTATTAGTTTGCCTCTTCTACAAAAATTAAACATACAAGTCACTGTCGCGTGGATAGAATGATGGATGAGCAGGACATGTGCAGCATTTTGTACAAAACGGGCTACTCCTGGAAACTTTGGAAGGCAATCTTAGCTAATCAGTGTAGAATCTGAGAAATCCAACAGGCTCGTCTTGATCACATGACTACAGAGATCATGTGTACCGATTTGTGTGAGATTTGGATGAAATCTGTGCGACTAACATAAACAATGTGTTTTGCAGAAATTGGCCTCATGGTGGCGCTATAACGGGCAGATGTGGAGGGATGCAGGTTTTTCCATGGCCTCTAGGGAGTGCGCATACATAAGTTGTATACAGATCGATGCAGTTATAGGTAAAAACAAGGAAGCTCTGAGAAGGAAGTGAAGTGGTCACATGACTAGGCTGCGCCATGACACTTTCATGGACACTTTCATGGGAGCCGAACTACCCGGAAATTTGGCAGAATGCACTGGAGTCAATGAGAGCTCAGTGACCAGCTCATGAACAAACATTAATCATGAACAATTGAGACCTTTTGTAAAGTAATCACTTCTGGAAAATAACAGAAGACATGTAAAACATTATTGTCTGCTGTGTTGTTATTCGATGTGTACACTGTGTAATTTTATAGAGGTATGGTATCTAAAGAGCACAAAGTAACTTTCTGAACGCACAAAGTATCGCGAGACTTCCCACCGTTTCCTGTCTGGCAGCCAAATTCCGCGATACTTCGGAGCCAGAAACGATACCTGCTGCTGTTTAGATCCTCAGATAAAATGATATACTGTGCACTCTGTGCACATCGAAAAGTAAGTCATTAGAAAACAACCTGTGATATGTCTTCTGTTATTTTCCAGAAGTGATTACTTTACAAAAGGTCTCAATTGTTCATGAATAATGTTTGTTATGAGCTGGTCCAGCCGGCTCCATTCACTGCCATGTATTCATTGCACTTCTGGTGTGAGTTTGGCTCCTATGAAAGTGTCCATGAAAGTGTCATGGCGCAGCCCAGTCACGTGACCACTTCCCTTCCTTCTCAGAGCTTCCTTCAACGGTGCCGGAGATTAGCTGATAACGGACGGATGGAAGATGGACGGAAGGACACACACACACACACACACACACACACACACACACACACACACACACACACACACACACACACACACACACACACACACACACACACACACACACACACACACACACACACACACACACACACACACGGTGAAAACCATACTCTCTCCCCATGCCTTCGGCCTGGTGGAGACAATATGTCCATATAATACTAATAAATAAATATTTGATGCATTTATCATTATAAATACTATCTATCCTATAAATATGAATGTTTTGGTCATTTATTATACTATTCCACACAAAGGAGAGACACCAGACCGATTCTGTCACTTCACACTTCTTCAAACCTATGGGTATTTACTATTTATAGCATATACATCAAAGAAATGTTGGCTTGTTTGATATTCAAAACAATTAAGCCACCAATTATTTTTAAACAAGCCCAAAAAACACAACCCGCGACCTGGGGGAAAAAACGCAACTCTGGAAAAAAACAAGACAACTTTGGCGGGAAACAAGCCAGCATGGCTACCCTGATTGTGCCCTGCTACTGGAATGGACTCCCACCCGGAGGTTTACATTGCTGAAAGCCTAATTCTATGGATTGGCTGCAGCAGAGCAATTCAATGCTATGCCCCCTCCTGCCCATATTTTAGTTTAATTTGTGTTCTTAATTTTTAACCTGTTTAACTATTTGTTTTGCTATTTTGTGTCTGTTTTATGTATCTAAAGGCGCTATAAAATAGTATAAATAGTATGTGTGTGTGTGGTCACTAACTCGTGATGTGTCTTGGCTTTGTATTTCAGTAGGACAGCCACCATGGAGAGGTGCTTATCTTCGATCCAGCCCCTCCATCTAGTTCTCATGTGTTTACACATACTGTGTTTGCTCCTGTTTTTGAGTTGAGGATGTTTCCCATTTACATAAAGGCATGAAAACAATAATTCAATGTCTGGGATTGGATACCTCTGTGACCCGACTTCAGATACGTGGAGGAAGATGGATGGATGAAAATAAGTCTATACACTGAATCAGGTCGATCGGCAGAATTGAATTATTCATCTTTCCTAGAGGCTGCTAATAATTCCATTATAATCCATCATTAATTCAATCAAAATGTTTTGGTAGCAGCCTGTAACTTCACCCATCACCCATCATGAACCATGTTCAGCTGGCGCTGTGTATGAAACTGTCAAAACTAGTGATTAAGTCGAAAAGAGGATGAAACTTGTTTGTTGCTCAAATGAAGGCTTAGAGGTATCAACAAGAGACAGTTATAACATAGAAAGAGGCTATCAGGAGAATGCAGAATGATGTTTTCTTAACACTGAAGGTGAAAAAGGTCATGCAAGTTGTTATGTTCAAGAAATCATAAATCCAGTAATAACTAGATTTACTCAAAACATGTTGACAATGATTTACAAGATGTCATTCAAACTCCTGGATTCAATTAATTGATTGACAGGTGTTGACCTGACACCTGATACCACACAACTGTTGTGTTTACATAAAGGTAAATATCTGGAGTGGACAAATTAAGCTTTCTTTTGAGGTATGCGGTGTGCTTCTCGCTATAAGAGAACATTTGCTGTCAGCCTTGGAAAAGGTTTGGTCGTCCAATGCTATCAGTGTAGCGTCAGGACTAATCAGACTGCGGTGTGCTATGAAGTAGGTAGGCAAATGTCTAACTAGATTAATGTATCTCTGCAGGGAATAAAATCACAGCATCTGTCTGACCAGGCTATATATTGGTATGGTAGTTGCTTTACCTGGCAGTCCAGCTAGCCTATACACAGTACCATGTGCAGACTGCAAAGATTATACTTAACAGCTTACATTTGGGGAAATGGAAAGTCCTGGCAGAGGCAGGGACTGATAACAGGACAGACAGACAGACAGACAGACAGACAGACAGACAGACAGACAGACAGACAGAGCTTTGGGCAGTTTTGATTCCAGTTTGGACTCACTGTGAATGCCTTTCTGTGGAATTGACAACAGTGACAGGTCGGATGGATGGATTTTGAATGCAGTACTCTTACTTATTTCTACATTGTGGTAGCCTATTAGTGGTGTCAATGATAATTGATTCAGTAATGCATCGTAATTTGGCCGTGCACGATTCTGCATCAATGTAGCAATATAATTATATACATAATTATTATATAATAATTATAATACTGTATTATACAATTAATATAATTCAAAATAAAATATGTTCAGTATATCTGACTGCTCGTATTGACTGATGAAAAATTGCCATGTTGAAATGCAGTAATAAAAAAGTGTGATGCATCGAGATACATCGCAATGCATTGTAAAATCGAAAATCGAAATCATAATCAAATTGAATCGTGAGGGCAGTGCCAATGCATGCACACCTCTACCGCTTCTTCTAATTAAGAAGAAGCCCCTTATACCCTGAGTCCATTCATTGAAGGATGTTTGTTATTGCTTAAACATTTTACTCTGTAATTGTGTGGGACATTATTGCATAGTGCTGCTTTGGGTGTCCTTGAGCAGCCTCTACTGAAACAAAGCCATTGTGTGTCAAAACAAACTCTTTCTCCCCAACAGACTTCACTACGGCAACAAACGAGACAAACTTAGTTTCTTCTCACTGAGTGAGATTGATGGCTATGTTTATGCATGGACATGGCAGTATATAATGTGCAATATAATATATTTAAATAATTTTGAAATAAGAGGGCAAGCTACCATACTCATTTGTCATTTCCATGCCTGCATTCATTTGTACAATGTCAATGTCTGCACGTTATTTTCCATATCAAAGAATGGACCAGTGGAGTGTGGAGGGTCTCCTCACAGTGAGTCTATTAGAATCCACTTGGAACACTTTACAGTTGTCTGAATGGAATCAATAAAACATGCATCATCTGCTTTACCTTCAACCTGCTCTCTTTCAGCTCAACAAGATGCTTCTCTCTTCTATTGTTAGTTCATATTCATCCCATAAATGGCTGCCTTTTCTGCCTTAATACCAGTTAAATACAAATCAGATTGTATTGTATCTTTATCGTATTGTATCATCTAATCCTCTACATATCATAATCGTATCATATCCGGGCTCATACCATGCTTGCCATCCAGCATCTTATCTCAGTGGTCACAGAATACAATGAAGTGTGCCAGTGGGTGCTTAAGATTGGGCTCACTGGCAGTGCTCCTGCATAACACCATATGCCAGGATAGGTGCCAGGGGAGCTGGGCAGGCAGGCTTGATGGCTGCCAGTCTGCATGCAGATGCAGAATACTTTTTGCCCATCGTCCACTCATGCATATTAAACCCCCGACGAGCCACCTGCTCACCATACATCCTGCTTTCTAGAGTCTGGGAAATGTTACAACGGTCTGCATACCATTGTAATGGTTCCGTCCGTCCGTCCGTCCATCCCCCCCTCCCCCCCCCCCGTCCCGTCCCCCTCTCTCTCTCTCTCTCTCTCTCTCTACAATGGCACACTCTTATCTCTCTATTCCCCTGTCGTCTCCTCAGAGGCGTGAGCTATCGCCCACCACATCATGGCTCTAGTAATAGTGGACCAGCCAGAGAGATGAAGAGTGATAATGACCGCTAATAAGCTTAAAATTACTACAATTTCCATAACTGTAATCATGAAACCAGTGGAGATGCTGCTGTACCCTTGGCCATTGTGGAAATTAATTATGTGGCCTTGTATTGATTTAAGCTACCTTGTTGAGGCATGTTTAATGTTTGCTGTTCATTTTCTCATCTGTTCGATTGGCTCAGCAGCAGATTTGAACGAGAGAAATGACAGCTGAGCTTCATATAAATCTTCTGCTGAGCCAATCAAACAAAGCTGTGATCGAGGAAGTGAACAGGAAATGGGTATGGCATCTTTGGAAATCACATGGCTAAACTGTCACTGTCTTCATCTTCACCATATGGCAGGGTTATGGAGCAATTGGTAATTGACTTTAGGTCTGAAATCCTCTAAAAACCACTGTTACAAATAATGGTTGAGTACTGGCTTTGATAGTCACTGCATATATACTCTGTATCTTGCATCACTCTTACTCTCATGTGAGCTATGTGAGTCATGTTCAGCAGGAGAAAAACTTAAATAATGGCAATTCTACAAGAGAATAGATTGCATTGTATCATGTCTTGTTTCAAAGGCTATAGTCATCAGTTTCTATTTTATGTCTTGTTTCAAAGCCTACTGTACCTTCAGTTTAAAAAAAAAGAAAAGCTACTGCACCATATATGTTCAATTGAATATACAATACATACAGAGGAAGAACATTTTTCAGAAAAGCACCCAATATACAGATTTTGGCTTATCAGATTGCAGTAATTAAATTAGTTTCAACGTATATAGACATGTATCTTGTCCTCACAAACTCTTGTCCTGCTTTCACCAGCATATCCTACTACCATGAGGCTAATTGTTCTTATATTGATCTTTTCTGCACAGTAGCTAAGATAAGAGAGAAGTACTAACCACAAAGACTTATGTCTGTAAAGGCAACACAAAGAGCACAGCAAAAAAATAAGAAAGAGTATATATATTAATATATCACAGTCCATTCTGTGAAGATGCTCCACTTGTGAGCTCAGCTTTCTTTGATGTGTGCTCCAGTAAACACAGACTGTTCTCTCCCCACCACGGTCTCCTGCGCGGAGGAACAGCCTCAAGCACAACATTAGTTGTCTTCTGCTTGTGTTGTCCGCACTGGGGAGATATTCACTTCAGCAGCTTTATTAAAATATATATTTTTGCTTGATGTTGTGGGTGTGTGTATGAGAACAAATACGGTAGTTCATACAATGCAAGTGATCTTGTAGTCACAGTGTAACTAACGTTTTGATGTGATATGCTTTTTGTCTTGAGGTCATGACATCATGGCAGTGATCTCTGAATAAATTCCATAGAATTCCAGTCAGAGCTGTGTCACAATACAGCCCAATTATAAGAATTGCACGTTTCATTAACTATTTCATTAACATATTCACCGATCGGTATCGGCGAATATGCCAGTCTAACCATCGATCCGACACAGGGGTAAGGGGTTGACACTATGGCAGGTAAATAAAATGTTGGGGCATGTGGAGTTTGCCTTTTGAGTTGCACATATACGAAGTGCACATATGAGTGAGGAGTCTGCTATAAACACAAAACGATATATATAGCTACTAGTAGATAGCGATAAACAGAACACGAGATCACAACACTGGTATCGGTATTCGGTATCGGCTAACACAGAAATTGAGGTATCGGGAACGGATTGGGAACGATAAAAGGGTATAAATTATATAATCAGAGTCAACGTTCACGTTTTATGTACAGTTTCAATGAGCAGTTTCAGTGAAACAGTCGCACAGATCAGATGAGTTGCAGTCGTGCTGTGAACGCCTTAGACACTGCCTTTCTCGAACACAGTTGGAGCTTTCATTTGGCTCAGTGAGACAAAAACTGTCCGGCAATATCCGTGAGGAATAGAACAATATCTAAGCCAATTACGGCAAGATCCTTTTGCAGAAAACCTCCTTTTCCACACTTTTTTGTTATCATTACTTGGTGGCATCTCTGCTCCCTGCTACTGCCTATAGTAGCTATCTGAAATCTTGTCTGCCTGTGGACATCATTGTGGATCGAGAGAAAAGATAAGATTAGCTGTCAAAAGACAGAAGTGCACGCATGAATGCCAAGGTTACACATTTTTGAATAGTGCACTGCACACCAATGACTGGCTTTGTGTCTATGTATGTCTGTCTGTTTGGGGTATGAACAGCTGCAATACCGCTGGGTGACCTAAAGTGGCACTGTTGAGCAGCCTGCAGGCCCATTCACACTGACCACTATAAGTATAACAATAAAAGTATAACGATACAACTGTACGGTCTGTACAGTACAGTACAGTACAGTACAGTACAGTACAGTAACAATAAAAGTATAGTTGCACCACTTAGTTCACACAGTTGTGTTTTTTTATTATTTTATTCATTTTTAAATAATTACTTGCAAATCGTGTGCGACAGTACAACAACCAATACATAGGTGGCATGAATGCACAGATAATATTTTGCGATGTAGGTTGATTTGGCTGTTCTAGTCTTACATTTTTTAAAGGACCTATAACATAAAATTTTACTTTTTCCATTTATTTTGTGTTTTCTATCCCCACAAATAACCAATTTTGAACAATCAGGCTTTCATATCGCACTCTACTCTACTCGCACTCCACTCACACTCCACTCGCACTCTACTCTACTCTACTCTACTCTACTCGCACTCCACACCACTCGCACTCTACTCTAATCGCACTGCACTCCACTCGCACTCTACTCTAATCGCACTCTACTCTACTCGCACTCTACTCTATTCGCACTCTACTCTACTCGCACTCTACTCGCACTCTACTCTACTCGCACTCTACTCTATTTGGGGGTGAAAAAGTTTGGGAACCACTGTTCTACACAGTACAGTGAGCAATGCAACTGAACATGGATTGAACTGCAGTTCAAATGTCTTTTATAGAAGCTATGGTGGATCCACATGGTGTATATAATACAACACAGTTCAGCTGCATTGTGGGTGAAAAGCACCTTTTGATGTAGTCCAACCTTGGCTTGAATTCTCTCCTGTAAGCACGTCAGTGTTTACGCTTACAGAGTAAAATCAATGGCCTGGCTTTGGCAATGCAAGCATGGACTAACACATGCCTGAAGCTGTTGCTTTACTTACTGTCCCCAGTGTGTCTGTTGTTCACATGTTGGTCAATGCTGGCTTCTGAAGGGGAGTTAAGCCTCATTTAAAATGTGTAATGTCACATGCCACTCCTGGCATTTCTAGTGACTTCACACCATTGCCATGGACACTGGATGCTTGTCATTGAACTCATGTATTAAAGCATAAATACCCAGAGCTGATCCATATAGTGGCTTGTTTTTTATACAGCAGTGACTCTCAACCTTTTGAATTTCTAGGATCCCCAGTTTGAAATTTGTTAGCCCACGGACCCCCATTTGATGCTATAAATGACTCAAATGAGACCCCAATCTACTGTCACAGTGCAACTCAGAAGTAGGACCCATATGCAAGTTGCAACCAAACACAGATAATCAACATAGGGATTGGCTGGGAGACTAACAGGACACAGGTGGAGAAAACTAGCAATCGCAGGTAGGGGACAACAGAGGACACCGGAAACGCTACAAAATAAAGGTACACAATACTAAATCACTACACAATACTGAATCACCACAGTTCCTTTATCAATCACTTAGTGTTATACAGTATACACTAGGCTTTAAGAAAGAATTGAACTAACTATTATAATCTGAACAGAGTGATTTGAGGGTTCAGGCAAATTACGAAAATTAATGCTGGAATCAAGGGATGGGAATTATCGATTCATTCGTTAATTGATCATTAATACGTTTAGATAAACCTTATCGATCGATTAACCGGTTAGTTGATAAGCAAAAAACAGAAAAATAATAATAATCTAAGATTATTTTTATCCCACGATTTTGCAACCCATTTTGCAACCCAGTGTCAATTATCTAATGTAATCCTGGGCACTACACTTCCTCTGCCAAACTGGGGGGCAGCGGACTGACCTCATGCTTCCTTCTATGCATGAGGAGTTGAAGCTGCTTCTTTTCACCTGACAGGGGGGAGTTTCCATGGTTGGACGTAGCGCATGGAAGGAACACGTTATTCCGGCCAGTTCCTTTCTCCTCCACATTTTGGGTGCCCTAAATTGATATGAAATTATATGACAACCTCTGCTATAGAGGAAAGCTGACAGAAAAATACTTTATAAAAATAAAGGAAACATCTCAGTCTAAGGAGTTCTCCTTTTTTGTGTCTTTTTCCGTCAGCTTTCCTCTATGTGTTTGAGACCACCGCTCCTGTAGTCAAGCTTGAACAAAGGACGAAGACGTTTCCCCAGAACCTCTGCTATAGACAGCATTCCTTCACTCGGGAAGTGTTCACGTGCCACCGTCTGACCTCAGACATCCCTCCAAATACTGTAGATTCTCTCTGACCTTAAATCAGTCAGTACATGTGACATTCGGAGCAAAGAAGAAGAACAAATAAAATAAAATAAAACATCATACCTTGAGTTGTCTTCTACTTTACTTCATCAGTTGTGTAGTTCATGATGAGCCCTCCAGCATCTCCAGTCATCTCCATCCTCCATACATCTGGCTAGCTGGCCAGTACTTTCCTGCATCAATGGCACCAACCGGCCTCATTCTCCTGGCTGCCATCTTCTCACTCAGCCTTGGATGTTTAGCACTGCACATACAGTAGCATTCTGGTGTAGTGCAGTGATCAGGAATTTAGGGCAGGCTCTAGGGTCCAGCATTCACAGCATGTCAAAGGAGAATGGCTTGTGCTCGCTCTGTCTCAAGTTTCTGAACACCAATGGCAATTTTGCCACGACGAGATGAGCAGTCCGCTGCCAGGGGCCAGGCACCAGTTGTCCACAGGGATCCTGGTGTTTTTGAGTAGCTGTTTAAATTGGTCTTTCAGCCGTCTCTTGGGTCCCCCTAGCAGCCTAGAACCAGGGTTTGTTTGGGGAGGGATGAGTCTTCCCTGCAACATAAATGACCAAAGAAGTGAAGCTGAAATAAAACAATTCTACATGCAGTTGCAGTCAGAGCTTGATCTCACCTCTCCCTGAATCATCTAACTATGGTGGATCTATCTTTTCTTTCTTCAGGGACGGGATATTCATAATCTTTGAGTAATTATTTATAATCCTTAAAATCTGGACAGCCTGAGGAGCTGCATGAATGTTTACATCACAGAATTAAAGTATTTAGTATCAAAGCTGCTGTGTGTGTGTGTGTGTGTGTGTGTGTGTGTGTGTGTGTGTGCATGCTCCTCAAAGTGCCCATTCCCATGCCCAAAAATAATAATAACTAGAACTGCACTCTGTCGAGTGCATACTTGCTTGTTGCACACTAGTAGGCCTACTAGTGCGCAAGCAGAGCGCGCAAGTACTGTCGACCACTACAAGCTGTCAAATCTCACTTTTCTCTGTGAAGGACGTTTGAAATGTTGAATTATTAGGTTTAACTATTTGCTACCTGCCTCTACTTGTTCTATGCATGTAAAAAATTACTTTGCACCACTTTTCATGCACCGTCCCAGCATATTCGATGCGTGTGCAAATCACGTAATGATACTTGTGCCTGATACGGCAGTGGTGCCAGATTACATACATGTATACAGTACATAGGAGCATTACCTTTAATCCTCTCGACACTAAAACATATCGTCATTACGTCACCATCGAAAACCAATTACACTGTGCGGCATTGGGTCCTTTAATCCACATCTTTATTACGTCATCATTGAGAGCTAGTTATACCAGCTAGTTATACCAGTGCCGGGTGGATTAAAGGAACTGCATGCCTCTATGTGTATGTATATGTAATTTGTAGGGCTGTCACGATTCGCCTAGTCCACGATTCAATTCAATTTTCGATTTGCAGCTCACGATTCGATTCGATGTTCGATTCGCTATCACGATTCGCCTAGTCCACGATTCAATTCAATTTTCGATTTGAAGCTCACGATTTGCTTCGATGTTTGATTCAATTTTTCAATCAATTTTTTAAAAACCTCCTTTTTCAGCATTGAGGGCTATATTCATTATAATTTAGGCCAATATCTTGGTTTGTAAAGAAAAACACTTGTTTCCCAATAAGTCACATTTATTTTCTATAAATAACAAATCAGAATGAGAATAATAAAAGGTTTAACAACTTTGGGTTTTATGCCCTAACATTTTTTTAATGTTTCTTTAAGATGAGATGACTTGTAACATTCTTGTTAAGCTCTAAGTAAGTAAAAGAAAGAAAAAAAAAGACAAATATAGTATATAGACCCATCTGTTGTTAGTGCAATTTGATCTGCATGGCTCAGCCCTTCAGTGATTTGTGCCCTCACTTTATCATATCAAGGTGTGTGAATGTGTGTGTGAATGGGTGAATGTAATGCACCATCTATGTAAAGGTGTGTGAATGTGTGTGTGTGTAGTGGGGGGGGGCCTTACATCGATGTCGGTGTTGTTGAGGAGCTGAGAGGAGATGTCCGTACAGTTGTCCCGCTTGGCCAAGGCGGGCATGTCCGCGTCGCTGTACCACTTCCTGCTGGCGCTGTGGGCGTAGGAGGTGGCCGGGGTGGCATGCTGCACCCTGGTGGTGGTCACGATACCAACCGCCTTACCTGGAGGAGGGAGAGAGAGAGGAGAGGAGAGGAGAGGAGAGGAGAGGAGAGGAGAGGAGAGGAGAGGAGAGGAGAGGAGAGGAGGGGATGTCACTGTGATGACGGAGCTATAGAGACAGAGTTACACTTCTTAACACAATGTAAAAACTACCAACGTTTTATGTTATAATAAATGTTTAGAATGGGTCCCATGCAGCATGTAGAAACTGCCCGATGCTAACTTGCACAATGTTGAGCCAATTTTCATAACACGTGACCTATAGAAGGCAAAATATTCAAATTTTCATCATGCTTTATCTAGCATGTGACGTGTCAAACGAGGGGGTTTTCCATGATGCTGAATCCATTCGTTATGCAAAAAACGGCCATGCCCACTTTCCCAAATGTGCTGACATCATCAATTTGTGATGACGGCATTAATTGGCTGTTTTTAGCCCAATGAGTGTTTTTTTTCTTCTCAAAACTAATGCTTGGAATGGATTCAGCACCATGAAAACCCCCTAGTTTGACACGCTACATACATGTTCACAATGGGGCTCTATGGGCTGGCTACTATATAGACTATATGGCGGTCCCGGCAGGCATATCTTTTCTAATGAGGGGTACGCAGGATAATTAGTGTCAATCTGGGGGTCCTTGACACGAAATGGTTTTGGGAACCATGACTGGTATACAGTAAATCTAAATAATAATTCAGCGAATGTCTGAATGAATGTCACTGACAGCGCGTTATCTCATCATTAACTGCACGAATCACTGAATCACTGATTTCAATTTGTGAAACTGAACATAAATGCACAAAAAAGCTCTTAATAAAACATAAATGTAATGCCTAAATCAGCTAGACAAGAACACTGCATTACAAAATGACAAAGCAAGGTAATAGCAAATGGCATGGTATAGACAATTGACCATAAATCTCACGAATGTAAAATAAAACAGCAAAATATGCATCATTACTTATTCTCAGAGATGAAACATGTAAGATAGACTCACAGACAAAGCTTCTTCAAGGCTCAAAACAGGTGGATGGCAAGAGATTCAATATTCTGTAAGATCTGTAGAACATACTGTGTGTTTTCTCAAAACAATGGCTGACCAGGAAGTAAAGGCCTTGTGACATGTGATCACAACTACCAATAAGAACACAGGGAAACTAGAACACATTAGCTGACAGCAGTCTTCAAAGCAACCACTAACTAGAAGATGCTAAATACTCTTTTCCGTCAAGAGGCATGACAATGGCCCAGGCGGTGGCGTAACCGTCTGGGCAATAATTTTTTGCCCCCCAAAATTATTTGCCAAAATTATTTGCCAAAATTATTTGCCAAAATTATTTGCCCCCCAAAATTATTTGCCCCCCAAAACTATTTGCCAAAATTATTTGCCCCCCAAAATTATTTGCGAAAATGATTTGCCCCCCAAAATTATTTGCCAAAATTATTTGCCCCCCAAAATTATTTGCCCCCCAAAATTATTTGGCAAAATTATTTGGCAAAATTATTTGCCCCCCAAAATTATTTGCCAAAATTATTTGTATCGTAGCAGCATATGACGTCAGGGTATAACTGGTATAACTAGCTCTCAATGATGACGTAATAAAGATGTGGATTAAAGGATCCAATGCCAGGGTGTAATTGGTTTTCGATGGTGACGAATGACGATATGTTTTCTATGTAATTTGTAAGTTGATTAGCGTAATACTGTGGTTACTTTGCACCCCGTTTGATGCGTATGTATCGTCCCAGCATGACGTGAGGGCATAACTGGTATAACTAGCTCTCAATGATGACGTAATAAAGATGTGGATTAAAGGACCCAATGCCAGGGTGTAATAGTAGTCATTACGTCATGCGCTGGGACGGCGCTTACGCATCAAACATCGTCCTGGACGAAAACTATTACTTGCGCACTCTGCTTGCGCAAGTAATAATGAGAAGAAAATCACACCCGTGTGAAGTGAGGAGTGCTCTTATCATCATACATCATCTCATTCGGGCCAATCACAATTTGCGTCCTCACTTTTGTCATCATTACACTGGCCTAATGTGCACAAACACTCAAAACTCAAAACAGTAGCAAAACAGTATAGCAAAACAATGTTTGTGTTTAGTTTGTTTTTGTTTTGTGTTTGACGGGCGATAGCCCCTCCTATGTCCAGCTTTTGGTGTAACCCACATTTTGTTCCAACACAAACATTAAATCCCATTGGGGGGGGGGGGGATATATAGATCTATGCATCACTGAACGAAACAGTTGTGTATGCATCGTTAAATGTGGAATTATTTTCGAGCAGTGCTTCCATGGTGTCCCCAGATTTATTTGTTTTTTGGATGAATGAATAATTTCCTCCGCAGGTACGTAGCAACCTCCTCCGAGGTTAAATATGGGTCATGATGGAATACAACTACTTCCTGTTGGCACCATCTGGCAAACAGCTCAGACAGACGGTTGATAATGGCTGTGGCTGTCGCTGTGTCACAGCTCTGTTAGCAGCAGTAGATGGTTCTAATGATGGTTCTATACAGTGGACTAAACTTATCCATCCATGGGGTTTTCTTCAGTACAGACAGTGAAGATATTTCAGCTGCTTGGCAGCACTATGTTCCCCACTAGCCCTGATACTCCAAAGTGAACTGTGATGAAACTGTCTCCAACTCTTTTGTGAAAGTCACTGTTGGCTATTTTCTGAAATGCTGCCACACAAGCGATCTGGGCAGCTTCCATAGCATACTGTACATGAAGTCCCTGTTAAGTCAAGTTGTGATGCAATGTGGGGTAATAGTCCTGCAGGCAAGCAATATAGTTGTATGCAGAAACCCCAAACCTAATGCAAGTAAGTCAGGTGGTGGATAAAACATTGGCGACGACGGAGGACCAGGACGACGGAAGAAGTGGTGGGTTTAGTTTAGGACTTTCTCTTAGTTTTGCATTTGCAGAGGTTTTTCAGGGAGCAAAACAGTCAACTAAAATGTTAATAATTAATTAACTGTAATGTTCTTCCTTTCTAGGGCTTCGTACCAAAGGTGAGTGTGGGCGGGGTCCATCCACGGACACACAGGTATAGTATAATTCTTACTTTAAAGTCACTTTCCCCAGGGTGGGGGATTTAGGGGTATACAGCCTTCAGTTTACAACTACAAGCCACACATGAACACATCATGTCCAGCCGAGCCCAACAGACCTTTTCCAGGTAGGAAACACACAGTCAGTCTAATGCGATATTTCAATATACTGTTTGTAAAGGAATGTGGACTCGCTTACTGCTAGAACGGCATGCCACCTTCACTGTCGGCGAGTCATTTCATGTGTTTTTGAGACTGCGCAGGTCTTTCTCATCTGAAGGCTTCCAGCAGGTCATTTGAGAAATACCTGCCTCCCAGTACATGGGCATGGCCCAGCCTTCCGCACTCCGCCTCGCACGCTCTCTTTCTCTTTCTCTCTCTCTCTCTCTCTCTCTCTCTTTTTTTTTGTTGCTGCAATATGCAGTAGATTGTACAGGCTACTCAATGGGTATTCACGCCTCTCTCCATGGTGCTGAATAAGCACATTGCCAGAGACCAGATCAACATATAGCCCAGGGGTGGGCAACTATTTCAATGGCCAAGAAAGAAAGAAAGACAGACTTCATGCGAGAGAAAACACACACACACACACACACACACACACACACACACACACACACACACACACACACACACAATAATATATGAAGGTAGAGCTTTGTGGAAACAAGGTTGAACAGAGACAGTTCAGTTTGGATGACAGTCAACAAGTCCTGACCTCTTTTGTGTTCTTTCAGTGGCTCTGTAAACTGTGTTTGTGAAAAACGGACTGCTGTGTTCCTGACATTTCCTTCACCTTTAATTTCCTCAGTTCACTGGCAGCATTGATTTTAACGTGTTTTTGTTTTGTTGTCCCCTCACGCTATATAGGCCTCATTTATCAATATTTTCATGAATGTCAAATAAAACTAGAGTGGGTGGAGTTAGAGTGACCGTCTTCGAATGGGACGGTTCACGGGTTGACCTCTGTGAGATGAAGCTGATATAGCAAGATGTGTCATGCGCGCACAGCCGCACACACACCCTACTTCCCTATCACCCTATCTCTCTCTCTGACAACACCAGGCTCCATGCAGATAGCATCCACCCCAGTGTTTCCATGGAAACTGGACCATATTAATTTGCCACGGAGTGTGTGTGTGTGTGTGTGTGCGCGTGAGCACGTACAGTATATGAAATTATGTCATGTGGTCAATGGAACAATTCCTCACCCATGAACTCAATCCCCAGTTCATCCTTTTCTTCTATCTAAGGAGAGAGAGAGAGAGATAATGGTAGAGAGAAGGAAATAGAGAAATAAATGAGAGAATAAGGTAGACAGGAAGGGAGACATTTATTCAATTATTACAGCTTGAGGCATTTCTAACGTCCTTTGTACTCGCGCCATAGAGCATGTTGTTTGTTTGACTATACTTCCTCTGACATCTTCCTGTCTTTTCTTTATCAAACAATGTGCTGACTCATCATGCTCACACACTTATCCTTGTGAAGGTCTTCACACACCAACAAAACTGCCCTGACTGAACAGTGAATGGCATCTGGCTTGGTGTTTTTGCATACATGGCGTAAAGTTATGTATATATTGTAAGATGTTGCATGACCCGAAACCCAGATGACCTAAAGGTGGTCGTACACTAGCCGATAATCATTTTTGACGCTCGGGGGGTGCCAGACTGAATCGGGAGCGATTCTCGGGCATAAATTATCGTCTAGTTTGAGTGTATAAAAGATCCAATCGTAATCCCTTCCAACACAAACATTAACAAGCCTATACCAGCTGCTATGCTCACGCACCTTATTTTGAAACCTCATGTAGGCCTATTGTACAGTATGTGTTTGGATGGATATGCACATTGTGTAAATATATGTAGATACATATGATTCCTTCTCTCTTTTCTTTATATTTTTGGAAACAATCAAATCGATTGGATGAACATGTAGTTCACAAGATGAAAAGCAGACACACACGCACACAGTACAGTTAAGTCCTTCCCTCTAGAGCTCTTCACGGGTCCAGAAATCTGAAATTAATCTGTGACAGACATTTTACCGATTCCGACCCGTTCGGAATCGGCTAACGCTCTGGTTCGGTCTCTATCCTTTTATTACTCTATGGCGCACATGCAGCGGACAGAGACAAAGATTATACCATCCGACTGATACCATCCGACTGGCACACAATCACACACTGATTGTGATTATTTTTGTTGTTGTTGCAAATGTTAATAAGATATTCAGACAGTACACACACACACACAACAGCCTACGGGTCTTCTCGGATCCACTCAGACATTACACATAATGATTGGCAGACCCGAGTTCCGAGGGGGATACGTCCGATTCCGAGTGATTATGATAAAACACGACTCCGACCCAAGCGGGTCTCAGGTCAACTCGGGTATTTTCGGAGTCGGGGGACCCGGTGAAGAGCTCTACTTCCCTCAATCTTGCACCATAATGGAAGGAAATAGATGAAGAGAAGCACTCATGTTCATTCCATCTTGACAGCAGACTTTTTTCACACCACTTTAATGTAATCTGATTCCAATTAAATTTAAACCTTCACAGTTGAATTGCGAGCACACAAAGAGTTTATCTCATGTACTGTACAACTCACTGATGCTCTTCATGCACTACCGTCATGAACAAGCCTCTGGCGAGCGAGTGTCAGAGTTCTTGTGCACAGAGGACGTAAATCCCTGAATGTTAGGATATTCTCAGCAAGGTTGGATTCATCTTTCATTAACCAGAGTCTACCAAGAATGTGTTAAAAAAATACGTAAATAAGAATAAAATGTAGCGCAAGTGTTGCGTGAGCCTTAGGTGTAGATATGTAACTCAAAAGTCTTATAGTTCATAATAGCGTAGTAACTATATTATACTGTACACTACTGTAGTATAATGAACTATTCGTTTTTTTAATATAATTTTTATCCCACGATATTGTAACCCATTTTTCACCCCTGTGTCAATCATCTAATGTGATCCTGGGCTCTACACACCCTCCACCAACCTAGTCCCCATATATGGGGGACTTGAACTCATGCTTCCTTCATGCCTGAGTGTCCAAGTTGCTCCTTTACACCTGACAGGGGGAAGTTTCCCTGGTTGGACGTAGCGCGTGGAAGGAACACGTTATTCCAACCAGTTCCTTTCCCCTCCATCAAGCGCCCCGGCTGGCCAGGGGGAGGCAGTTTAGTGACCAGGATTACTGCATGTTTTTTGTGAGGGTACCTACCCTAGGGGACACAGGGAGAACATGCAAACTCCACACAGAAAGGCCCTTTCGCCAACCCCGCCTTCGGGTATGGGCACTGATGACGCGGAGGAGGAAACACGCCGCCAGCACCCACAGCGTCCCGAGCGGGAATCGAACCCAGGACCTTCTAGCTGTGAGGCGACAGCACTACCAACTGTGCCACCGTGCCCCCTATATGAACTATTAGTGTATGAGTTGACAGTGTACATCCTACTATAAATGTGCCACGTCTCTGCGTGGCACAGTACCGTTTGACCCACCGACTTCACATTCGACACACGTGTTCCACACCCCCACAGGGAGTGCAGTACCAGGTATCGAGTCGGTCGGACCCACGGTTCTCCAGAACCACCACAAAAGCTCTGGTCAGGCTCTGCCAGTGGGCCTAATGAGGCCAACTCCTTTCACCTGGGCCAGGCTCTGCCAGTTTTTTTGGTTTTTGCCGGCCTTCTCCTACCAACTCTTCCCTTTTAACCTTTTCCCTTGAGACGATACCATCCAGGTACCGTGATCGTGATATGAAGTATAATTGCACGCCTGTGTTTTCATTCAAATCAGCGCAAGGCAAAACATCGGGGCTTGCATTGCGTGGTACGTCTTGCGCTGCTGATCCTAAACCAGCATAATCACACGTAACACAGCCGTTCATGTCGCTGGAACACTAACCTGATCCTAGGTCAGCCTAAATGATCACACTTTAAACAGAACTTCTTTCCCCGTTTTTCTCCTCCGCAGCGCTGCGCAGCATGAGCGCACATCAAGCCCCAAGTAAGACTATCCAACATTGAAGCTGCCACTACCTACTGGCGAAATGTGGAATTTCAGCACTTTCAGGGAGGTGGACGGACGTTCATGACGCCAGGTGCGTAAGCCCGGACTGGTCCGGGGCTAGGCTAGGCTAGGAGTAAAAAATGTAATGCCCCACTGGGTGTCATCAATACCACTACACAGAGTTTCATGCAAACCAACCAACAGAGAATGCAATCGCACCGTTTCACTGAGCAATCAAGAATGCTGCGATCCATTAGCAGACGTTCAAATCATGGCAAAATCTAAAACACAGAGAAACCTGAATGCCTATAAAACACTCAAAATAAAGATTTAGGTGCACGGCCAATACATTTTTGCAAGGACATTGATGGCTTCTTTCTCCTCCTAAAATGATAGTGGGGCTGAGTGAGACAGTCTATGATTGTTTTTTTTTTTGTTTTTTTTCCACTATTTTGTAACCCAGTTTTCTTTTCACCCAGTGCTAATTATCTAATGTAATCCTGGGCGCTACACTTCCTCTGCCAACCTGGGGGGGCAGCGGATTGACCTCATGCCTCCTTCTATGCATGAGGAGTCCAAGCTGCTTCTTTTCACCTGACAGAGGGGAATTTCCCCGGCCGGACGTAGCGCGTGTAAGGGACACGTTAATCCGACCAGTTCCTTTCCCCTCCATCAGGCGCCCGGCTGGCCAGGGGGAGGTAGTTTTAGAGACCAGGATTACGGCATGTTTTTGTGAGGGTATCTACCCTAGGGGACACGGGGATAACATGCAAACTCCACACAGAAAGGCCCTATCGCCAACCCCCGCCTCGGGTATGGGCACTGATGACGCGGAGGAGGGAACACGCCGCCAGTGCCCACAGCGTCCCCAGCGGGAATCGAACCCAGGACCTTCTAGCTGTGAGGCGACAGCACTACCAACTGTGCCACCGTGCCCCTCAGTCTATGATTGTTGAGAAAATAGGGGTGAAGAGAAGAGAAGATAGGTGGTCTGGCGTATCAGTGTCTGCAGTCTCACTGATAGCTCACAGAGATTCACACACTGGAATCAAATGAATGGTGTGACTGCTTCTCCCTTAGTGCTGGTGTTGCGTATATTAGTATCGCAACGCAAGACTAGTTGCGTGTGGCCTCAGCAGGCTGGCACATCCAAGCCGGCACACTTGCAGATTGCTGCAACCGCAATTTACTCATTTGCATTTAGGACAGGAATCCACTTATTTTCTGAAAAACTGTTTTTCAGAAAACTTACGTCAGGATTTAGATTTTAGAAGGCCTTCAGTCTGTTACCAGCTAATCTCCGGCACCGTTGGCCCGGTCGCTACACAACTGTGCACCCTGGATGCCAATTAGCCCTTTGCCCCAACCCGTCCTTGTCCAATATAGGCACATTATAGCAATGGTTAGTGGTTACTAAGAAAGGAGTTATGGAACACTTTCCTTCTCACCCATTGAGATGCATGCTAGTCAACCAGGCCTGCAGTAGGCTATGCACTGGACAAATGTGCATGACATTATTCCAATAAAAAAAAGATACGAGGAAATGTTAGAGGAACTATTTATGCAGTGTACGGACTATAGTGATTAGTATTACGACTCACTCAATTACCAGGTGATGGCAATAATACTAATATTGCAACATTCCCACTAGGCAGAGGACAACAACATGACAAAATATTCAAATCAGCCTCATGGTGGTGCTATAACAGCTCAATTTGCATTTTTACCTATAATTTCACCGACCCTACACCGATGGGGTAGGGTGGGTGTCGGACTTTTAGGACATCGGACAAAATATATATGCACATATATATGCACTCTTCTTCCCCTGCCTAGTAAAACAAAACAAAAATGCACATCAACAGCTGGATCAGGCAGATTCCTCATGTTCTGTGAAGGTGCTTGTGAAGGTACTAGAACTAGATTCATGCATTGGTCGATGTGCTGCCTCACAGGACACTGCAGCCACCCCTTAAATGATCTGAAGCCATTCCTACATGAATGCACCCACCAACCTGGGTTAACGACCGTGACTGGAAAGGAGGTAAATGTGCTGAACGTAAATGGAAAGCTTCTAAATTATGGTGCAATTTTGCTGCCATGAAAGACCTTTTAAAATTGTTGAACAACGTAAAATATCAAAATATTTCTCACATTTCTCGCTGCAAACCCTCATAACACCAAATTACTTTTCAGACTGGTATGCACTTATCCACCGCCCTCGCAATTGCAATGAAATAATTTCTATTGAGATGTGAGACATTCCGGTCCTTTAGAGACCACATCATGCCTGCTCTACCACACAGCCAGTCTGATTTACTGAAGATAATTATATCAGTCATGAAACTCTCCTCATCTTACAAACGTGCAATTGGTTCCTAACTAACAATCATTTAGCTGCTGGGACCCTAAGTAAGGATGATGACTAAGGATCAATAAGGACTCCTGCTACCCGTAGCCCACTTGCAGTGGTGTAGTAACACAGCACTAAAAGATATATATATATACATATGTGTATGTGTCATTTACGCCTCTGATCTGCCTCTGCACGTCACTCACTTCACCTCTGCGTTTTCAGAAGCGTTAATATTGTAACCTCGACACAGCATAACATCATAAACGATCCCAGAACGCCTGCATTCTGTTCACAGCTGATTACGTGACATGTGCGTCAACGCACTGCAACGCATGCTGGGTTATAGGCGCATGATGGGAAGCCGATGTTTTGAATTATTTTTTAAAGCTAGATGTGAGCATACCAAAGGCACGTGAACCTCTAGTTACTAGAGGTTCACGTGCCTTTGGTAACTATATACGTATATATATATATATATACTAGAGTCTAGTATATATATATATATATATATATACGTATATAGTTGGATATGGTTGCTATCACCCCACAGCAGCCAACTGCATTTCACAGCCCTGTTTAGTTCTACTTCAGATCCTCATGTTCGCTGAGATGTCTTGTATTCTGCATCACAGCTCCAGAGGTCTAACTATTTGTCTGCAACCTCTCTTCCGTCACCTCCACTCTGCCACACAGTGAGACACAATATTAAAGTTAATATTTAGAAAACATTTGATTAATTATTTATATCTCGACTCGTGAAGCTATCGGTGGAAAATAGCTATTAAGGCCACTGTAACTGTGGCCTTAACTGTACTTGCGTTTCAAAAGGAAGACGCTTTATTCCTGTCTGATGTGTATTGAAGCATATTCATTGCATTCAACCTAGATACATTTTATCTGAAAGGTCATTTGCAACCTGTGATTTAAATTCAATATCTGACCATTACACAGACACAAAACAGCCTCACGCAGCACCAAATGATGGAGCAGATTTATACCTCAACCATGTTCACCTTGGCAGCCTTGATTTGGGCATGTCATTACAGACCAAAACAACAAACAAAAACCAACCAGGAGACTCAGGATAGCTCTTCAGTAGAGATTGTGGAAAAAGACCTCCCCTCCCCTGCTATAGCCTAGATTCAAGTCCCACCAGGATTTCTCTCCCATGGTTCCCTCTCCTCTTGACAAACTACAGTAGCTCACCAAATAAATAAAAAGAGCAGACACTGCAGATTCTCTCCTAAATAAATATAGCTTTTTTGTTTTGTTTTTATTAGTTATAATTAATGCTACTCATCAACCACCTGCAGAAATGTGCGAGCAACCCCGTTGTTGCCCTCAAGTGATTTGAATCTTATCATCATAATTTATTTAACCAAGTAAAAGTAGTAAAATATCTTTCTAACAGGGGCCTGGACAAGAGAGCAGCACAAAACAGTCATAGAAAAGTAGATACTTTTTTGAGGGATATTCAGCTATAGTGTAGATTTGAGTGTCCTAACACAAACATTACAGTAAATGCCATTGACAATGAACGGAGAATTTACGTCTTATGTAGACGAGCAAACCGGTGTTTTTGTTCAATTCCCATTGACAATGAATGGAGAATTTACGTCATATGTGTCTAAGCAAATCGACATGTTACGTCATGATAATGTACGGTGATAAGAGCGCCCCTCACTTCAGACAGATGTGATTTTTAAATTGTTATTTTATTAATTAAGTGATATTTACAGCTTCACCACAATGTGAAGGTTTGTCTTGGGTCCATATTATCACACAAAAGGTGAGACAAAATAAGAAAAAAGGAGAAAATTGGGGTGCATACTTAGTTTAGACTACTCATTGGTTAGACATGGGTTAAGGTTAGGTTTAGGTGTGATGCCCCGTGGGAGGTTAAGTTTAGGGTGAGGGTTTGAGATAGGTTGTAGCAAATTGAACATTAAACAACAATGTAGTACTAGTTATGCGTCTTTGTTCCTCCAGCCCTATTGTAAACAGCCTAATAGTGCTATTGTTGAAAGCTTTCAAAATTAACAAGCATTTCCATTTCAACAATGACAGTTTCTGCATTGTTGAATCATTTCTACAAGCCACGAGTCATCATTAATTGCTCAGTGGAGAGACAGTGGGTATGTGCAGGGTTAAATATGACTGGTAGCCAACACTCATCATGCTATTAAGCTTGTTATTAAGGTCTCAGTGGAGACAGTGGATAAAGTATACACAGTGTTAAAATGTTACCAGTAGTAGCTACAGTAGCAGTGTGTATCACTACATCACAAGCTGTTATTGTATAGAAACAGGTTTTGTTTCAAAGGAACAGAGATAACAGGAATACGGATGAGTGTGAGTGAGGTGGTGCGGTTATATTTCCCTTTATGTTGAGCTCTGTGTGTGTGTGTGTGTGTGTGTGTGTGTGTGTGTGTGTTAGTTTTTATTTGTTTATTAAAAGTATTTGTGTGAGGGTACCTAGGGTACACGGGGAGAACATGCAAACTCCACAAAGAAAGACCCTTTTGCTCTATATAAAAAGAAAACCAGTCGTGACCCATACAAATGTGTCTGTGACCCAATTCCACTGTTTGGGAAACAGTACTCTCTAGTCTACAAAGGCTAGCCATCTATAAGTCTGTGAGCTAATATCGCAAAGCTAATATCGCAGAGCTAATATCGCAAAGCGCTGGAGTACAAGTTTTCAGCCCAATCCGAGCCCCATTTACTTTAACATTTAGAGTCATACAGCATAAAATGGCCACAGGGAGTCCAAGATCAACACTCGAACCACGCTAATCCCAAGATGCAAATTGTTCAATTGTTTCTTAAAAAAGGGACATTTAAGGCCACTACATGCTCAGATTTTAGGTGACTATCTACCTACCCCCTACCATACTATAGCCTACTCCAAAATGACACCACTGACCCCTCCGAGTGGCTTATCCGTTATCCCAGCTGCGGTGATAAACCACTCACCATTCACCAAGTCTGAAGTAACTGGAGCTGTCGAGCTGGAGGTCCATGGTCTATAAGAGTTGAATAGTAGCCTACCACAAAATACAATTAAATAAATAATAAACAGTGATCGAAATATGTTACCATTTAAAAAAAATATATATATATATATATAGTGATATGTTTGTGATGAATTGAGTATGAAGGACCCCAATGGAAACAAGCCAATAGGCTTTCTTGGGTTAAAATCCTCTTAGCAGACCTTGTATTTTCTGTGCACTTTTTTCTGCTGTTAATAAAGTATTCAATCAATCAATATACATATATAATACAATGAGTAGAAATAGTGATTTAAATAGACAATACACAAATATAAAATACAAATGCAATTAAATTAATGAATTTGTTTTCTTTCAACATGACTTTTGTTTTGTGTTTTTAGTTTTTTTGGACAAAAAAAACTTGCTTATAACATAAGCAAGCAGAAAGTACTGTAGCCGGGGTATCTGTGTCTCATATTGTGAAAATATAATAATAATATTAATAAAATGATTTAAAGACAGAACTAGAGTAGCCTATTGTCTGCTAGCGTGGTGCTTGCTTATTTTATGGATATACATACTGTTGACTTTTACAACTTTGTCATTCAACAACAAAAAAACACACACGAATACATTGCATTAAACATTGCTGCCTCCGGGCGGGTCTTTGCGCAACCGCTCCGGACCATGATGGATCTAAATTAGGCAGAGTCAACTGTTCATGAGGTATGGGTTAGTAACCTCTCGTCTACAACAATACACCCAGCGACGAGCCAATTCTTCAGATAGTCTCCATTTCCATTTATGTCCTGGCGGATAAAATCCAGTCTGTTTTGCATGCACGGGGGGAACTCTATAGTCTGTGTTTCTTGTGCGTCTTTATTAAACAGATGCTTCAACACGTTTAGACAAAGTGTTTTTTTGCACACGCAAAGTTTACAACGGACATTAATATACTTGACATCTTTGACAGACAAGAATGCAAAATAATACCGATACATTTCTCTGTCATGCAGGTCTGTGTCTGTTGTTTTTAGAAGTGAAACGAGTGTGAGACCCCAGACCTGCCCCAGACGCTCGTGGGGTAATCGTGTCGCATTCGGGTTCTTGGAAACGCCCCCCTGAGGTTAGGTTTAGGTATAGTTTTACTGAGGTTAGGGTTAGGGTTAGGTTTAGTTTTACTGAGGTTAGGTTTAGGTATAGTTTTACTGAGGTTAAGGTTAGGGTTAGGTTTAGGTGTAGGCTGTCAATCACAGCGACTGGCCAGTCACAGCGCACCATTTCCTCAAACGCGACACGGAACCCTGACCAGCGCCCCAGACGCATACGCTACGTCATAACTGTGCGCAGGCTGTGCAGGCCAACAAAACAGATCTACAAGCTACAAACATAGCTACAACGCATGTCTGTTTATACCCGTTGATAGCTTGTAGATCTGTTCTATTTTTGCATGCCATGCAACAACCATCTACTATGAGTGCATAACCGAACGAATGAACCAAAATAAATGACGCTCATTTGTAAGTGAAAGTAATAAGTAACGAAGAGTGTTTTCAGTAAATAGTTACTATATTACTATTTCTGCAGAGTAATTCGTTATATTACTAGTTACTGGAAAAAGTAATAATATTACAGTAATATGTAACTAGTAACTCGTTACTGCCCAACACTGGTAGCATGAGTATGATGGCCTATTTTTCAATAAGTATACGTGTAGGTGCATACGTGACCACCATGAAGGTAGTCACCCATGTAGTGGCCATATAGCTCTCTCTGAGCGTAATGCTTTTACTTTTCTCACGAGACATCACTGGGTCAAGCTGGGACATTCTAGCTGGCTATTGGAACTGTATTTTCTGTACAGAAACAGAGCACTTGGATATCTCACTGAATGACCTTCATACTGTCAGCTACTCTGCAGATGATTGAGTCTTTGCGTGCGTACACACACACACACACCAAAATCAAAGCAATACAAAAGACAGTTAATATGGATATGGGTTCATTATATGAATGTATGAAATGTATAAAGAACATTCTGTAATGCAGTGTTATATAAAAGAGGTAATAGTAGCAGTAGAGTTGGTGAGAGTGCCACTAACATTGATTAGGCTAGCATATACATAATATCATAATCAATAAAACACAATCAATATTAGTCTCTGTTGGGGCAACTGTGAACCCTATTAACATTCACATTTCCTATTGAGCAATATTAGGATAATTAGGAACACTTAAAACGGTCCAAGTTCAAAGTCAGAGGGAATACCTTGCAGGGATATAAACTGTGTCCTAGATAAAAAATCCTAGTCATGTCACTGCTTTGATAACACAAACCACAGCACTGCAATCCAAGTGGAGCACAAAACACATCTAGGTAATGGGTTTCACATTTGCAAATGCAAAATGAGGCAACAGAGCAACGTTATACTGTGAGATGCCGGTTTGAAGACATCCAGGCTGAATAAATCTCCTCCAATCTCATTGCCACTGCCAGCCTCATGAATGTACATGTGTGTGCTAGATCGTTAGTGATTTATGTCTACTCGACACACCGTCAATTCACATTTCATGAACCAAGGTAATGTAATGTTTGAACAGCAGTGTAATTGCTGCCGATTAAATTCTAATTCAGTTCCCTTTGTTTGATCATAATGTCCGTCCCTTTGAGTAGAAGTGAAGACAGATTGACTCACAGGGTAAAAGGAATTTCAGGACAGAAATAGATTAAAGGACAACGTTAGTTTTTTTCTACCAAGGTTCATGTTATTAGAGAAACTAAAAGGTGAGTGTTAATTTTCTTTAATTTGCTGCTTTCTTTTGTTTTGGGGATTTTAGCAGTTTTTGACAGGGGGGCATTCGAGCATGGGGCTAAATATGTATTTTTTTTACAAAATATGACGATTATTTTTTATTTATTTACTATAGTCCTAATAAACCCCAAGAAATTACATCTGACCACAAAAGATCACAGGATCTATTTAATGTGACAAACTGACATATTGAGCCTATACACACAGTATAAGCCTTCCCCCAGTAGGTAGATCACATTCAGTAGATCCTGTGATCTGTGGCCAGATCTAATTTCCTGGGGTATATTAGGACTATAGTAAATAATACAAAAAGAAATCACCATAAAATGTTGTAAAAATATATATATTTAGCCCCATGCTCGAATGTCAAAAAGAGCTAAAATCCCTAAAACGAAAGAAAGCAGCAAATGAAAGAAAATTAACACTAAACCTAAAACATGAACCTTTAAAAACTATTTAGTTAGCTTTGATAGGTGTGTACCGTGCTCCATGATTCAGCCTGTATTTGTATGCTATACAAACTAATTTCTTTCTCATTTGTTGCCAAAATACTCCCACAGGATTTGACACCTAGTATAATAAAACTGTTAAGACACTTTGAGGACAAAGCTGAGGGCTGTTTTCAAAGCATCAGAGTTATCCATTATGGTCTCATTAAAATATGCTACAAATGGAAGGCAAACACACCTGCTGGAAAGCTGAAAATGTGCTCGGAAATAAAAAATAAAAATATATGAGACAGGGGAATTGGACTCACACACTATTTGTCTCACTATCCAAACATAGGAATAGAATAAACACAAATCTCTCAAGGCATTATGATTCCATCACCACCTCCCCCCCCCCCCCCCCCTCCAACAGTGAAGCTGACAGCAGATAAATTATGTTCACTTGTAGCTTGTGGTGAAATTCAACATGGCTGCAATATGTGTCCTATTTTACCATCACACATTAAAGGATAAAGTCGTTAAAGTGATGGATGAAATAAATAGAGCTGAAGGCTGGGTGAGTGTCTGAATCGCAAAGAGAGACACTTCAAGGTGTGGAGCATCAGTTTCACTCAGTGCTGACTAAGCAGCTGACATACACTAGGTGTGTTTCCATAAAGCCGTTTTGCAAATTAAGGCTCTTGCGAAAAAACACTTTTTCGCTTGAAGGTGGCGGATTTTGGCTTTTTCGAAAAAAGGGAAATGCGCAAATAGTGTATGGAAACACTTGCAGAAAAGGTTTTTAATTAGAAAGCATTGAACTCGCATTATATCGCTTTTGAACAGTTGGAAAATTAAATAAAAAAACGATGGGGAGGCAGTGGAGTGAACGGTGCATGGGAGGGTGGCTAGAGGGGGAGAGGGAGTGATGTTGTGGATACGGTCCCAATTTACTACTACCCGAGCAGTCCGATTAATAATTTAGTGTGTTCAAAGATCCCATATGAAGTCTGAATCCTCCCGAGTTGATCGGGGTGCTCCGATCATTTTGATATTTGGATCGCTACTGTATGGATGCAGTGTGCACACACGCGCACGCTGGGGGATATCTGACCTATGGCCAATACTGAATTCTAATGACCGATATAGACACACAAATATGATGATTCAATCAGGAATGACATCATCAATCACTGACCAAACGAATAATCAGTTTACATTGACAGACAATGAGACAACTCATGATCCAAGGATGCAATCTAGATTGTCTTTGCTGCCTTGTTCGTGTGATAAAAGACTATGGCCCTCATTTATCAACCGTGCGTACGCCAAAATATGGGTGCACGCCGAAATTGCCGACATTTTTGACATTTACCATTTCCGCCAAAGCTTGAAATTGAACGTGACAACGTACAAAATCGACGTTTGCTTCTCAGCTGGCGTACGCATTTTTTTTCTGTCTAACACAAGCGGAGCAGCATTGTCTGAACTGCTGACACTGTCACAGGCATCTAAACATATGTTTTCACTCCTAAAATGTTAATATAAAACGGTATGTGTATGTAAAAAACAAAAGAGAGATTTCCAACTTTACAAGTAATTAAAATCGCGCAATTAAAAACAATATAACATGTTTACAATGTATTAGTTGTGCTTAATCAAACACTTGTTATGCGAGCGCACTTGTGAGATGATTTTGGAGCGCATGCGGACGCGGTGATGCGGCATATGCGATTATGATATTATTATTTTTTTAAAGGCATGAATGGACTGCACGCCTTTATTTCCAAGTGACAATGACAAGCATACAATACAGCTTGCCTATTTGTAGTAAGTACTAGCAGGCTATAGGCGTAAGGGGCTTAATCATTCACCATTTATAAGTGCTTAGACAGTTTTGACAGTTCAGATAAAAGCGAGATCATTTTCGGGGGTCGGGAGGACGGGACCGCGGCGTGCGTCGCCAACACATACCAGCGCAAGCGGCAAGCCTTCATCCATATGTTTATGATTCGTTCATCAATGATCAAATCACTACATAAACGTTGATTGTGAGCTGCCTTGACGACATGATAGCCTATCTCTCATGCAGGCATGTCACCCACAGGACTTTAATATCACAGCAGTGCGCAGTATCACGCCTTCGCCGTGCACTGCGCACGAATGGGTAAAATGAATATAGGCCAGCCTACAAACTAATTCCATTCATGGCGATGCGATGTCGATGTGTCATGTATATGCGTGCATGCGTGGACATGACAGCAAAGCAAGCGAGGTGAGAGGAAAACAGACAGGGTAGGCCTACAACTTTATTTAATTCATGCAGGTGTTCGTTCTTTATTTAACAAGACACCAGTGGGCTTGCAAGTTGCGTGTGCTTCTGCGTGTGTGTGTGTGTGTGTGTGTGTGTGTGTGTGTGTGTGTGTGTGAGAGAGAGGTGCGTGAGGCGGGCAAGGCACGGGAGAAACCTTTTTTCCATGGTTTCCATGGTTCCCACAGGTCGTAAACATGTGTTCAGTCGCAAAAACGAGGGCGAGGCTTGATTTCATAGGGCGTGCCAGATAGATTTCAGCCGTCACATTTATTAACGTCAGAACGAAATTAAGGAAGGATCAGCTGTTTGCGATCACTTTATAAATGCCGTGGCGACGTGGGTGTACTACGAAACCTGCACTCGAATCTGTGGCAGATTTTACACTCGATTGATAAATGAGGGCCTATAGTTATAGAGCATCACAGTCCCGCCCCCTACCAGGGCGCAGGAAATTATTCCCTGTTCATTTTCCTCATAGACATCTCAAAAGTATTTATTAAAGACCTTTTAAGCCTCGTACAAAGCCAACTCGAGTTGTGAGAAATCATAACAAACACAATTTTTCGGGACGAACAAATAATTATTTGTTTGGTCCAAAATATTGTGTTTGTTGTCATGATTTGTCACAACTTGAGTAACAGCGTCTCCGCCAATTATAGCAGAGACAGTACAACCTTGCCAGCCTTTTTGTCTCCTTTTTGTGCATTGCAAGTTGTTGAAGCCCTTTAACATCCAGTCTGTGGGTAATTCCTTTTGAGTGGTGCAACCACTCCCTTGTGTGGGTGGGTGGCTGGGTGGGTGCGTCTGAGCACGAAAACAGCATGGTTGTTTTTCACCAACTGTGCACAACGTAACACACACAAACACACGCACGTATTATCTTTATATATGGTGAATTTGGGTGTGCCAGTACAGTGACAGTACAGTAGAAGGTACAGTAGAGGGACCCCGACACGGTAACTCTGCCATTTCTCAACCGGTTCGGACGCGGGGCAGCTTGCCGGAACCGGCCCGGCCCCTTGGGTGCATTCCTGTGGGTCTGGAACTTGATTTTGAGTATGTGCAGATACCGATTTTTCCCGATCCAACATTTATATTTGTATAGAACACTTATGCTTATACGTTCAAAATCAGACAATATAAAATTGCTATAATATTTGCACCCGATCCGATTCTGATCATTTGAAAATGACGCGATCGGCCCCATGAATTTCCGATCGCGTGATTGGATCAGGACGACTCTAGTATGTGTTATCATTTGCTCCGAGATCCACTATTCTATCGTGACATGCTATATACATCCCTCTGTATGCATAGTAGCCACACACACACACACACACACACACACACAGTGTGAGGAGGTTCGTTAGTTTGTTTGTAATCTCTCCATCAATGTGTCTCCTCCCAGCTGGGCTCTTTCTTTATAAGCAGGTAACAGAAACACATTTTAGTATCAAGCCTGCCTGACACTGCGACTGACTACAACACATTCAACGATTACATTTGAATGTAATCTCATCCTTTACATTTCTACAGACAAGGACGTTGGATTCATCAGGACAAGGTAAGGGCTGGTTTTCCCAAAGGGATTTTAGGATGTGCGTAGCTTGCGGCCAGGCTTAGCGTATGCACACATGCCCCCTAAGGGCAGTGTTACGTGCGACAATTATGCAACGTTTCGACCTACTAGGTCTTCATCAGGCAAATATGAAGAATGAAAATGAAGAAAATCTTATATATTTTAAATATATATATTTATTTTAAATCAAAGCAAGACTCCGTTCATAAAAGTTGGTATTGTGACTTTATACTGTATATTGTCAATTACTTGCATGAGAGGGGGAGAGGTGGTGGAGTTAGCTTTTTTAGCAGACAGTTTGAGGGGCCAATGAAGTTAAGGTTTTGTTTGAAGTGCTTTTTAATATTTTGTATTGGTTTCATATTTTTTAACCAACACACAGACGTAAAGGGTGTTCAATAGCATTGATTTATGAAAACATCTGAGTTTTCTCATCCATTATGACCAGCACTTCTAAATTGTATTATTATAAGTTATAATACTGCATAAAACTTGTTATAAGTTGTTATGCATAATTAAAAACATTTAGGCCTACACCATTTACAATAACAAGTGTAGTAATGCCTTAAAAGTGCATTATAATGCCAAACATAATAAACATAATAAAAGGAATGAATGTATCAATGTATTCCATTTACCAAAAAGGAATGAATTAATGTGTCAGTGTATTTATGCATTTGTTTATTAATGCATGAATGAGTGAATTAATAAAATCATTTTTCATTCCATTTATACTTGTGTTAGATGAAAGAGCTGTGATTAATACCTCTCTCTCTCTCTCTCTCTCTCTCTCTCTAGTGAACAATGGCAATGGCACAGTCCAGAGGCATGAAATCCCGCCTCCAGAAATTGGCGGAGAAGCAGCAGTGTTGGGATTCGGACAATAACGGTATGGACAGAGTGGTGCCGTTAGCATGGGGGTTTCCCCCGGGACCCCTAGACTAGGGCTCTTCAACACTTTTCAGGCCATGATGGACCCCTTAGCTGAAAGAGAGATGAAGCAGGGACCCCCATTATATATTGAATTCATGTTAAATGTGTCATTTACTGCCAGATTTATATTGCCCCCTGTTCTCAAACATCTTTAGTGGTGGTCCCTTCTTTGTGTCTTTCTCACATACGGGATCCTTTGTGCAGGGGGAAACAAATAACCTGGTTTAAGTACGTAATGAAACAACATTAAACACGTTTTTATTTGTATTTCTATAGGTCCCACGTCCCCTCTGAAGACACAGGAGGTGTCCCCTCTGAAGACACAGGAGGTGTGTGTCCCTCCCGTTGCCACCGTGTCATCAGACCCCTCCCTAGGAGGAAGACTGGCCAACCTGAACGCCAGCCTCAGGTCGAGGGAGGACGAGTCCACTCGTCCTCGCCAGGTCAAAGAACAAGAGAAGCCCATCACGGCCTGGACTGCCAAGATGAATAAGAGAGACGGCTGCTAAACAAGCGTGTCAAACCCAGAGGAACGCATACTGTACATGTTTTCACCTTTTTTTCTAACCGTGCATATGATGATTTACTTTTTTTTAAATGCTCTGCTGAATTGAAAATTGGGGGCCATTATGCCAACAAGTCTGCTATAGGGATGTCGCTTACTATTTTGTTGCCCTATGCATATGTTTGTGCTGAAAAAAGAATAAACATATTTAATACCAGGAGAAATATAGATGGATTTGAATATGTTCTGGTTGTTTTTGCTGTTTCTGTCCTGAAATAGGATGTGCTTGAATCTTAATAATAACCACATTAATGAATTAATAAAGGAATTATATATAAAAATGTGTCCATGTGTCTCTGTATGTTGTTTAGGCCTACTTCAAGAGTTATGGTATTTTGTTTCCATTCCATGATTTGTTTGGGGATAGGCATAAGAAAGGGTTAAAAATAAACCCCATGTCACCTGGGTGCTGTGGGAGCCGCTCAACTGCCCTACTAAATGTGATGTTTATTTATGTTTTTGGTGTTTTATAATCCCGAAAGCCATAAGGGATGGGTCTTTATGACAAGACATTCATCCATCCATCCATACAAAACCCCAGGGATTTTAACACGGGTCTCCCACATGGAAAGCCAACATCATAACCACTAGCGCACTAGGTGAATTCTCCCTTGGCTGGTGAGATATTAGACATTCATCAGCAGCGCCACTACTGCTACACTCATGCACGTACAGTGTCCAACAGTTCTCACGATGGAATTTGAATTAGTTATAAAGCACTAATAAGTGTGTAAACAGTGAGTATGTTTCTACGTGAAACTAGTCTTGCTGAGCTAAAAGGATTGAGATCTTGAGATCCCATGATGAAATGCATGTGACAGAAGGTTATTTTTGTACCGTACACATCGTCCTGTCTGGTTCATTGTCTCGTCTCCAGGAGGGGCGAGATAATCTCAATCTCTGTTAATGAACTCTGAGAACTCTCTCAGCTGCTGGCTGAACTCAATGAGCACCAGAAGCAGATCCTCTTCTTCCGCGAGGAACAAGTGCGGCGCTGGAGAGAGAGGGAAAGCTAAGAGCAAAGCCCCGCTCGGCCTCCGAGAAAGAGTTGTCATGCGAATTATTACAGCCTTGCAACTTTAGCACAATTTTCAAACGGTGATAAGGCTGTTCTTTTGTGTTGCTATGGTGATAATCATTCTGATTGGTACATACGTATGTGTTGATTGTGCACAATCTAGTTAAGCCCAAATGACATTAAACAAAATAAAGCTAAATCAGTGGTTCTCAAATGTCAAGGATCCCCATAACTCTGACAGTGTGTAAAATGGAATCAATTGGACCCATACAGGTCCCTTTGGTTCTATTTGTACACAGTTAGAACGGCAAGGGTGAGGGTCCATTTGGAAGCCCCACGAGGAACCCTGAGGGTTTGTGAACCCCACTTTGAGAACCACTTCAATAAACTATTTGTACTTGGATTAGGAGGTGACCAGTGACATTTGAATACACTTTTTATGAAACATGTTTCATTGAAGACTGGACTGCTGTACAATAAATGTCAGTCACTCTGTGTGACAACATCCTTAAATATCTCTCTGTCTTTTTGAGTGGTTGCACCACTCAAAAATGACTGCCAGAGAACCACAGGATCCTGAATATGGACATGCGAAGTCTGGTGGCAAGCAGTCTCGATTTTAAAATAGGCTCACTGACAGAACTGATGCATGGAAGCACAAATGGACACCACCAGCCATGTCTAGTAAGCATAAATGAATGGAGAGGCTGGACAATACGGTGGCACAGAATGTACAGTGGGATGATCGGGCATGGAACTCATCACTACATCCCATCGTTTCAAGGAACCGTCTGTCAACAGACAGTGATGTGTCATGGTAGGTACTGTATGTACTGTATACTGTCTGTCTGAGGAAGAGCTGCCAGGCTCGAAAGGTGACCTTGGTGGTAATCTAAATGAAGCAACACCTTTGGAGCTTGTGTAGAACTGTACTTTTTTTAAAAGAGAACACACACGCACGTGCGCAAGCATGCTTGCAGGGCATAATCACATTATCCTCAACACCTGCACAATACCTGAAATTGAATACAATAATAATATTCTGGTTCACTATTGTTATGAATAGACTGGAAGCTGAAATGTCAGTCACAGTCAGAGAGGGACATTAGTTCTGCTTTGAAAGTAGTGTAATAAAAACCCTTTGTACATTTAGAGGAATTAGTCATGTACCTCGAGAGCAGTTAATGTTCATCTGCAGTGCAGTTGATGGGTTTGTAAAATGGACACACATCAGCAGAAACCATGCAGCTGGTGCTAATGGACTAAAACGGTGGACCAAATGTAAAGGAACAACCTGTGTGTGTGTGTGTGTGTCCTGTTCAGTCTACAGTAAATAAAGTGTAATAGAATGTGTTTGCTGGATAGATATGGCTGACATATCATGAATGTTGCATCAACGGTTTGATCTGTTGCCATGTTATCATCTTCTGCATGGAACTCTGGGAAAACACTTCCACAAACCCTCAATCTAGCAGCCAATGTGTAAATTATATAGCATTATGCACATTTTACATGTGAATTGTTCCATACCGTATCTCACGTAATTATGCATATGTTTCAAGTATATTTTTATTCTGCCAGGACTGTATGAAATGTATGAAATCAATCATGGAGAGTTATATTATTACTACTGTATGTAGTTTCAGTGAAATGCGAAAGCTATAGTGGGTGGCAATTGCCATCTCCTGGCACCCAAAATGCCACTCTGTATGCCCGTGTTTCTTTCTACACCAAATCTCTTCGCCAGAAATAGCCAATCTACAAGTTAGTGGCGGCTATTCATCATGGCACACATTCCGCTTCAGGAACGGTAGCAAGGGAAGGGTGTGTTTGGGGGCAGAGTGGGACCCAAAGTTGAGCTTTGCTTGGAGCACCGTAATTGCTAAACCCGCCCCTGTTTACTAATTGCTAAATCTGCCCCTATTTCTACCCAACAGAAATAAAATATTGTATAGTGAGTAAATGGGATCTTCTTCAGGAAGGATCTTCAGTGATCGAAACTTTGAATTAATAAACCAATGGAGCTGAGTTATTCTTTTACCAGTGTTGCGGACTCTATTTCTTTCTCCTGTACTTCCATTTGTCCAGCACCTTGGTTAGAGTGGATGTGCATGCTCTATTACCTTCGATAGTGAGTAAATGCACATGGCAGCCTAATTATGAAATATAAGTGACAGACCTCTTTGATTTTAGAAACAACTTCACATGAGAAATGCCATGGTACGTGAAGGAGCACTGCACCGATGTTCCACCTTATGTTCAGATAATTGGTCCTCACAAAAACTCATATAGCTGGCACCATTTCTGTCTATTCTAAATGAACTTTGAACATTGTACTTTGAAAGTACAATGGCTTCTACAGTATAATGAGCATTAGTGAGGACCAATTATATACGGTTGAAAATGGTTGAAACGTGCACCTATGAATAGTAAATTGATAAATAAAAATTCATGTCATATTCTGTGTATAGATGAGACATGACCTCTGACTGAATCTAAATGTCTCAATAGAAGAGCAGGGAGACCAAATGAAACCACCCCAATTGTATAAGTCATATTAACATGTTATGCCATACAGATTGGCCAAAATTGCATTTCATTCATTGAAACAAAAGTTACACAGTGAAGTCGCCTCTAATCTCTGAGTTTTAAGACTCCCCTGTTTGTCAGATAGTTTCAAACTGTGCTTACAGATGAGGACATTCTGAACAAAGTGTTTAGTTGTTTTTTTTACACTGTAAAGTACATACTGTTTCCATAATGTATAGGCCTATATTCGATTTTCACTAGAGGGAAAGCTGCCAGGAACTATTATCACGAACATAATAATAACTAGAACTGCACTCTGCCGAGTGCATACTTGCTTGTTGCACACTAGTAGGCCATAAATGGCCTACTAGTGCGCAAGCAGAGCGCGCAAGTATCTCAGTATCTCTGTGAAGGAACGTTTGAAATGTATAATCATTACGTGTAACTATTTGCTACCTAACTACTTTTTTACAGAAAAATGAATCATTGATATGTGATGAAAAAAAAGGTATATAAACTAGAGTTCTCATCGGGCCCGAAATTTGAAGCCCGGCACGGCCCGGCCCTAACTGGGTCAGCCCGAAGCCCGGCCCGGCCCTAAAAAATACCATAATGTTAGGCCCGAAGCCCTATAAAGCCCGACAAAGAAAAAAAAGAACGCCACTTTTATTGCATGGCCAGCACAGCAGCATGCGCCGTCAGTGGTTCACTGACGGCGCATGCTGCTGCGCTGGCCATGCAATAAAGTGTGTGTCTGTGTGAGAGTGAGAACGGTGTTCAATGGACTTATCGCCGAAATAAAGGATTTATGTAGCTCATTTATGTACCATTTCCATATCATTCTAATGGATTCCATTTCCAGTGGTGGTGAGTAGGCTACTGTAGCTCCCCGTTTCCTCTGAAGTGAAGCTATGTCCAAGACCCCAAGTATCGTCCCCGTTCGGTGTCCAAAAGAACAAACATAGCCTACAAAGTTTACAAACCATCCATGCACCCGCTCATGGCGTGTCTCGACTCTCGACAGCTTAGAGATCTGTTATTTTAAATCGGGCACATATAACGAGGAGCGCCGCTGCCGCACTGAGGGACGGCGGTTATAATACTAATCATTTTGTAAACAAATAGCCATTAGCCTGTAGCCTGCAGTGGACTGTAACATTGCGTGGTCAGATCATACACTACAGAATATGGATCGTTGGTGACTATATGACGTTGATTAGGCCTAATGATTAGGTTATTCATCGCAGCCAGCTGGGTTTAACGAGATGGCTCAGTGCAACTGTTTTTGTTATGTTGCAGTCTATCGTGTGATAATCCGATTGATTTATAAAACATTTAGCATTATGAACTGAAGCTCATTTGGTGCGCCGCAAACCAGAGGCCAGCCAGCGGTATAAACATTAAACAACCACCCCACCGTTCACTTCTCTCTGCCTGCGCGCAGTCAGTAATCCATTCCAAGCCCCCCACCTCCACTCCTCCGTCTTCCTCCTGTCACAAGTGAATCGCCATAGCGCAGCCCTCTTCATAATAAATACATACTTGTAGGCTATATAGCCTACACATTACACAAATAACAGAATTGCTATTTTTATTATAATAACATTTTTGAAAAAAGAAAAAAAGAAAATCACGGAAAATCACAGAGCCCGAGGCCCGGCCCGGCCCGGCTAATTAGCATATTTTTTGGGCCCGGCCCGGCCCTAAAATGTCGGGCCGGGCCGGGCCGGGTCGGGTTCGGGCAGAAAATGAGAACTCTAATATAAACTGAATTAAAATATATTATACAGTATAATTATTTTATTACTTATTGTAAATTGTCAATTGTTTTAAATGTATTTCATTTTGTACTATAGTGATATTAATACTAAATCATGATCAGAGTAATATGTGTCTCTAACTTCAATTTCTGTAATAATACTTTCAAATTTGTTGAAATATACATGATCTAAAATACTTCCGAAATCTGTAGTTGGATTTGTATCTCAGTGATGACGTAAGAGAAATGGTCATCTGTGTAATCTGGTCCCACCAGATACCACATTACGTCATCGTTGAGAGCTGGGACCAGAGTACACGGTGTGTATATGTATGACTAGCTCTCAGTGATGACGTAAGAGATATGGTCATCTGTGTAGTCTGGTCCCAGCAGACCAGGCACAGATTTACAAATTACAAATCACATTACAACTACATACAGAGTATGTAGTTGTAATTTGATTAGCAGTATACTGTGGTTACTTGGTTCCAAAAAGTGAAGCCAAGTTTTTTTCAACCGTAAGTCTGTGCCTGGGTTTGCTGGGACCAGTTACAACATTACGTCATCGTTGAGAACTGGGACCAGAGTACATGGTGTGTATATGTATGACTAGCTCTCAGTGATGACGTAAGAGATATGGTCATCTGTGTAGTCTGGTCCCAGCAGACCAGGCACAGATTTACAAATTACAAATCACATTACAACTACATACAGAGTATGTAGTTGTAATTTGATTAGCAGTATACTGTGGTTACTTGGTTCCAAAAAGTGAAGCCAAGTTTTTTTCAACCGTAAGTCTGTGCCTGGTTTGCTGGGACCAGTTACAACATTACGTCATCGCTGAGAACTGGGACCAGTTACATACTGGTCCCAGTTCTCAGCGATGACGTAATGTTGTAACTAGCTCTCAGTGATGACGTAAGATATATGGTCATCTGTGTAGTCTGGTTCCAGCAGACCAGGCACAGATTTACAAATTACAAATCACATTACAACTACATACAGAGTATGTAGTTGTAATTTGATTAGCAGTATACTGTGGTTACTTGGTTCCAAAAAGTGAAGACAAGTTTTCTTCAACGGTAAATCTGTGCCTGGTTTGCTGGGACTAGTTACAACATTACGTCATCCTTGAGAGAGTACATGGTGTGTATATGACGTAATGTTGTAACTTGTAACTTGTAACTAGTCCCAGCAAACCAGGCACAGACTGTATGTAGTTGTTCTAGTTACAACTACATACAGAGTATGTAGTTGTAATTTGATTAGCAGTATACTGTGGTTACTTGGTTCCAAAAAGTGAAGACAAGTTTTCTTCAACGGTAAATCTGTGCCTGGTTTGCTGGGACTAGTTACAACATTACGTCATCCTTGAGAGAGTACATGGTGTGTATATGACGTAATGTTGTAACTTGTAACTTGTAACTTGTAACATTACGTCATATACACACCATGTACTCTCTCAAGGATGACGTAATGTTGTAACTAGTCCCAGCAAACCAGGCACAGATTCACCGTTGAAGAAAACTTGACTTCACTTCGAAGAGACCAAGCGAAACGATTACTTGCGCGCTCTGCTTGCGCAAGTAACTACATACAGAGTATGTAGTTGTAATTTGATTAGCAGTATACTGTGGTTACTTGGTTCCAAAAAGTGAAGACAAGTTTTCTTCAACGGTAAATCTGTGCCTGGTTTGCTGGGACTAGTTACAACATTACGTCATCCTTGAGAGAGTACATGGTGTGTATATGACGTAATGTTGTAACTTGTAACTTGTAACTAGTCCCAGCAAACCAGGCACAGACTGTATGTAGTTGTTCTAGTTACAACTACATACAGAGTATGTAGTTGTAATTTGATTAGCAGTATACTGTGGTTACTTGGTTCCAAAAAGTTGTTACAAGTTACAAGTTACAAGTTACAACATTACGTCATATACACACCATGTACTCTCTCAAGGATGACGTAATGTTGTAACTAGTCCCAGCAAACCAGGCACAGATTTACCGTTGAAGAAAACTTGTCTTCACTTCGAAGAGACCAAGCGAAACGATTACTTGCGCGCTCTGCTTGCGCAAGTAATAATAATAAGGTATTGTAAGCATTGCTCAATTTGGTGATTACTTTGCTGTTGAAATGCTGAAGAGTTAAATCAGAGTTCAATCCAGTAACAGGCACGTAATAAAAACAATATTTAGCCATTTGGACATAATGTTTATGTCATCAAGCAGACACTGAGTTTGCTGGAAATCAATCATTTGTTCTTTAAGCAAGCAGTATAAACCCAATATACTGTAGCCTACTGTAACTGTCTGGGTCTTATTTTTCTTTCTTTCAATAACATCAGCCTGAAACCTGTAATCAACACTTCACATTACAGCCACTCGGCTGCAGAGAAATTGGCCGGCAGCCCCTCTAGGTTTAGCGTCACTTATAGCAGCCTTTCTGTTTCATCATAATTACACTCTGGTTAGTATATATCTATATTAGTATAGATGCAGTACTCCTGTAGTTGAAGATCCTCCAATAATTATAGCCCTGAGTGCTTTACAAGTTGCTGGAAACCTTCAGGCTTTGTAGCCGACACAAAATTACAGTGTTTCCTGGAGTGAGTGTAGCAGTCACTGTAGTAATAATAATAATAATAATAATAATAATAATAATAATAATAACAATACTCAAGGCACAACCTCAATTTTCAGATTCCATCAATTAACTTTGCTCTGCTGAACCCCCAATTCACTCTGTTTTACAGTAGCATATTGTGGATACAGAGGATTACAAGTGGTTTATTTCATACTGTAAGCCAGGGGGTAAGATGTGCTCCATACTCCTTTCGACCATCCAAACTATTCTTTGGAAAGGGATGTGATTGCCGCCAATTCTGGGCTTCGGAAGGGTGGTCCCGGAACATTTCCCCGAAACCTGTGCACCTCCAGATGTCCTGACTCTCTGAACTATAGAGCATAGCAGTGGCGGACATTTTGTGGTTCTTCAGAGAGAATGCCCATTATTTTTATTTTATTTTTTAACAGAGATTTCTGGAAATATTGATTAGAATTATTTTAAGCCTGGAACCAAGTTATCCAGGCAGCTGGTTTATCATGACCATAAAACATTTGATACAGTGTCAAACCAAATTGAATATTTAATCATATTATACAATAAAAAAAGAAATTGCGGTTTTCTTTTTTTTTTCTCTCTCTACAACACTGGAACACTGTCTCCAGTACTATTCTTGTTTAAATTATGACTGCAATATAGGTAGCTTGAACAAAACATTACTCCCTTTTTTATACATAATGTGAAACTAAAGTGAAGTTGAGTTTCTAATAGATCATGTTGTGGTCGTGACCGGGATTAAAATGATTTATCTTCACTGAGTCCCAGTGAAACAAAGAATTTATTGTAAAAGTGCTTCTCATTGTTTTCAAATCTATAAAATGGCTTAGCTCCTTCTTACATTATTGATATGCTCGCACAGCACATCTCTTCTTAGATCCTCATGTGGTGCTCAAAGTGTGGTCTGATGAATATAGCATATACTGTAGCCTTCAAAATAAGGGTCTTCACTGTTTTGAATAGGGTTAAGGACTGGAACTATGTGTTTTAGAATCCACTATCTATAATACTGTACAGTGTATATTACCTGTACTGTACTCTACCAGGCGGTTGAGGTTGTTCCTATGAATATACTGTAATTTTTTTAGACCTCCAGTTCTAGGCTAAACAGAAGGGGGGACTTTTATTAATTCCTCACAACAACTCAAGTTATAGTAATAACATAGTTCAATGTTGAAAATTAGTTATTTTAAAACATTATTTGACATTTTTTGGTTGTTGAAAAACAGCTTCTAACCATTATTTGACACTTTGGTTGTTGAGAAACAGCTCCTAAAACATTATTTGACACTTTTGGCTGTTGAAAAACAGCTTCTAACCACTATTTGACACTTTTGGTTGTTGAGAAAGAGCTCCTAAAACATTATTTGACACTTTTGGCTGTTGAAAAACAGCTTCTAACCATTATTCGACACTTTTTGTTGTTGAGAAACAGCTCCTAAAACATTATTTGACACTTTTGGCTGTTGAAAAACAGCTTCTAACCATTATTTGACACTTTTGGTTGTTGAGAAACAGCTCCTAAAACATTATTTGACACTTTTGGCTGTTGAAAAACAGCTTCTAACCATTATTTGACACTTTTGGTTGTTGAGAAACAGCTCCTAAAACATTATTTGACACTTTTGGCTGTTGAAAAACAGCTTCTAACCATTATTTGACACTTTTGGTTGTTGAGAAACAGCTCCTAAAACATTATTTGACACTTTTGGCTGTTGAAAAACAGACCTACGCTGTAGAGCACTGGGTTAGACCTACGCTGTAGAGCAATGGGTTAGACCTACGCTGTAGAGCACACTGGGTTAGACCTACGCTGTAGAGTCCATAGACCTACACTGTAGAGCACACTGGGTTAGACCTACACTGTAGACTCAGCACTGGGTTAGACCTACACTGTAGAACACTGGGTTAGACCTACGCTGTAGAGTCAATAGACCTACGCTGTAGAGTCAATAGACCTACGCTGTAGAGCACACTGGGTTAGACCTACACTGTAGAGCGCTGGGTTAGTCCTACGCTGTAGAGCACACTGGGTTAGACAGAAAATAGCAGATCTATAAGCTCACAAAGTGTGGCAGTGCGACAGTTGGCGCTGCACTGCGGCGACATTGGCATAAGGGCTACGCTTATGCGGGCCCTTTGGCTAAGACACGTTTATTTCTCGGGAGACAAATAATACCTTGAACCTTGAACTAATAACTAGTCTCAGGTGGCCACATTGTCCCCTCCTACAATTTAAAATGTGGGACAGAGGTTCTTCTCTGGGATCCAGGGAGAGTGTGTGTGTGTGTGTGTGTGTGTGTGTGTGTGCGTGCGTCTGGTTTCACGGTGATCGGACCGGAGATTAGCCGTCCACTAAGTGCTTGCGGTCTCCGAGGCTAGCTGACGGACACGCGTACACACGGAGGGGACTGACGGACACGGACAGACAGGTGTGCAAAACATACAGCCTCGACCACAGGCTGAGGGCAATTAACCCATTTTGGGCGGGAACCCATTTTGGTGTTAGCATCATGTCGTGCTTTAGCTATTGAAAATTAGCAGACCTACAAGCTCATAGCGCTACGAGCTTGTAGGTCTGCTATTTTTGAAAAATCGAAGACATAGAAGACATTTTTAGAATCTGATCTCAGGTCAGAATGGGTTAATTACCTTGACGAGGAGCGTCCGCTGTCCTAGTTGGTGTGTCCGTGGTGGTGGCCGGTGGTGTGTGGCGGCGGCAGCGCCATGTTTTTGAGGGGCTCCAGGTGGCCCTGGGGGGCCTCGGCGGGCCCCAGGCTGTACTCGGCTGTACTCGGCGGGCTGGACAGGGAAAGGAAAGGAAAGTTAGTTACTATTAAGTTACTTTTAACGTGTCGGTCCGGGGATACGAACTAGCGACCTTCCGATATCAAGACCGCTCCGCTAACCGTTCGGCCACCGCTGCCTTAAAGCGCACTAATTATTATTAGTTACTAGAAGAAACTAAAGTATAAATAAATAAACTAATACACAGTTTCAGTTAATATAACTAAAACTAAAACTGTATTGTGTGTTTACAAAACTAACTAAAACTAACTGAAACGGTAGACAAAATGCCCGTAGTTTATGAATTCTGTACCAGTTTTACACCAGCTGTCGGCACCACCTTACGGTACCTTGCGGTCTGTGACGTCACTTGTTTACAATCTGACAAATAACCGAAAGTATTAAACCATTTAGGCCCGACATCGAAAGAATATATATTCAAAGATTTGTGCCGCATTTTTACGATTTTTCAAAAATAGCAGGCCTACAAGCTCCTACCGCGCCGAGTGGTGCGCTATGAGCTTGTAGATCTGCTTGACGGGTTTGAAGGCGGTGGGACGCACCAGCGTTTTCTCCGTTCTGAAGAGAGAGAGAGACGTCGGAACACCACAATTCAACCCATTTCTATTCTCCGTGTTCTGAAGACGAGAGAGACGTCGGAACACCACAATTCAACCTGTTTCTATTCTCCGTGTTCTGAAGACGAGAGAGACTTCGGAACACCACAATTCAACCTGTTTCTATTCTCCGTGTTCTGAAGACGAGAGAGACGTCGGAACACCACAATTCAACCTGTTTCTATTCTCCGTGTTCTGAAGACGAGAGAGACGTCGGAACACCACAATTCAACCCGTTTCTATTCTCCGTGTTCTGAAGACGAGAGAGACGTCGGAACACCACAATTCAACCTGTTTCTATTCTCCGTGTTCTGAAGACGAGAGAGTCAGTCAGAGAACACGTCAATTCAACATAGTTTGTTTTGCCTTTTCCTCCTCCCCAATTTAGTCCTTCTGACTCACCTACCAACTGAGTGCCGTGCTACAGAGAAATGAGAAATTGTGCGAGAAATGAGAAATGAGAAATTGTGCGAGAAATGAGAAATGAGAAATTGTGCGAGAAATGAGAAATACATTTTTAAATAAAGCCTTAATGTGAAATGTTATTATGCAACATTGCCATGAATAATCTTATTTGCAGAATTTTGACTGCATATTACTTTTCTGGGGAAAGCACTTTTTTGGGGGGTTGAAATGCACATTTTCTATGGACTGATCAAGGCTTGGTTACAGTCTGAAGTTATTTCATAGCTTTCATATAGCTTACTTTACACACTTGCTATTATTTTCCCCCTCTATTTTGTTTGCAAAAAACGACATCATCAGATGGACAATGAATCTGAGTACGTGAGGGTACACCAATGGAAACAAGCCGGAAGGCTTTTAACCCTTGGACTGCCCCTCCCAATAGCAGCTTTTCAGTGACTTCTATTCATATTTTTAATGCCAAAAGAAAAATCCGCGATAAGGTTTCATCATTTTAGCCGACCGTGTATTCATACTGTACTTCCCTGTGCCCGTCTTTGCAAACTGTTAGTAAAGTAATCAATCAATCAAGAACCTGGTTTAAACAGAGATGTGAGTGAAGGTCAGCCTGCTCTGGATCAGAACATTGACTGAGGTCACGAACCAGTGTTTGACATCGCCGTCTCTTCATCGGGGTGCAGCACAGCAGATGTTGGTGTGCATCATAGTAAATATTATCTTCCCACCTTCTGATCAGTAATAACACGGCACAATATATAACAGTAATAACACAGCCAACAGAGAATTTTACGACAAGCAGACTGACAAGAACAGCCAAATCACCCTACATCTCATCACACACATATTCTCTGTGCATTCTTGCCAGCTATGTATCGGGTTTTGTACCGTCGCACACAATTTGCAAGTCATTATTATTTTTTAAACGGAGTAACCTTGACATTCATGCAGGCACTGCAGTCTTTTGACAGCCAATCTTTTCTTTTCCCTCGATCCACAATGATGTCCACAGGCAGACAAGAGTTCAGATAGTTCACCTTTACAACTACCATGATGAGATGCCACCAAGTAATGAGAACCAAAAAAAAGTGTGGAGGAGATTTTCTGCGAAAAGGATCTCACGGTAATTGGCATATATTGTTACTTTCCTCACACAGATAGTGTCGCTCAAAAGATAACTAACACAGAAAATGGGTTTGAGAAAGGCAGTGTTTAAGACACTGCCCACTATAAAGATATGACAGCTTAAGAATACAAAACATTGTAAAAGGAGTAAAGAAACTACAGTGTTAAGCCGAGAGAGAGGGGGGGAGACAGAGAGAAACTTTAAACACGTGTCATAACTTTGTGTACGGATGTCTGTGTTAGATTCCCGACATCTTACTTCACCAGACATTAAGGTAAAGTAAAGCTGAACTGAGAAGCACTTATATACTGTACTGATGAGACACATGCAGGTACATCCTCATTAGCGAGGCTTCACTGACTGGACAAAGCAGCGACCACATGGACTTTGACAAAGCTTTTGAAATGTCTAGCAAAAGGAACAACGTCCCTCAATGCCCAAATTGTGACAGCTTACATAAGCCCAAACCACGGCAATGATTTGAGATGCAACGGAACCATTTTAGCGTTTGTCGCAGCGGTCTGATGTCACGCTGCATGTCGGCGCATTGCTTCGCAAGTGATTTAATTCAATGGAGCTTTATTGAAAACCCACCTTTTCAGACTCCATCATGGCCCATAGCACTTATCCTACCCCCTTACAGTAGATAGCTTTCTGTAGACTTAGATAGCAATTGATACAGACTTATAGCATGTTATGTAGACAGCACTATAATTGCATTGCATGTAGTCATAGCACGTCATAGTACATATGTATAGCATAGTATAGTATATATGTATAGTTTATATGTATAGTTTCATTATATAGATATTCCACCGTTACGTTCTTAGCTTACGCATGTTTCATGATAAATGCTTTTTATGTGATGTATTCCCATGCTTTTTTGTTCTTGCTTAATGTAAGTCACTCTGGATTAAGAGCGTCTGCTAAATGCCTAAATTGTAATTGACATAAGAAAATGCTATAGTTTCCATTGAGGTTATTCGTGCGTGCGTGCGCGACTTTACGTTAAAAACCCCGCAGAAACTCAGCGGTTTGCATTACGTCAAAAAAACGTAACTGTGGGAAATCTGGAATTTGCAGCCCGGCGCACTCGCCGCTTGTGTGTGAGATGCCCAGTTAAAGCACCGTTCTGTCTCAGGCAGTTGCAAGTATAGTTACATGTTGCAAGGAGTTGCATGGCAAATCATTGGTGTGGTTTGGACTATAATGGGTTAAGAGTGACCACAACTGTGTTCACACTTATGCACACACGCTCACATTGCACATAGAGTACAAAATTCAAAAGGATAAACGACTAAAGCTGCTGTATCTGCCCAGTGCGGAAAACACAAGCAGAAGACTTAATTTACATTTGTAGCGTTTCCCCTCAATGGCTAGTGGCTACTCTGTAATGTGCTCATTAGTAATGTTGTGCTTGAAGTGGAGCATCTTCACAGAATGGACTGACTGACTGCCTGCCCATCATGCACTGTGTGATGGATGTGCTAATATGTAGTCTTTGTGTTGCCTTTAAAGACAGAAGCCTTTATCTAGTTATCTGTCTCTTATCTTGTGTTCACGTGGTGGCTGAGCATTCTGTTCCATTGAGGCTACTGTGCAGCCACGGTCAATATTATAATAATTAGAATTCAGTCAGATAACTCACGGATAGATTTAGGCTCTGCTCTGCTACATTTTCCTCCCTGCTCCGGACAACAAAGCTGTAGAAATACACACTCACTAATAGAACCAAAGAATGACTGCTGAGCTGATGAATTTGCTGCACACATTGAAGGAAACCATGCACACGCACAACGCACACACAAATGCGAGTGCGCGAGCGCACACCACACACACACACACACACACTCTTAGACAAATGCGGCATGTGAAGGTGACAGCTGCTAAACATGGTTAAAGACCGAAGAGCCTTGCGGTCACCATGACAGCTCAGCTCAGTGACGGCTAGTTGACACCTGTCATGGGGACCACAGCCTTGCTGAAAACAAGATCTCCCTTCTTACACACCAGTGCATCTACGGAACAACCCCCCCCCCCCCCCCACCTCAAAGAACTCATCGCCCCTAAACCCGTCATTCGAAGCCTCCGCTCCTCCAACACCCATCTTCTCCCCGTCCCCCACACCAACCTCCATACCATGGGCGACCGGGCCTTCTGCCACACAGCCCCATGTCTGTGGAACTCTCTGCCCATTCACCTGAGAGCACCACAGTCCACTGACTCTTTTAAGAATGGACTTCAGACCCACCTTTTTAAGAAGGATTTTCCCTAAACATGTTTTACTGCTAATGATGTTGCTTACGCTTCTTTTATTGTATTTTATTTTATTCTTTTTAGTCTTTGTAGCACTTTGAGATTTGCAAGAATGTAAAGCGCTTTGTAAATAAAATGCATTATCATTATTATTATTGCTGTAGCTCCTTTATTCATTCTCAGTCTAGTGCAGATGCGGGCAGCCTGGCTTAGAGACTCTTGTGTGAAGTAGACCAGCTGAACCATTAGGGGCCCTATTTTAGTCAGTGCCTTAACCCATTTTAAAATGGTTCAACTCTACATTGACACATTGTGAGCTTGTAAATGGGCTATTTGAATTATTCAAAAAGGCAAAGAAGTTTAGGGATAAGGGACTGATGAAAATAGTCTTTTAACAAGAAACAGAACATAGACCAGCTTCCATCAGTATAGTCCAGAGCGATATTTTGGTCAGGCCTGAGTTGGAAAGTGTTAAAACGTTTTCTTTACTATATTTTGTTTTCGTAAATTGTTGTTAGACTTTGAGTGTATCAGTACATCGGTATTCGGTAGGCGTGTCCGGGTAGCTCAGTCGCTAGGGCCCTTGGCCCACAAGTACATGGGTTCCATCCCGGGCACCGCCATCTCAGCGTATGAGTAGCACGGCTTGGGTGTGGGAAGTACTGGGAGCTGATGGTAGGTGTGGTGCTGCACCTCAGCCATCCATATCCCAGGGGGCTAGCGCATTTTTACGGGGACGTGTGTTACAGGCTGATACCGACAATAAGCCACTCCCGACCTATTTCTTCAGTGGAGGACTAGACTTTATATGTGTCTGAGTCTCTGTGTGTGTGTGTGGGGGGGGGGGGGGGAACTGTACAGTATACGTGTCTAAGCTGGGATCAGACAGTTACATATATCAACATCTCTCTCTGGCATCAAACCTCCTGGTATACCTCTAGCCATGAAACACCATTCGTCATTTTCACGTCAGTGTCACTGTCTTAAAGGGATATTTCACTTTAAAAAAAACTCTCTCTACTCAGGCTTATGTGAACACCCCAGACAGTTTTGAAGTTGCTTGATTCAGTATTTAGATATTTGATATTCATTTTGGCTGCCACGCCCCCTTCCTATACAAACCCATTATAACTTATAGTATCTCCATTTTAACCATGATAGATTCATCAAAAACACCTTTTTTTCTGTTGACTGATATTGTCTTTCTAAAAGGAGGGGGCTGTGGTTTTTAATTTCTTTTTAATAATTATTTTAGATTTTTTGAGTGGCGCTGGAGGAGGTTATTTTTCAAAATAATTATTAAAAATGAATGAAAACAGTATGCCCCTCACGTATTAGGAAGGGCACAGTATCAGTCAACAGAAAAATGGTTGGGTATTTTCGATGAATTTATCATGGTTAAAATGGAGTTTGAGGTTACAATGGGTTTGCAACGAATGTAAAATATCTAATTACTGAATCAAGTAACTTAAAAAATGTCTGGGGTGTTTCGCATACGCCCGAGTAGAAGATAAAATGACCAAAGGTTTTTTGGAAAGTGAAATATCCCTATAATGTCATGACACGCCATGCATCACACTTTCATTCCTCTTGTCACATCAGTATCATAAAGTCTGGCTGGTTGGCGGGTGGATATCATCACAACCTTGAATTGTGATCAAGGTGGAAACACACTGCTGCTGTGTTGGTGTCAAAAGATGAAACATGCTGCTCCACAACACCATATATCACTTTCTGTTTCCCCTTGTCCCTGCGCTCTCAATAAGACAAGCTTGAGCTTGTAAAATGTTTATTTAACCAAGCAACGCTGGCTAATGTTCCATTCACACTGAGTCAGTCACACAATGGCGTCACTTGTCAAACAGAACTGATGTCCAAGCGAACATGTCATGATGACAGTTATAATAATCTGGTCACCACTCCTTTGCCTACTGCATGTGTTATTGTGTACAAAATTTGTCCAGAGAGCCTCTCTCTCTCTACCCACTCAGGGAACAGTCAGGGGTTAACCAATTCTGTGCGGGAACCCCTTTTGGTGTTAGCACTATGTTATGCTTTAGCTATTTAAAAAGCTATTTGAAAAATCGAAGAGCGACTGACATAGAAGACATTTTTAGAATCTGATCTCAGGTCAGAATGGGTTAAGTGTCTTGCTCAGGGACACAGACCGGGACATGAACCAGGACTGTTCCCCAGGTAGCCTCTCGTCCACTCAGCTACTAACTCCCACAAAGTGGCAGCAGCTGTGAGGATTGATTCATTGTAAAAGTCTCTCCTAGAGATAATAGGAAATAAAAAGGCTCTGAAAGAACGGTGGCTTTTAACACCGAGAGATTAATTTGACATTGACCTTGAAATCAGGAGGACACGGTATACATACAGTACAGATTTGGGGGTTGGCTCTTCAAAAATATAATAAATACAAGCTCACTTCGTGTCGTCGCGCCGATGCGTGTACATCTGCTATTTATTTATTTTTTACCTTTTTCAAAAAACTTGAAAGTGTGAAAATTGCTGATGTAGAAGACATTTGCTGAATCTACCTCGGGTCTTAATGGGTTAAAACACTTCCACACACACACAATGAATGCACACACCGATGAGTTCTCCTCAGCGAGTGTGTGAACTAAGCTGTGTTCATTATGATGAGATGTGCACCAACTGCAGCTATACAGATGAAAAGCCAAGTGAACATGATGAGTCATATACTCATCAGGTTATTAGCTGAGCTGAAGAATCCCACTGTTTACTTTTCTGGACGAGCCCCGAGGAGGAGACACTCCATAAATCTCCTACTCACTGGGTTCATTTATATGAATGACTCACTGGCTGTAATGAAGACCCACACATGATTAAACTGTGCAAATGGAGGTAAGACGGAGGCTGAGAGACAAATAAAGGCTGTCATATCATCTCATATGAGACACAGACAGACAGACAGACAGACAGACAGACAGACAGACAGACAGACAGACAGACAGACAGACAGAGAGAGAGAGAGAGAGAGAGAGATGAAGGGAGAGGTCAGACGCAGCAGGGTGAAATCAGCCCTCAACAGCTTCTGGCATACATAGTAGGGGCGAGGCTTCCCTCACTTTGAGTGCCACTGAACGCAGAAGCCACGGGTGTCTTTGTGACAGAATTGCCAGCCTGCTAACTGCCTTTCTGACAGTAGGGGAGGGACCACCCCTCCCCATATGTACTGTATGTCAGTACGTACGTTGAGGGCTGATTTTATCCTTTTGCAGGCAGACAATGTTTGGAGAATGGAGACTGAGGTTGAGGTGCATTTAACCACTTAAACTGTGTTGACAGGAGACTTCACCAAAAATAGTAGTCGAATGAGTTACAGTATACAAAACTATTGCCTGTATACATACGTATTTAAGTGCATATTTGTCCACCAGAGGGTGCTGAAGTGGCTGAAATATGCACACACAGTAGTTTACCTTGCTTGTTAAGGAGGACAATTTGCTTTGCAACCAAGAATGAAAGTTACCATGTTGGCAATTACCTTCTATAAAAATATTTGCTGACTAGTATGGCACATACTAGTCAGTATGGCACATACTAGTCAGCGCAGCTCTTCAAAGTAACCGGCACAAATACAAAATAAACTAGAAGAAAGTGCCCCTCGGGGTCTTTGACAGTTCATATCAGATACAGGTGATGGCAGGAATACCATCACCTGTATCTGATATGAACTGTCAAAGCACTTATTTAAATGGTGAATGATTAAGCCCCTTACGCCTATAGCCTGCTACAATTGCAAATAGGCAAGCTGTATGCTTGTCATTGTCACTTGGAAATAAAGGCGTGCAGTCCATTTATGCCTTTTTTATAATATCACAGACAGTGATGCCGCATCACCGCATGCACTCCCAAATCATCTCACAAGTGAGCTCGCATAACAAGGCCAGTAAAAGCACTGTTTGATTAAGCTCAAACGAATACATTGTAAACATGTTATATTGTTTTTAATTAGCGGACGGACGGACAGACGGACGGCAAAACATTCTCTCCCCATGCCCTCGGCCTGGTGGAGACAATGAATGGAAAAAAGACGAGATAAACGGTGACTAAAAAAAAACACCCAACCTGGTGGCTTTTCTTTAAGAATATCTGGGGTGTCATTTTGTACCTTTTTGCTATTACATCCATGAGATTAATGTAGAAAACGGTTTAAAGTAAAACTCAGTCTTTAATTAGTGTGCAAGACAAGGCACACCACAGTGGTGATACTTTTAATTCAAGGAGATATGATATCCAGAATAATGGAATACGCATTTTTTAATATATAATTGCACAGCTTGGTTGAATGCTTGCATGACTTCGATTGCTCAGTGGCTGAATTCAGCATTGTGTTATTTCTGGATAATGACGATGGACTCAATAACAGACCGCTGTCTAATCAGAGCATCGGAACACCTGGCTGCGCTGTTTGAATATTTTGCCGTATCCAACATGACAACCATGCAAACAAACACAATGCCGTTTACAGCTAAACATTGTTTTCAAGAATGGTTTTGACAGACAATGCAGTAAACCAAAAATCTATTTTGATCAACGCTTCCTTGTTTTGGTTTCATTGGGACTTAATGAAAATAATGAGCTCTGTATAAAGGTTTAATTGGGACACAACACTACCAAACAAATGCAGTCCATATGGTTTGTTTTCCTCCTTTCTAAACCTTGTTGTGAAGCTCTGGCCCGACTCCAACCTCCTCTTCCCCAGATTCCGGATTAGTTGAAAAGACCAACAGCACATTCTAAACTGCCATGCATTCCCATATAGCCATCAATGTCACTCAGTGAAAAGAAACTGTTTGTCTCGCTGTGTTGCCGGCGTAGTCTGTTGGGGAGAGAGTTTGTTTTGACACACAATGGCTTTGTTTCAGTAGAGGCTGCTCAAGGACACTGGCAGAAGATACGTACTCGGATTCAAGACTAAAAGCAGCTATAACACTACACTAACACGTGAAAGTGCTTTCACCCCACAGTTCATCCATTCACATCCAGCCTGTCACTCTCACAGTAATTCCACCCTGGGGCACTGGAATCCAAACTGCCAGAAAATAGAACACACATTCAGAAATAAATGTGCGCGCGTGCACACACGCGGACACACACACACACACACACACACACACACACACGATTATAGGATTGTCATCACATCCTTGCTCTCAGCAGCAGAAACAAGCAGCTCTGATCTTGCTGTAACAAGACAAACAACGTGTCACTTGCACTCACCTCAATCAGGGATTTGTCTGTCTGTCTGTCTGTCTGTCTGTCTCCTCAATTGGTTGGAAATCATTCTGAGCATATTTGTCTTAGGCAGGGACTGACTTATTATTATGTATTTATTTTAGAAATCTGCATGACCTCATCTTTTAGTACACTGCTCCGATCTGTGCCATTCTCTGCATAAGCATATACTCTGTAATTATTGTTGTCATCCGCATAAACTGCACAGCAAGCATTCTTTAAAACATATATGGCATGTAATTTACAAATATTGAGTATGATAAAGGACCTAGGCAGCTACCCTGAGGGATTCCACAATAATGATGTACGTAATACTTGAAAGGGTTCCATTGAACATGACACATTTGCTGTCTGTTGAGTTGCAGTTTAAAACCATAAGCAGTTTAAGTAGCAGTTTGTGGGCAAAAATATCAAAAGCTAAAATCACCCAGTGCATTTATGTAAAAGCACATCATCATCCACTCAAAAACTGGAGCAAACACAGTAATGTGTATAAACAGCGACACATTCAAACTAAATGGATGGGCTGGATAGAAGCATATTTTAAGCACCACTCCACCATGCCCTACTAGAATACAACACAGACACATAAACACAAGTTAGTGACCGCTGGGAGTAAACACTGCAGCTGTTACTGCAGCTTTAAATGCAACATAACACACACGGGCAAACTTGCCATCAATTCACACAGCGATGGGAGTTGACTGCAGCCGCTCTCTCTTCCTGTCCTCCTCTGCACCACAACTAAATTCTCCCCAGAGCTGAGAGGCTCTTGGCTCTACTGCAGCCAACCAGAGCCGATATGCTCCGCTCTACCCCACCCCAATCCATACAATTAGGCCGTCAGAAATGTAACCCTCTGGCTGGGAGTTCAGCCAGAGGCACACGACATGACATTAACTTCTTCAAATGGGAGCTTTTCCTGCATTCATGTGATGAATGGGATGTTGCTGTGTCTCTCAGTGGGAGAGAGAGAGAGAGAGAGAGAGAGAGAGAGGGAGGGTGTGGTGTGGTGTGGTGTGGTGTGGTGTGTCACTGTGAATTTTCTTTTTTCCTTGGAAATAAAAACCTCTGTGTTTCCGAGGACCGAGGCTACTGACACACATAGTGATTAATACGACGACACTTTTTTTTTCAACAATATGAGGTGTTATTAAATTATGAACTTTCATTACATTATGAGCGGCTACATAAGGTTCTTAATAAGCAAAAATAACGTAATACGTTATGCGCTCATGATTTGAATACATTATGAGCTGATTATTACATTATGAGCCGTTATTAGATTTAGTTTATTACATTATGAACTATTATTACATTATGAACCGTCAAACTTATTACATGGCTCACAATAAATGAGAGCAGACCAGATGTAAGTGAGCTGTTATGTTTCATCTTTGACAGAGGAATATTATGCCAGTGGATGTACTGCATGGTTACAGCATGGTCAACATAAGGTTCCACGTATGAAACCAATTGAAAAACACTGTATTAACCACAGCTGACGGGGGTACCCCAGGGCTCCATAGGTATGCTCCTTTTTTTCCCTTCACTCTGAAAGTGAGCTGAGCTGAAAGTAGCCAAACTACAAGCCCACCACAACCTTACCCCACCCCCTTAGATAGCAATTCTGTAGACTTAGATAGCTTTTGATACAGACTTATAGCATGTTATGTAGACAGCATAAGTGCATTGTATGTAGTCATAGCACGTCATAGTACATATGTATAGCATAGTAGTATAGATGTATAGCTTATATGTATAGTTTCATTATAGATATTCCACTGTTACTTTCTTAGCTTACGCATGTTTCATGATAAATGTTTTTATGTGATGTATTCCCATGCTTTTTTGTTCTTGCTTAATGTAAGTCGCTCTGGATTAAGAGCGTCTGCTAAATGCCTAAATTGTAAATTGTAACCTTGCTTGTGAGCTTGTAGATCTGCTATGTACAGTATTCCGCATAAATTGGACTGGATGCGAGGGTTCACTCAAGACCAGACCTTTCTTTTTAGTGAAGTAAATATTTTTTGTATTATAGATCATCAGTCCTCTTCCTGGCTGCTATAGATTTTCAAGTAGAGGCCCAATCATCATTAGCTACTGTAAAGGCATCAATTAATCTCTGCCGTGATAGTTGTGCATCTGGTCCAGTGTGTGTGTGTGTGTGTGTGTGTGTGTGTGTGTGTGTGTGTGTGTGTGTGTGTGTGTGTTATTTATTAGTCATAATGTGATGCAAATGACAAGGAAGGAAGGAACTCCATGATGCATGAACTTCATGTGGTGATTATCATTATATTTTCTACAGTTGTGTTCCACTCCAATCAGCACAGACTATTGTCCAAATCCTATCCTAGACCCAAGCACATGTAAAATGGACTCAACAGGATATTACAATGTATCAAAAGTAGTTTTAGTAGTATTTAGTAAAGCTCTTGTTAATACATTTCATTGGGTACATATTTATAAAGCCAACAGAACCACTATCACTTTAACAAAATAACTGTAATCGTGAAAATTAGCCGATCCACAAGCTCACTAGTAGATCGGCTATTGTTGCTACTTTTGTTCAAAACTCTTGTACGACAAAGTAGGGAATTAATATATGACAAAACGAAAAGAAAAAAAATGTTTCATTTTGAGATACAATAAACGGCAGCAATATGATAATACTATCTGAAGCTTTTAACTGTCACTGAGAATATGAGAACAAAATCATGGATCAAGTTCACCGCCTTCCTCATCATCATTACCGTGTTGATGATGACTGTAACCTTTGGAGACAAGTGTGATGAGGCTTTAATTGCACACCCAGGGAGCTCAGTCTGAACTCTGATGACTTTTATTAAAGTACCAAGGTGGACGGAGGACAGACATCATTCTACGTTCTATAGCTGCTTTGGGTGTATGCATGTGCATGCCCACAATCATGCATGTCTGTGTCTCTCTGCCCAATCATTGTAAAAATCATTGTAATATATCAAAAAAGGGAAAAAACCTTCCAAGGAATTCGGGACTGCACACTCCAGGGAACAGAGACGGACAACTTACTGCATCAACTTATCTTATATTTTTTATGTCTATGCCTGCTAACTAGACTTGCACCTCCCACGGGTCTTTTTGGATGTGCAGGAGTCCCCTTTTTGTCTCTCTCTCATATATATATATATATATATATATATATATATATATATATATATATATATATACACACACACACACACACACACACACACACACACACGTTTATATAATATATATACACACACACACACATATATATATATATATACACACACACACATATACATACACACAGGTTATATATTTTTTATGTATATATATTTTGCAGTAATGTGTCAAAGTCATTACTAATAATTCCTAAAACACAACTTACACAAACCTATAAACAACTTTTATAAGCTTCTAATCTCACTCCGGCCAAGTAATGGTTGTCTTAACCATAAAACAAAAGCCAAACATAAAGGCTTCAGACAGAGAAAATAAAAACAGCAGATGTACTTAGAATAAATAAAAGAACACTGCACATGGCATAGAAACAAGTGGTCTCAAGAGAGAGAACAGCCTACATGAAGGCTCTTTACATAATATTAAATCCAGGCCTTGGAGGCGTCAAACTGAACAAATCCTGTAAATGAATACTAGTGTGTGCGTGCATAATTTTAATTGTTTGGAACAAAGGTAATACTTTTTTAGCTTTAGAAATAATGGAATGCTCTCCCTCAGACTGCTCAGAGCAATTATGAAGTTTAACCAAATTAAGGTTGAGTGACGTTTTTGCTTTGGACTTTGCAGAGCATGAATAAACATGTTTCGTCCTCTGATCCGTGACCAGTCCAGCCCTTCATATTGCATATTCATATTTGACATTTCATTTCAAGAATCCAAGGTAAACAGAAAGTGCATGATGACTGACACAGCATTATGCACTTTCTGTTTGAGTGCCCGGGGTGAAGCCATGAATGAGTCTTTCTGGGCCGCGTCTAAAGGGCTTAGACTTCAACAGAGACTCACTCACACGCCTCGGGTCAATGTCACGGTCATACCAAGCAGTGACCTTTGATCAGTTAGAAGGGGGGTAACGTCTAGCCCGAGGTCCCACCAGGGAGATGTTCAGACAAGCAGAAAGGAGCGACTGACAGCAGCCTTGAAGCATTCACACACAGCATGCTGTGTCAGCACCATGCAATGATGCAGGTTCGACATACACTAACAATGTCAAACTTTCTGAGAGAAAAGGGAAGGTCAAATCCGAAAACATATTGTCGCTGTTGGGCAGAAAGTAGAAACCAGCTCATTATTTTTATCAACGCTATTGAACACCCTTTGTCTGTTTGTTTATGTATTCTGGTTTAGCTTCTGACTAAACCAGCTAACTCCATTGGTTTGTCAAACTGTCCAGCTAACTCCGGCATCCTTTGTGGTGCTAGCTATGAGTACTGTATGTACAGTGTTGGGGATAACGGCGTTACAAGTACCAACGTTACTGTAACCATGTAACGGAAGACGTTTTTGGGTAAACGGGTAATAACCTAATGAGTTAGTTTTGCAACAGAATAATTGGTTACTTTACTTACTTACCTTTTCCAAAATAATGGTGTTACTTAGTTATATTTAAGACCTATATGTCCCTGTTCATTTGTGCTCTAACGAGCATGCGCGCAACAAATTCACGGGAGCGCGCTCACGTAAATACGCTTGCGCTGTCGCACTGCGACTGCTCCACAGTGCTCCGCGCAAAAACGCAGGTCTCATTTAAAATGAACTATAGGCACGTTTTATCGCTCCCCGTTTGCAAGGCCCTTTAGGCCTTAAATGTTGTTTTATATACCAGACAGTATACCAGCTCTCTACAACATAAGTAGACTGTCCATAAAGTCTGTGTTCAGTATCACTACTTTAACCACAGTCCAATTCTATAGTCATATCAATGATATTGCACGCCAGTCTTTCAATACCCTTGCAGGCAGCGCACATGGACTTTAGGGATTGAAACCGATACATCAAAACCAAGTTTACAGTGCCTTCGGTGAATATAACACGTTGAGGTGATTACATTTATTATAAAAAACATAACTGATTGTTATGGTCCCCACATACTTGAGTTTGAACTGTGCTGGCTGAACACATTCACTACCAAGCACTCCAAGAAAAAGACTGGTAAAGTATCTATTTCACCTCAGACTCTGTTTTAAATCCCACTGCACACTATCAGGCTGGACAATATTCCCTCTTCTGCATCCAGCAGGATGTCTGAGGCAGCTAAGGTTACATAGTATGTCCAGGTAAAAGTGTAAATAATCTAATGTTGGGTTGTCAGTCCCTAGCACTGAAATACTTTGCATCTGATAAAATTGTTTGAAAAGCTATTCATCAATTCTTCAAGTGTCTAAATGCCTCTAACTAACTACTGTGTAAAGTAAAGCAAAGTTCTTTGTTTACCCAGGGAAGTGGACTAAGCTGGAGATGCTTGTTTACAGCCACACCCTGCTCATAGAACATTTCATGGTAGGGGTTCAATGTCTTGCTCAAGGGCACTTCAGCGGTGGTAATTAACGTGCCGGTCCGGGGATTCGAACTGGCGACCTTCCGGTATCAAGACCGCTCCGCAAACCGTTCGGCCACCGCTGCTCCAATGTGACTATACGACACATGCACTGCATAACCAGGGGTGCACCGCTTGCTTCACGGCCACGCACATGCATGGATGTGTATGCACGTGCACTCTAGAATGCGTTCACCGCGATTCATGATTCTTGTTATATTAAAGTACCCAAATGGCTACTTTAATATAACAAGAGGTGTGCAAATGCAGCCCACTCCTCACTCACATACACAGCCTTTTGGCTACAATACTGCTGCTGCTAGTATATGCACGCAAAAAAGAATGGAAAGATATATGTAATCCTGGGGTCTACTCTTCTCTACCAATCTGCTCACTCCTCAATGCATGAGGAGTGAGCAGGGCGCATCTTATCACCCATCAGGTGTTCAGCTAACCAGGGGGAGGCAGTATAGAGGCCAGGATTAGTATTACTGCATATTCTTTGTGAGGGTACAGTACCTACCCTATAGGGGACATGGAGAGAACATGCAAACTCCACACACAAAGGTCCTTCTGCCAACCCTATATGGGTGATGACGCAGAGGAGAGAATGTGCCCCCAGCGCCCCCAGTAGGAATCGAACCTGGGAGATTTTTTCTTTTTTTTCTCCATGTATTTTCTGTTGTACTGCTTCTGGCCAAACACCATCAACCTTAGCCCTCTCCCAGTCACGCTATCACAGGCCTGTCTGCACCAATCAAAATGTCTCTCTGCTTTAGTACACCAAAGTAGTGTGGAAATGAGAGAGGCTGTGTTTCCTGCACTGGAGAGAATTGTTTTTGGAACTACAGAAAAATGACATAAAATCCATGTGAGAGAGAGAGAAAGAGAGAGAGAGAGAGAGAGAGAGAGAGAGAGAGAGAGAAAGACAGAGAGAGAGAGCCCACTGTACCCCACGGATTACAATCACACAAGAGTTTGAAAACATGACTAATGACAAAGAACAAGTACATCAATGTGCAAACACAGCAGCAAGATTTGTGAGCTACTGTGACAAGGATGTCAAATGGAATACAAGCACCTTAAGGAATACAAATCAGTGTCCTAGTGTACACGGTTTATACCCTACACCGTTTACAGGAAATGACCTCGGTACATAGAAATAGTGAAATACTGTTATATAAACAGAGCAACTAACTCGCGAATGTTTTTTATACTAAGTGAATGCAAAAACATTGAAATACTGCTGTCAACATTCAAAAGTATAACGCTAACGTCTCCTATATGGATGTATAACTAACTAGAAAATTCGCAATTTAAAAAAATTGCAGAGTGTGGTTGCCGCACAATGCCGCAGTGGCTTACATATACCCCTCCCACTAATATTGCCAGCCTATTACAATTCAAGTCACACCTTAGATCATGTGTAAGTAATTCGGAGGGGATTTAACCCCCAAAATGCATGTTTTTGCGACAAACATGTGGGAGGAGTAGCACGTCAAAATAAACAGAGCAGTAAAACAATAGTATGATTGCCCTCAGGGCAATCACACTAACTATATCTCTGCCAGAAAATGCGCAATCTTTTCACAAGATAGTATTACCCAAAGTGTAAATGTAACACAGCTCTGTTTACACCTTTATTGTATTCCTATTTATATTCAATATTTGTACATGTATTCATTTGATTGTCTTGTTCCACTTTGGCAATGTAAACGTACGTTTTCTCATGCCAATCAAATTGAAATTTGAATCGAGAGAGAGAGAGAGAGAGAGAGAGAGAGAGAGAGAGAGAGAGAGAGAGAGAGAGAGAGAGAGAGAGAGGGAGGACTGGAGAGAAAAGAAAAGGAGAGAGAGAAAAGGAAAGATGTGATGGAGGAGAAGAGAGGAAAGTATTTACATGACCTCGTAAATGTCATGTTCCACATTTAGAGGAGCATGACACAGTATAATGTAGGCGAAAAATTTAAGAAAGCTGGAGATATGGAGAGAGAGAGAGAGAGAGAGAGAGAGGGGGGGGGGTGGGGACTTTCACAGTTGGTTTGCTCTTCCAGGGTGTAAATTACAGTACCTGCCCCCCTCCCCTGCCTGTTAATTAGTCACACTGCTTAATTATCAGTGTTCACCAACCAGACCATAATATTACCATAGATGTCTTACTAGGCCCACTCACCAACCCGACCAAATTATAAATAATGTAAATAATAAATAAACAAATAAATAAATTATTAATGCCCCCTCAGGAAAGCAGTCACGAACATTGCGCAGAACGATATATGAACTCTATAAATGTCTTGTGGTGCTTTTTGATTCAATTAACCATCAATCGATTGGTTGGAAATAGCTCAAATCACATCGGGTCTCATTCAGTTCCATTAAATACTGTTCAATAAATGAATAAAAGTGACTTCAGATTCAGAATGTGATACACACAGTCACACACTGATTGCTGTTCAGTGTGTGACTGATGCTGTTCCGTTGACATTTATAGTGATGGGATTAGGAGTGTGGCTTCATGGTGGACACAGCACACCAGCTCAGCTGGTGTGCTTACATGTCTCCATACCGTCACTGGAGACATGTAAGAACGCCCCCAAAGCCAAGCCCTGGAATTCACTTTCTAATGACATGGACTGTGACACATCGTCACATATCACACAAGGGAAATGAGTTCCTATGTCGCTCTGAGCTCTTAAATCAAGGTCTGGTTTGCATCTATGCAGACTTAATCCTTGAATAAATCCAAATCATTTAAGTTGTAACCCCACTCATTTTGTCCCCCGAGTTGGCACAGCATGATGTACAGTATGAACTATGTACATCATATCACAGCATACAGTAATAGCACAATACATCATATTCAGCTAATGTACAATATATCACAGCAGATCCATATTTAAGATGCTTATGCCCCATTTTACACTTATACGACAGTGCCATGCAAAAGTAAGATCTGTGCAGATACGTAGCTTGCAGAGTTAGTTCAGTCAGATATACTTGAGGGGCTCATTCAGTGTTATGCAAGACCCACATGTCATTCTCTGACGTAGCAATCAGCTGACCAACTGGGGGGGGGGGGGTATTTCAGCTCACCTAAGACTGCAGTCTTCGGTATGTAACAAATTTGAAACGCAATGTCGATGCCTTTTTTATTTTTTGTACGTCTGTGGTGTTGTGTATTGTAAGTTTGTTTTTTCTGTCTTGAAAACCAATAAAAATGTAAGTAAAAAAAAAAAAAGACTGCAGTCTTCCTGCCTTCCTCTGCATGTGTTCCTGGTGTTATGCAAGGACTGTCTAAAGAGGACGAGACGTGAAGACCGTATACCCAAATGTGTTATATGTCTTCTGTTATTTTCCAGAAGTGATTACTTTACAAAAGGTCTCAGTCATTCATAAATAATGTTTGTTCATGAGCTGGTCACTGAGCTCTCATTGACTCCAGTGCATTCTGCCAAACTCCCGGGTAGTTTGGCTCCCATGAAAGCGTCCATGAAAGAGTCATGGCGCAGCCCAGTCACGTGACCACTTCTCTTCCTTCTCAAAGCTTCTTTGGTCTTATGCACCGTTTGCTCCCACCGCCACCCCAGCACCACCGGTGGGCTCTGCTACTCCTTTTCCCCATGGGGGTTGTTATTGTATAGCCTATCTCACTGCTTTTAATGGTTAATGATGGTTGTAGAATTGTGCCAAGAAGGGAGAAAAATGTGGCAGAGCCGAACACCAAGATAAAATATTATATGCACACTTGTATTCCCATTCTATAATAAATATTTGTTCAATCTATTCAGGCGTTATCTGACTGAACCACTTTCATCTATTCTACTAGTATGTCATATCTAGCCTTGCAAGTAGTGATACTAATATCATTTTGACTGTGAAGTCCTCCCACAATTGAGAGGGGCCAGACTATTGCCTGGGGCAATATGCATTGCAAAGGAAGATGAAGGCTGGCTACGCAAGCCTATATCCAGGGCTCAAGATTAACGGCGTCCCGACGTCCCGGGGACTGTAAAATATCTATTTGGGACGTAAATGTATCTCATCCGGGACGGTTTCGGGACGAGAGGAGTTTTTACACTGAAAATGCGCATTTCGTGTGCAGCCATGAGCAGCATGAGAATTTGCCGTGCCGTCAACCAATGCTCTGTCGGACAGTATGCCTCCCGTTGACAACAACAACGCACACACTACATTCACCCAACGGAATCATAGGAATTATATTGCTTTTGCCCCGTGGATGAGACATTTAGATTGAAAAACTATCGGTTGGAAGCGTGGATAAGACCATGGTTGTGTGCCACAGAAAGGTTCCATATGGACAATTGGGGCTACACTACACCAACGTTTAACGTTAGCTTCCATGCTAGGCTTGCTAGCTGGCGTCGACATTAAATAATATGTTGGTATATAATCATCTGAAGCAACAGATGTTTTCTAATGCTCAGATTGTTCTGGAATTGCTGCCCCAACACTGTGGAATGCACACCCCAAAACCAAAACGCTCTCATTCCACATTGATTGTATTTATTATTATTATTTATTGATCCTTCGTCTTAGTATTCCCCCTAATAAAGTAGTTTTTATTTGTTTTCTCATGCCAACCATGTAATAGACATTTGAGTATTCATATACCTGCATTGCTGCACGTTATCTGTTGGTCTTGATCAAGTAGCCTACACCAAAATAACAAAATCCATTTGAAAATAAAAATCACTGTTCTCAGGTCGAATATTGATATGCGATTAAAATGTGATTAATTTAGATTAATTAATTACAAAGCCTCTGATTAATTCGATTAACATTTTTAACCAAGCCCTATTTTTCATCTGGGAGCATTTTGACTAAATCAGTGTAGAAACATGAAGCCAAACAATTAATGTACTGCATGTATTCAATACATGCAGTACATTATTTGTTTGGCTTAATTGTATTTCTATTACAATAGGAATACTGTAACTGCCGGGGACACTTGTTGGTTTTAACTTAAATTATTTAGTTTGAAGTTGATTTGTTTTATTTACTTTGCTTTGGTATATACTTATTTTGGACACTTGTAGCCTATGTTTGGTTTACCTTTATTTTATTAATTTCACAATTTGAGTGGTGCTTTTTGTAAAAAAAAAATCCCGGGACGGTATACATTTACTTCGGGACGGTTCAAATTGTATTTTGGGACGGTTCCGGGACGGTGGTGAAAAAAGTTAGTCTTGAGCCCTGCCTATATCATATCACAGCAGCTATGAATATATGTGTTGTGGACTATATGTGTATACATATACTTCCTCCTCAGACTCAGTCATATAGAATAGAGGCTGGTCATCTGTAATGATGTTTACTCACCCTGAAGACACCATGTAATCACCTGCACCCCACCTTTAGTTTTCCATCTCAAAAATGAAACTAGACTGGAGAGTAATTCATAAAGAGAGAGAGAGAGAGAGAGAATGTGTGTATTTGTCCTGACAAGAGAATGAATTTGTAATGTGCTGAGCAGCTATTTTTAAACTATGACGTCTAATGACAGGCAGGGGGCAGCGTTCAGTGGCTACACACACACACTCTCTCTCTTAGAGGAAGGAGCAGGCCAAGGACCTATCCATCCAGCACCTGAGTATTCAAATAATTAATTATTTTGACTGCATTGGCTTTGTTATGTTTGTCCCATTGCTGCAATGTTGAGGAACTGAAACCCAATAATATTACTTGTAAAAATGGGATGTAATGTAACCATTTGAATCTTGAATGTTGACTCTACACGACTTTTACAGAATGCAACTCAGCAACTCTGCGCTCTACCAAAGAAAAAAGAAAACTTAAAAATATGTATTTTGAAATATGTATATATTTTGTAGGGAAAGAATGCGAATTGCGAAGAATTTTTACTCAAGCCGTGAGCCATGAAAATTGGTCCGTGACCCACAACTGGGTCCCAACCCACTGTTTGACAGTGAATTAACACACAGTGGTGTGTTTATCACAGTAACACACCATTAAAAATGATCTCCAAAGGACTGTTGATACTTTGAGATCTTACATATTTCTCGTAGCACTGGGCAGATCTGCAGGGCTACTGTTCACTGCGTCTATGTGCTGAAATGAAAGAACTGGACAGTCACTCAGCCAAGCTTTAAACTTGATGTCAATGAGAGTAACTAATGACACTGCCTGTGTGCGTGTGCTTGCCCTGCCGTGAAAAGGAAGTCAAAGACCATAGATTGCCTAGAAGAAGTCATGATGTACAGTACTGTTATGTATAGTTGTATAGCTGTCATTTTTCATATGTATATTGGCGGTCCATTAGGACCTCAACTTCCAAGTGGCTCTCCTGTGGGAATGTCTGTATGTTTGTGTATGTCAGACAGAGTAATGCACTAGTATTTAGGTTATGAGAGGCACATATATACACACACACACACACACACACACACACACTCACACACTCACACACACACACACTTTATCGAGATAGCCACCGTTGAAGGCTGGCTGACACTGGACATAATTTCTCGTGACTCTCGCATGTCAACGCATGAGCAATAGACGTACTGTATATTCATGCACAGTATATATTCACAGGCGATAGATTCTACTTATTCTGTGTTTATTGAAAGGATATACTGTACATAACTCAGATGTTTAGGGTAACACTCTCATTCTTGCTGCTGTTGATGTTTTACAACACCTGAATTTACCCAAAGAGATCAATGCAATCTTATTTATTGTACATTTTCTTAATAGGCGCACGCATTAAAAGCAGAGACAGTAAGTGAATATGAATATTTTATGCGTCTATGCTTCTCTTTTCGCTGGACAGAAGTGCATTCAATTTACCACTGCATGCTTTCCTTGCATCACCTCCTTTCCTTCGCCTCCACACATCACACACCTACACACTGTCTCCCAATGTGAGATTCTTCCATTCTGCCGCTTCTATTCGAGTTGTGCTGATCGCACCGAACTTTCACCGCCATCGATGGGACCAAACAGGATGTTTCTGTGAACCGAGGACACTAAACTGAATGAAAGTGACGACTGCAACAGACTGACAGGTCAATCGATGACAGATGTCTGTGGATGGACTGTGGGGGATAGGAGGGACAATTGCCATTCAACAGTGGGACACACACAGAAACACTCTTGACTGAATACTCCCGTCACAGAGCTGACAGTGCCAAAGAACACATTATGAGTGATTACTCTTTGCAGGGGTTCGAATCCCAGTGGATTAGAGAGGTAGTCGACTGTATACAATAAAACCTTGCACTATAAACCATCTGGTTCAGAATTGTACTGTATTTTCTCGCCTTTTAACAGTGCTTTGGCTTTGCCATCGGTGCAATTATCTAGCTGAATTTGCACAGTGAGAGAGGCTCTAATGGAATATCATAGATGTATAGGCGACAGGGAAGGAAAAAATGAGCAATTAAAATTTCACTGACACCATTGGGAAAAACAGTGTGTGTGGATTCAGGTCCCTTCATCGCCTGCACCGCACCACAGAACAAATCACTGAAACACTGTCGCACATCTTGAATGGCTGTTATGCATACAAAAGGGATGTACGTAACATAGCACATCATGATAGAATAGTTAGTGGAACTCAAACATTCCTGTGTCATTCCATCCATGTTTCAACTCTGTGATAACCCTCCCAGACATCTTTACATCTTTGACAGCAAATACACCAGATGTTGTTACAAGAGTCCAGCGAGCCTAGGACATACCCACAGACTGGTTGCTAGAGGGTTCCAACAACTCGGGATGCCCAAAAAGGAGGCAAAAGGGCAGACAAAGTAATGTGGTGTCTCTGCTATAATTGGCAGCCGCCACATATGGCGGAGACGCCGTTATACCTACTGAGTGACATGCCTATTGTACCTATTGTCCTGAGGAGAACTTCACTGACTGGTCAAAAAGGGGGTGTTTATAGGAGGGGCTAGTGCCCCTCAAAAACCTCTAAACAGCTATAGATTATGTCTTAACACAATGCCATTGACAATGAATGGAGAAGTTACATCAGGGGTGCCCACTGCCCACACATTTTTGACTTGAGAGCTACTTTAAAAATTACCAGCTCAACAAGATCTACCCAGCAAAAAAACAATATTATTCCATTGCTGAAAATAGTTTAAACTGTACCTGAGGGTGCATATAATATAAGACAAACACACATGGAATGGGGAAATGGAATTGGTAGTTTTTTTGTATACAACTTTGTAATACCGACGCTTGTGTGCAACACTCTTGAAAAAGTATTGCTTTGTGGGTTTGAGCTGACATGCCTTTTTGATGATGCACGCCCCACCCAGTTATTATGTATGTGTCCCTTTTATGTCCATATATGGAGTTCTTTGTCAAGCATGCCAAATGAAATCAGGCTTTTGTGCTGGTTCTGGACAACCGGAAATGCAGAGTACCCGTTCCACCCATTTGTCTATGTCCCGTTTATGCCCATAATATGCAGATTTCTGTATACTGTATGTCTCTGTGTCCCTTTATTCCTACTAGCCCTTACCCGTTGTGAAATACTTGCCGCCCTGTGGCCGCGGGGGGTACTGCGCCCTGGGTGCGTTTTCGCATTTTTAATTCACTAATAAATTCACTATTAATTATAATTAGGGCTTCGTTACGCCCTCCATACTATTATGGTCAATGCCTGTGTGAAAAGTGGGAGTGATTGGTGCAGGCAGTGAGGAGCTACGGCAGTCACAGTGACACACATTCAGACAGACATTGATTGAATTATTGCGAATGCAGTGAGCACTTACTATGATGATGATGATGATGATATATGGAGTTCTGTGTAAGGCAGGTATGCCCAAATATGGAGTGTTGTGATGTCAGAACAGACCATCTTATGGAGTTCTGTGTCAGGCATGCCCAAATATGGAGTGGTGTGATGTCAGAACAGTCCAGCTCCACATATCCCCACATACTGTATAATATAATGTGGGGATATGATATAATTGATATAATTGCTCAATGCTGACAGCCGGTCAGCAAGTGGATTCATGAATGTATGTATATAGACAATTTTTAGGCCAATAAAAAAAACTATATACCAAATTTCCCACATTAAACAAAAGAAACCTTTGACTGCCGGACTACACAGATCCATCAGATTCCATCGAGACACTTGAAATATTCCTGTGGGATTGTGCATTGGAATGGAGAACATATTGAGGAATCTAGGTTGCCATGGGTTCAGAGAGTGGTCCACAATCCACATCAGAAATACTAAAGCAACCCCACCACTGATTCTGACCTGCAAAAAGCCTTGACCTTGGTGAAAAATCTATTTGCACTTGCTTGGGGTTACTGTTTAAAAGGAGTTACTCTGAACTCAAAATGGGTTGTTTTCAGTCACCTTCAGACAAACTAGAAGACACAGTGACGTGAACTGCATGAGAAATTATCAAAGCATAACAAAGATATTCCCTTTGTCGCTTCTAAACAAATTCTAAGACACAGAGTTCATAGGTTTGTGAGCTGATTTGGACTCATGAATGATGGCCTGGCTTTAAGTTATTGGCTGTTGTAAATGATATGTTAATATTAAATCAGAGCTCCCATGCGGGGTAGGAGGGTGTGTGTAAAATGACTCACACTGCACAGAAGATGTATGTGTGCTCTGCTCTATTAAAAATGCACACAGAAAAGGGCCATACATGCTTTTTTAAAGCTAATTTTCAAGGACAGCAGAGACAGGATCACACACAACTCAAGATTATCAAACATGAGACCCTTTCATTGTGTGGTGCTGACCATTCCAACTTTAAAGGCTGCTTAGGTGCCAGGCACTACAGCAGAATTTAGGGTTTGAATCCACCTGGTCCTCTGGTTTGTCCGAGTATGAACACACAACTACTGTATGCAGAATGCCATCACATTCTCACACCCACACTGTATAGGCTAGTATACAGAGATTCAAGCCAGTTAGCCAGATGGCTGGCTGGTAATTCATTTTTCTGTCTAAAAGCATTTTCAAATGCACAGAGAAGCCAAGCTGTTAATCCACTACCGGTATGTCTAGTTTAATTTATACCCTACCCCACACATGCAGTGGAGTATTAATATGTGGAGTCTGAGTTTATGCAAGTGTCCTGCACACATTATACTTGCACATATACATTGTAACCGAGCCCTAAGTCAAGGGCTGATCTGGTCTGGAATAATGCAGAGAGATGCCAACCTTGTCAAATGTCTCACGTCTGCAATAATAAGACATAATTCTGAGGACATACTCTCATGTTGTACGCTTTGCCCACTGCCCGTGCTCATCCCATACATATGGAGAAGATATAAAAGCAATCCTAAAAAAAGGGGGGGGGGAGGGAATCTGTCAAGTCATTAAAAAGTTCACTTCATTTTATTTCCTCTCTAGCCATCACTCTCTTCACTTTCTTTGCTTTAGCCCACTAACCCTATACACATATACTGGGACACAGTAGATGTGTCACCGATAATTCCATCTTGGGGATTTCTCCTAACAAGTTTAGTGGAGTTTGTACTTTGATCATCTTTTTAATGTTGGCCAATTTATTTACCCACCTACTGTAGTAAAGTACAACTCATTAACAGATATCAACATAGTAATAGCGAACATTAACAATGCGTTGTTCCCACTATGGGTAAATATGTACAGTCAATCCACAGTGGATAAATGAGGAAAACACAATGTCAGGAATATAGACAGTCACTCTACAGTGAGAACAATTTACATTTACAGCAGTTACCTTGCCTTATAGCAGGCCTCTAACTATTGGTTCTCTTCCACTATGAAGGACAACCCATAACCTGAAACCTTCCAGATCCCATGGTGTTCAGTGATTTTCTACACTTGATGTCTTAACAAGATTCCCAGTTGGAAGAAGTAAATAAATAACAGTAAAATCAGCAGCCTCAACAGCAAGCCTCCCTCCTGGAACGAGTGAAATATACATGTTTATCCTTCGGCAGGCAGAGTGCATGGATGAAGTCACACACTGCTTTCAGAAGCCATTCTGTTTTAAAAAGAGAATGGTAGAAGGGTGGGGGGGGGGGGGGGGAGGTTTTAAATGTTTCATTGCCTGAAAGAGTGCATTTACCACATGACCACAGTTGAGCCACTGGTGTCTTCTCATCTTCAAGCCTCGCTCACGAGGCTAACTGAAGTCAGTTAGTGATATGCATTCAGTTTAATATTTATTTTTTATTTGGGTAATTTCAAAGTAGTGATTAAGCCCAAACTGGTCTTTATCCCTATTTATTTTTTTACTCTACCGAGCACCAGCGGTGCGCCCACATTGCTCTAGGTCTATAGGGGATGCCAACCTCCTGGGCCCTTTTCAGGGCAGCTGTCTCTATCAAAGAGACATGTGCTGCTGCAAGTTGTCTCCTACCACAAGATGTATACCCTGGAGGTCACTAATCCATCCACGGCACTTACTGTCGTGATCGTGAGCTCTCATGAGAGTTCACCTCCTGGGTTGTCATTGGTCTTTGAGATACGCTTCTTTGGCAGTACATTAATTATTATAATAAATTGAATATTATAAATAATGAAAGTGATAACTTAAGATTACTTGCCCCATGAGCATGCTTATCTATTATAAGATGAGTGAGGTCTCTCTGGTTGTATGTCCAACATACTGTTATATGTAATGCAAGGTATACAAATAATAAGGTAATAAAAGTTATAAGAAGAGGTGATAAGTAAATGTAGGCCATGGTTCTGCTGTAGGTGGAATTGGGACGGCCCAGTCATTTTCATTATTGTACTATATAAATATAATTTACATTTTGCAGAAAGACCTCATGAATAATAAATGGGGATCAGATTGATGAGAGGCTTGCCTGATGACTGAGGAACTGGAGCGGATTATTCTGTGAATTTAGCACTCTAAGATCACCGTCTGAAATTCTTCAGAGAATCTCAGCCACTTAAACCGTCCTATACACTTTGTTGACCGGGGTCCCCCAGGGTTCTATAGTAGGGCCCCTCTTTATCAGCCAATCTCACAAAGCGACGGAACGCGACGCCAGCTATGTTTGCCTTAGGAAATGTGTCATATATTAAGTCGAATAAAATATCATGATTGCTAGCTGTGTCACAACAAATGCACTGCATGTCAAGTTTGACTTTAATATTTACTCAAAACAAATGTATAACATGATTAATATTTGCTTCTAATAGATTAATAAAACTGAGCCAAAGTTGGACATCTGTTGCACAAAGATTAATTCAATAAGAGAGATCAAAAGCAAAATAAATCCTTTCAATTGACCAGGTGATGAAATGACCCTCAGTCCAAGTGGTCCTTTCAGGTCACACAGGCACATCCAATTACAGCCAGCGGACTCATCCCGTCAAATCCATCCGTCTGTGTCTCACTTGTATATTATTTATCTTTAACTGCTAAAAAGTAAAGTAGAATTCCTCTAGTGAGTGCTCCTTCCAAAGATAGAATATTCCGCAGCGGCTGCTGCTAATATGACTGATTAATGAAGTTGACATGGGACCACAAGAGGCTCCAAACAATGTTATGGCTCAACTAGCAGGGTGCAGTGGGAGTTCTGCTTCTTTGTCATGCATTAATCACAATAACTACAGATCAGCAGCCCTGCACAGATGTTCTACCATCCATGAAATCTATTCACATGAGAATAGGTCTGTCTGTCTGTCTGTCTGTCTGTCTATAAATACTGCATCAATTGATGAGACAAACTGCTGGAAAGAAGCCATCAATTTGATGCTAATTTCATCATGTTTGCACTAAATATGTCTTATTTACCTTAAGTATTTATCAATATGACCCCTAAGTAAAGTAAATATATTTAAAATATATATATTAAATATATTTACAACCTTCACAGAATAATTCAGTTAGGGAAGTCTTTCTTCATTCCATAAATTCTGCGCTAAAGGCACAAACGGAACATTTGTTGCATTCATATTGGCACACCATCACTCTGACTAAATGACCCATAGACAGTCTTTATCGTCAATAGAATAGGAATTAAGAATACATTTAACATTATGCTCTCTATACATCTTCATTTCGATGTTTGACAACCGTGTAACAAGGACATTTTGCATTTATTGCTATCTGTTGTGGTGATAATGGAACATTTTACATTGGGGACATGGCTAAACAGCACTGGCATCAATTAAGGTCGCCTTCACACCAGAAAGCTTCATTGCGATTAAAACGAATCCTGCTGCACATTGTCAGATAGTGCGCTTCGTTTGGCAGGTGTGAAGCCTCATTCGAATCCTAATGCGCATCAAAGAACCGTATTCTACTCCGCCACAACACGGGGGTTTCTCTTCGCTTCCAATCGCACTTCATTTAGATTCGGTGCAGGTGTGAATGTAATCCGCAGCAAATAAAGGAAATGAAGCAAACAATGTGGCGGGTGAGGAGCTAAACACAGTTGGATACGGAGAAGGCATATTTTACGACAAAGATGTCCCGTTAGTAGATGTGGTCGAATGAGGTGACCGAAGCCCTGATCAAAGGGAGAGAGAGAGAGAGAGAGAGGGGTCCAGTCCCTGACTGCACGACACATGCACGTTATGAGTATAATTTTAACACCATTCCACTGTTATGAATTGAAGACATTGATAAACCTTCACTAAGTCTCTCCCCAACCCATCCTTGTCCAATAGGCACGTTAGCAGTGAAGAAAGCTTGACCTTCATAGCAACCGTTGCTAAACTATTTGGATTGGCGTTGGACAATCACTTTTTGGGGTGGGAATTAGTGAAGGGCTAATTACTGCGGATGACAGAGCGGTGTGAAGGCAATCCGCAGCAAATTAAATATGCAAGAATCCCAACTTCTCCGCCCATTCGCATCGAGTCTACCGAAGTATTATATTAGGTGTGAATGCGACCTAAATGACAGATTCATCCGATACAGTTCAATCAACAGCTTTGAACTAATATGTCCTTCAAATCACACATCACACTTCAAAGTGTGTGTGTCCCTGCCTTTCAACTGATGTCAAAGCAGCCTGCTGTGTCTGTTTGGCGAATATTCCATTCCAGTGCTGTACAGCCACAGTATTCTCAAATGATCTTTTCATCAACTGGGAAATGGAAGATCACATAGCTGCTGATTATAGAAAACAAAGATAAGCTTTGTTTTTCTTTTATACAACCCTTTACATGTATTATATTGTATGATATGTTTGAAAAATGTACATCATTATGAAAAGGTTTCTGTCAGACAGCGAGAGAGAGGGTAAATTATCAATGTTATGCCAACAGGTCATGTTAAAACACTAATGATGTAGTTCTTAAACAGAAAGTGTGTCATTGCTTCCTATATCCATCATTTAAAATGAAAAGCTCTCCAGTGTTTCATTATGTATGATCCATCCCTGTACTAGCATTATAGCATAGACACCAAACCTACCCACCACACAGAGATAACAACTGATCATAGTGGCAGCTGGAAATGAAGGCAAAGCTTAATGATAATGTGTCTGCTTTCCCTGACAGTGGGCTGGAGAACACTGCGCAAAAAGCATGGAATACGGATGTGTATATTACAGGAAACTCCCGTTAAACTTTCCAACAAACTCCGGTAACTCCCGATTTGTACCATCACACCTGTGTATTACCGTATATTAACTGTATATGTCCGCTAAACTTGAGGTTTACGGGCAAAATACAGTGCCCAGTGCCCGTTTAACTCCTCTTTTCACGCAGTGGAACTGGCCATGTGTGCTCTCCCACCTGGACAGACCACTGCCTGACCAAAGCACAATGGACATCACAAAATCAGACGGGTGCAAAAAAGCTCCAATAAAGGCTGTCTGTACACATTCATAAACACATGCTGGCTTCAGCACTAAATGGAATGACTTTGACATTGTCCTCGGGATGCAGGCGGTGCCAGTGTAACGATCCAATACGCAATGCTTTTGAAACTCTATGTCAAATAATTTATAAATGGCAGAGCTTAACTCGCTACGAATTATGTGAAATAATGATGAAATGAATGCTATGAATTACAGTGGTTATAGCAAATATATTACAGAGGGATTCCAAAAGAAATTCATTATCAAATTAATAAGAGGGCAAATTAGGACACATTAATTTTGTATGACAACTCAAATCATGTTACAGAGACAGAAATAAAATGATGTAGAATCCTTGAATGTTAGAATGTTAAAAAGTGGCAATAGACTGGCAGATTAATTGTGCAAAGAGCATTAAAAATTGTAATAATTGTGGTAATCAATTGGTTCGAATTAGCTGGACCAAATGAAAGTAATTTCTGCCAATATAAGAATGACACATGTGCCATTTATTAAACTGCCTAACATTTAGATGGAAATGCCCCCCCCCCCCCCCCGCCCCGCCAACATAATGTCTCTGTAATGATGAGTCCTGAACAGGCTCATAACCCCCATAAGAACCTACACCAATAGAAGACCTAGCACTATTACCACAGCTGAATACATAATGGACGCCACTCAGTGTCATTATCAGATCGTCCCCAAATGCATCGATGAGTGCAGCTAATGTAACTTCCACTATTAACGTGATGTTATAGCTGAGCTGGGGACGTCAATGAGGCGTTTAGAATGGACACTGATGATAATTATGTTTTACGTATCATGTGTGCAAGCTCTGATTTCAGTGTATTACAAAGAACTATGCAGTGTGATGGGGAGGACGTGAGTTAGTTTAGGTGTTTGGGTACAGTCCAGAAATGTCTCTTTCTACCTTGTTGGGGACTCACTGCGTTCCCTGGATGATTGGCCAACATACATCGAGCAACATCCTCTCATCTGAGAGCAATTTAACAGTTAGCTCGCTTCACACTGGCCCAATTAGAGGTGAATCTAATCCTGTATGAGGAGATATGTGACTAGTATTTGTTTACAAGACTCTGGTGAATATAGAGACATTGGAATTGGATCTGGAAAGATTTAATTTACTGGCCCCTGGTCCAGACTGCCCTATATCAGCTCTTCTATTGACATCATTCGTTTTGCATTTACTGTGGAGAGAAAGAGTGGAGTATTATTGACTTGCAGCAACCCTGCACAAATATAGAGGAATTCATTTTTCCATTTCACTGCGCCTCCCTGGGCTTTACAATGACGACACATATCTGCAGCTGCACTCATCCGACTCCCTGAACTCCAATTGATCCACTGCACTGATCTGTTTATACTTTTTTTAGTTTTTGCCTTCACATGGCACCACATGCCACTTTGTCACAGTGAGGTATTAACTTCACCCTCACATCTGGAGACTGGACAACAGCCTGCTTCCGTGTTGCCACTCGGTTCTGCCAGATCCATAATTCCGACATCCCATTACTCCGACTACGTGGCTTAGGAATAGTAATGGGGCGAGTCGGAATAACGGGGTGTCGGACCAGTGTCTATTAACATTGCCAAGATTACATTTGGGATAATTCTTCAAAAACTAAGCAAAACTGAACTCTCATTTCCAGTACTCCTTTTGAAATGGACAAACTGGTTGTATTGAATATCATTAATAGAAACATTGTATATTTTGTATAATAATAGTAAATAAATACATGTAAATGTCTATGACTGACTGAATCAGCCAATGATTAAGTTACACGATTAAACTGCGTTAAACTGCCTCCCCCTGGCCAGCCGGGGCGCATGATGGAGGGGAAAGGAACTGGTTGGAATAACGTGTTCCCTCCACGCGCTACGTCCACCTAGGGAAACTCCCCTGGTTGGGAGGAGTTTCACGATTGGTCAGCTTGTTGAACAAACAAGTCATGCATCAAGGCTGGGACTGAGTTTGTTTTACCCCTATAGTTAATGGTGCACACAGCCGTGTTCTGCCACACATGTGTACCTTCATCTACATCTTATTCTTGGCATTCAGCCACCACACTCCAAAGCATAAGAGTTAATGGAGCTACAGTAATACTTTTGATAGCCAAAACAAAACGCCAGATAAAACACAATGCAACTCTTTAATCAACTAAATGAATTGTCACAATTGAAACCAGTTGAAGCCAAAAAGAGCATTCTGCCTCAAGGCAGTACTTTAACTGTCTTCAGCTGTCTGTCCTAATGAGCGTCTGTTTGTTCTAGAATGCCTGTGCAGCAGAAAGTGCAGCATGGGGGCCTTTAGGCTGAAGAGATGGAGCTTGCACGCACGCACGCGCACGCACGCACACACACACACACACATCTCAGAATTCTAAAGGGACGCCACACAGATTACAGGTATACTTGTCCAGTCCACATCTCCTGATGTAAGCATTAGTGGAATCCATAAAATTGGCTCATTGATTTCTAACTGGTTAATAAAAAATAGATTTATTTAACAAAGTAGGACATCTTGAAAAGAAAAGCTCTTATGTCAGACTACTGTTCATAGACTATAGTTCCGCATTCAACACTATTGTACCATCTAAATTAGTGTTGAAACTCAGTGGCCTTGGTGTGGGCAGCTCCATCTGTAATTGGCTATTTTATTTTCTGACAGGCAGGCCCCAGTGTGTACGCATAGGAGAGAGATGCTCATCCACAATTCTCACCAGAACCGGTGCGCCCCAAGGCTGCTACCTCAGTCCTCTGTTAACCGACGGTGATGAGAGGGCCTATAGAAGGGAGATAGAAGATCTAACTCTATGGTGCGATAACAACAACCTCTCACTAAACACCAATAAGACCAAAGAAATCATTGTAGACTTTAGGAAGTCCAAAGGTATCCACACCCCCATTTCCATCAAAGGGTCATCTGTCGACATAGTTGATAACTTTCAATTCCTGGGCATACACATCACAGACACATTCACATGGTCACTCAACACTGAGTACATACACATCAGACACATTCACATGGCCACTTAACACATTTAGTACCGGAACTGCATCAAAATAAAGGCGCAGCTTGCGCCGGAGTAATCGCCAGAGTAGTGATCGCTTCCATTTTGAAAGCCATGAACCGGAAATACTTTCTTAAAAAAGTTGACTGACAAAGTGCCATCACAATCTCCGATCATCTTAATATATTTATATACGCTACAAAAAGAGTTCATATTTTGCGGGAGAGACGGATGAGGAGCAGAAACGCAGCGCCAGCATATCGATCCATTCATCACCACGGAGAGCGCCCTGGATGAGGAGATACGAGTCATTCTTTCCGCCGCGCTAACATGGGAGTCAATGACAAGCTAATAGTTTCACAGAGCGTTAGCATACGGCAAGCGAAAAGCGAAATGCCAAAAAAAAAAGAAGTAATTATTCTGAATATTATTATCTCGCCCCGCGTCGTTTGGACGTCGCTAGGACGTCCACAGACGTCTAAGGCACCTCTCGGTTCCAATCCTTATGACGTTTCAGGACGTGTTATGTACAAAATGTGTTAACAGCGAGTACAAAAGGACTAGTGAACTTTTATCTGTAGCTGTATAATTGAAAGTGTCTTAACTGGCTGTATCACAGTGCGGTACGGTAACATGACTCAGGACTGCAACAAGTTGCAGAGGACCGTTAAAACAGCAGCTAAAATCATCGGCAGCACAGAACTACCTAGTCTCCACAACATCTACACCACTCATATGAAAAAAGCCCACAATATCATGAAAGACACCAGCTATCCCGCAAATACCCTGTTCAAACCACTCCCTTCCAAACAACGCTACCAGAGCATCAAATCTCGCACCACCCGTCTCAGTAACAGTTTCTACCCCCAGGCAGTCAGGCTGCTGAACAGCTGACGTTGAACTGTATTGCACTGTTTTGTCACTTCACTTACACTTTTGTGTCTTTTTCTTGCACTATAGTTTGTTTATGTCCTGTGTATGTAAGACTGAGAGTGATCCAAGCAAAATCATTTTTATTGTATTTATACCCTGCATCTATACACGTGACAAATAAACCTGAACCTGAGCTTGAACTTCTGGCCTTAGGGGTAAAAAGAAGAGCTCCTGTTTGAAACAATAGATTAGAGAAAATGAAACTAATCTGACCTTAACCCTAATTAATGATGTAATGGTTATGTTTTGAGGATGGGAGTCTATGACTGCACAAATTATACAAATAAATATCACTGTGACGACCTTAACTCCACATCTAAATGCCTAAACTTAAATCTTAAACTAACAACCATAATTCTAAACCTAATTCTCTCTCTCACACACACACACACACACACACACACACACACACACACACACACACACACACACACACACACACACACACACACACACACACACACACACACACACACACACACACACACACACACACACACACACACACACACACACACACACACACACACACACACACACACACACACACACACACACACACACACACACACACAGCTAAAGCTTGGCTGTGTAACTGTCCAGTTGTTTCTGTTCAGCACTGGACAGCTCCATATATTTCAGCACCTCCAGTGAACAGTTCCTGACAAGCAGCAAACAAGTAGTTGCAGGAGTCAAGTACAGTAAATGTATTGTACCTTACTTTTACAGCAGCAGTAAACATCTTCAGAGCAAGAATCTGACCTGTAGTTTAAAGTCAGTAATGTAAATGTTTATGTACAGTGTAATTAATGCTACAGTGGGTTTGACACAGCAGTGGAACAGGTACATAATTATTGGACTATAAAGATGGCGCTGGCCAACGGAACGGTGCAACTATTTGACACTAAGGGCTGTATTTTGCGTGTCTTAAGTACCAGGTCTTATTCCCTAACTTGAGTAAACTAAAGACCTGGAGGCGTGGTCAATGCTCTTTGGCCACTCAGAATAGCCAAATGGCATTGATCACGCCTCCAGGTCTTTAGTTTACTCAAGTTAGGGAATAAGACCTGGTACTTAAGACACGCAAAACCGTGTCACCAGGAACACATTTTATATAGGATGACTAGTAACTTGGGGGGAGGAAGGGGAGAATGTTTAGGCCCGTCACAAAAATGCAAAATGATATTATGCTCAATATCTGATTGACATTTATACCACTAAAATGGTGTAAAAGATCAGTTTCTCCAGATAAGGTAAATGCAGATTACCGATCAGAGTGAATATCGGTTGATATGGCCGATCACCGAAGCATCTCTATTTTAACTCTTAAACCTACAACCATAATGCTAAACCTAAGAATGAACTCTATAGTCTCTTTCCAGCCTTGGATAACACAGCACTCTTTCCTTCTACTCACAAAAGCAGAACCATGCATGTGCACGCGACACACACAGTCACACACGTTACTTGTTGCCATGAGGGATCATTTCCTAGAAAAACAATGAGAAACCAATGGAATCAGGCAGCGAGTACTGTGGTTGGAACGGCGGAGGAGACAGGATAGGACAAGACAGCAGCAGTTGTCCTGAAAGTTACACCACATGTTCTATATATATATATAAACAGCTTTCTTACCATATGCCTATGGAGACTATGCATTCATGTACACACAGCACGCACAGTGTAGCAATAAATATGTCCTGATTCCTGAAGTATGACTACATCTAGATCTAGTATATTAATGAATGGAGGATTGAAAAGCATTATGCATGTGTATTAGGCTACTCTGTACACATACATTTATTAAATTATATCAGCAACAATTGAGCTCACAGCTTGAGGCAGCAAATTGTAAAAATAGTGTAATTATATTTGCATTATATTAATTACCTCCATTGTTTGAGCCTACTTTTAATTACGGAAGATAAAGTACATCACACACTCGCATGCATGAGCTTTACTTTAGCACTATTGTGCGTGTGTGTGTGTGTGTGTGTGTGTGTGTGTGTGTGTGTGTGTGTGTAGGGTAAATGAAGGCAGATGTCATAGGCCACATCAGTGACGGTATAAAAAGAGACAGGAGAGAAGATGGGGAGAGGAGAGGAATGCATGAACCGCATCAGCAGCCTTAGAAACACTGCTTGGGGTTTAGGGTTTAGAGAGGCAGGAGATCACTGGGAGTACAGTACGGTGTGTGAGTGGAGAGGGAGTGTAATCTCCCACAGGCCACAGCAAGCAGAGGTAAATTATATGTTAAATAGTTATCATACACGAGCAGCCACATAATCAACCTTCCAGCAGCTGAACACAAAGAAAAGGCTGCCATAGTGTTTTTTTCTTCTAATTATTTGTTCGGGTTTGTTGTCATGATTTGTCACGACAAGAGTTGGCTTTGTCCGCGGCGTAAATGTCTTTAAATAAATACTTTTTGAAATGTCTATGAGGAAAATGAACAGAGAATAATTTCCTGGGCCCTGGTAGGGGGCGGGACTGCGACGCTCTATACTACAGTTTGGACACATACTAACTTCCTTCACAGGTGTTACCGATGTTACTAAGTTCAGTGATTCTCAAACCTCTACCATCAGTGCAATGATTAGAGCTGCTGTGTTGCTAGGCGGATTACTGTAAATATGGTCTTCATATGATCTCCCCTCTCCCGCAGGCTCTGGTGAAGTCTCTCCTACTGTCACAGGCTTCCCTGGGACAGAAAAGCCCTTCATGTCAGTACTGGCTTACCACTTCTCCTTTGAGAAAGAGGCTCTGTAGGCTCTATAGACTATATACTTTTGGGGGAAAAATTGAATACCGTAGTTAAAATAGCCATCAAGTGAGCTTGTAGATTGGCTATTTTAACAATTCAAAAATGTCACAATCGTTAAAAAAAAGTAGGGATAAGGGCTTTAGCATGGACGAAAATAGAGCCCTCTGTCTCTCTCTCTCTCTCTCTCTCTCTCTCTCTGTGTGCGTGTGCGCCGTGCGTGTGTCTGTCAGTCAGGTGTTTTATGGAGAGCAGTGGTGTTGTTCAGGTAGTCTCTTCGGTGATTGAATACAGCACATCCAAAACACTTCTCTGCCAGGATGTTCTGGCCGGACTTTGAATTATAGTAGGTTACTAGGTTCTTGTTGTTGATGAGTTTGGCAGTCATACCCTGTATGCTTAGGGGATCATTACATTTTAGTGTTCCTCAGCTGTGGGCACTTACATGCCTATACTGTAGTGATCGCTAACACAAACCCTGTTGGGGACATTTGTTATTTTTCAATGCAATATTAAAGAAATAAACTACCTTATACAACCCCTCAAGGATCCCTGGGGGGGCTCCCGGACCTCATTTTGAGAAACACTGATTTAGAGGAGCTGCTGGCATTTACCCTATAAGTCACTCTGGATAAAAGAATCTGATACATGCCTAAATTGTAAGGTTTCATCACACTAAATCTGCTTAAACCATCCATCTATGATGATACGCGTCTCCCAGCTTGCTCTCTCTAATAACAACATTGATCAATGCAATGTCAGGTCTAGTGATACATTTGTAAGGATAAACTGCAGAAAAATCCATTTGTAGTCTTGGTGTTATGAACACCATAAATACCTTTAACCTCTGCTCAGCAAAGAATTCTGGGTTCCTGACCCACAGCAAAACGAACGTGCACAGGGGATTAAAGGAAAACTATTCAAAGGGACTGATATTTATGAGAGTGAAATAGAATATATCCAGCAATCTATAACCTTTCAATTTGAAATCAAAATTGAAAGAAGGAAATGGAAAACTGGAGACAAGGTATAGAAATGAAATGTTGAACTGTGTGCAAGGCTTTCTACAGTCACATATATTCAGTAAATTACCTTTTATTGTATGTTCATATGCTCATACTGTGCTGGGGAATCGCAAGATTTGAAATACAATGAAACTTTGTTTTGCAGACCACACATGTGGTGCAGTAACCATTACGGAAATTTGTTTTTTTACAAACAAATCTAAGAAATTCCATTTAAAAAAAGATATAATAATGCAGTGAAAAGTAGCAGCACAGAGTGACGCGTTGTGTGCTTGTAGATCTGCTACTTTCACTACTATAGGCCTATGTCCCTACGCCTACCCTACGTGCACCACGGAGACGAAAAAGACAAAGAAAATAAGAGCACAAAAAAGAGGAGGAGATAATAGGAGGGAGATAGTGAAATGACATGAAGAGAAGAAGAGACATTAACCATGGGGTGGTGAGGGAGAGAGCAAAGATTCTGGGTGACATATTACAGAGCCACTAATGTCTTCCCTCCAGGACACAGAAGGTTTCATTTAGAACTTGACCCTCTTGTGGGGACAACAGGGACAAGTTCAGTTCCGTTTCCCCTACATGCAGTCCTGTTTGACTAGAACACTGCGCCACCTAGAGGCCTCCTGACTCGATAACTGCTTTAGCATACACAGGCTTAATACAAAACTTTCACCTGAACTATAGGGCTGGGCAATGAAACTAAATCATATTGAACCAACATTTAGAACCAATAGCCTGCCCCTTCCCCGCCGTTACAACTCCCTACCTTCAACAGCAGATACAACTGTAGATTCACATCACAGCCTTCAATTACAAACTGTCACTGAACATGTTCCATTGCCACCCAGTCATTGGGTCCCAATAGTACAATAGCTTGAATCACATTACTATACAAGCAGCAACAAGCATCAGCAGCAACAAGCATCAGCAGCAAAGAAAAGACTAAACAAGGTTCCTCTTCTTACCTTGAGCAGTTTTCTACTTGACTTGATCAGTTGTGTAAGTGATGGCCAGGGTGAAACGTTGTAAGCCCTCCTCTCTCTAGTAAAGTTCATCCCTGGATTAGCCCTCCAGCGGTGTATCCAGTCATCTCCATCCTCCACTGCTGGAAGCTCCAGGTATCATTGGTAGTGACCGACCAGCTTGATTCTCCTGGTTGCCATCTTCTTACTAACCCTGCGTAGCCCCCCATACAGATGCTTGTTGATAACATGTTCATCCTGGTTGATGTTTAGTAGCTACTGCACATAGCATTCTGGTGTAGCACAGACTAGTCACCAGGGACTTCTGTAGCATTCACAGCTGTAATTAGAGACCTGACACTACAGCACAGAGAAGAAGCTGAGCTTGGTATGGTGGTGTTGGGGCCTGGGGGGAGGGGGGATTGGTCTTCCACTGTCCACACACTGGCCATGACATTCAGAGCCCTCTATATGCAAGCGAAAACAGACTGGACTATTGCAAGTAGCAGAGGCAAAATAGTGTCCGGTGTCCGGCTGCTGAAGTTGCGGAGAAAGGATGCCGAAACGCGTCAGCCCTGGCCATTTGGGGTCATCATCAACTCTTGTAGACTTGTACCTGTGTACATGGTTGTGGTACAAGCAAAGAAAGAAAGAAACAATTTGAAACACGCACACAACATAGCTACATCTATTAATCTAACTTGAAATGAATTGATATTATATAGAAATCTATAGGTGCTACTGCAAACTCGGTTGTAAAACTCTGATATCACTTTCAATTAAGAAAAACAAAACGTTTAGTTTGCGTCTGATTTATCATCTTTTTCAATGTATTTGGAAATGGCAAGCTCACAACACGTCAGACCGCCAGGCGTTGAGCTATTTTCAAATTATAGAATAGGTATTATAATATACCAAATTATGGTTCAAGTGGATTTAGTGATTTCTTTTAATGCTACATTTACAAATTCAGCTGGGGACTCCCTTCAAAATAGGATATTTGGTCATTTTGGTGCTGTGACAGCCCTGCAAAACAGTTTGTAAATGTATTTGTGCCCTATAGGGCAAAAATAATGGGATTAATCTAGAGTTGCAATACCCTCCATTGTCATCCCATTGATAGAAATTGCATTTCCGATCTATGTTAAACTCACCAACATTGCAGCTGTAGGGAAAACTTGAATTATCCTCATTAAATCTGCAAAGTGTTCATTAAAATCCACCGTAGAGATGTTATGACTGAGCTACTTTCTGTCAAAACAGGTGGCACGCAGGGGCCTGTTCAGTTACTTCGACAAGCACTTCCAAACTCCAACAAAAAAATAATCACCTGCACAGAATTTCTTGAGTTTCTAAAAGTTTCTTTTATGAAACCAAAACTTTTCAGATTGAAAGGATAAACTTTCCATACAGCTGCAATGTTGTTGAGTTTGACGTTGTTTAATACAATTAGATATAGAAGTCAGGACTTTTCTGTTTGGATGAATGGGCCGTCAATGGGAAGTTGCACCTAGTTAGCACATAGCCCTACAAGCAGAACCCAATGGTAGGCTACTGAAGTTTCTGACATTTGTTAGACCAAATTTCAGAAAAGCTTTACGGAGGGTTCCGAGAGGAACTAGTTAGCATAGCATGATAGCACCTTGCTGTATAGGCTACGTATGTAAATGTTAGTGCTATAGTAGCATACTGATCTGAGCTAACTGCTAACTCACCTGGACAATAAACACAGCTGGGTCCCATCAATGCAGTTTGTCTTTCCACTGTCACACACGAAAACGACTGGGTTTCCGAGGCTACACGTACGTGATGTGACTCAACAATTTGTAATTCCCTGACAACACAGACAACTCCACTCTACTTCCATGAGGTGTAACATTACGTTATAAGTTGTTTATTTCACTTCGTTTTACTTCCAAATAAAACGGAGCTTGTATCAAGTAAACACTTGTCGTCACTGAGTGTCGAGGAGGGGGAGGGGCATCAGGATCCCGGCTGCTTAGGGAGCGTGGTGTAACAACCTGCAGTCACACACCTTTGTCTACCTTCTAGGGACCATCTGACACATTAATAACACCAATTATTTTGTGTTAAGTAAGTACTGTTTTCATTAATAAATAACTAAGAGAAAGACAAAATGGAACAGTAGGTCTGCCATTACCTTTTATTAAAGCTTGTATGTTTATTTACGTGCATTTTAAAACTGCTTTTAATATTTAATATCATATTGTATATGTCCCTCAAAGTTATTTCTAATGAGCCTCAATCACCACTCTGATATAACCATGTCCAGATAGAGCCCCCGTCTCTAGTTCATCCTCGGACGACGCCTCCAGCTGTCCAGCAGCATCTCCAGTCATCTCCAGCCTCCATACTGTACATCTGATACACAGTGATATACACTGCCCTGTCAAAACATACAGTACAGTTTAGAATTATAGTCACTGAACATGTTTAATTTCCAGCCAGTCAATCGGGGAAACAAGTAAAGTTTGTTTTATATTGGATCATTGGCAGACATATATTCAACTAGAACTGCACTCTGCCGAGTGCATACTTGCTTGTTGCACACTAGTAGGCCATAAATGGCCTACTAGTGCGCAAGCAGAGCGCGCAAGTACTTTCGACCGCTGGAAAGTATCACTTTCTGTAATAATACTTTCAAATTTGTTGAAATATACATGATCTAAAATACTTCCGAAATCTGTAGTTGGATTTGTATTTAATTGTTTAAAGCCTAATCTTGACATGAAGGTCTTTATATTTATATATTTTTCAGTATAATGGTCTTCATTGAAATCTCCTATTATCATAATTGTGGAAGTCGGAGATGATAGATACTTTACCATTTTCTTGAGAAATGTGTTTAATTCCGTAAGGTTTGTTTTAGGTGATCTGTACATAAGAATGATATATAGATCTTTATTTTTTACATGTATACATACGTGTTCTACTTTTTCTAATATCTCGATTTCTTTTTGAATTATTTCAATGGCAATATCTTCTTTTATAGCAAACATAACTCCCCCACCTATATCATATTCTCTGTCATTCCTGATTGTTTTGTAATTGGTGTTCATTGTTTTTAATTTAAAAGTAATGTTATTATTTTTCTTTAAGTGTGTTTTAGTAAAAGCTATTAGATCCAACATTTCGAGTTGGGAATCTGAGTTTATATCTTGTAAATGTGTTAGATAACCTCTGATGTTCAACAATCCAATTTTTAATGAATGTTTTAATGGTAATTGAGTTATCTTCCGTATATTTGGATTTTCTAGAGGTGATTGTCGTAATCGTATCATTTCTCTTTCTACATTCTTATCTACTTTGATCTTTTTAGGACTAAAATCAAGTATATATAGATCTCTTATCCTTTTCACTCGACTGAATGCTACATAGGCTTGTCCCGGGTTAAAACGTGAGCCCTTCATAGATACGACAATCTCTTGTATAGTTAAACCTTGAACCTTATGAATAGTTAATCCCCAAGCTAATGTCAACGGGAATTGAAACCTATTTGTTGATCCTGTTCTTCTGCCTCCATGGAAAATTATAGCTTCATGTCTGTATATTGGAACTGCTTCTGGGTAATTTTTAGATTTACTATTAGACTTCGCATTAAGACCAACATCTTTGTCTTGGAATTTAACAAGTATTACTGTAACATAGGTGTCGTTTTTCTCAAAGTCAATATACTCAACAAGTCCTCTGATACCGTTGACTAATCCATCAGATACCATTACATTAGTAGTCAACATCACTTGTGCACCAATTGCTATACTGAGTGTTGTTACAGAGTATGTAGTTGTAATTTGATTAGCAGTATACTGTGGTTACTTGGTTCCAAAAAGTGAAGACAAGTTTTCTTCAACGGTAAATCTGTGCCTGGTTTGCTGGGACTAGTTACAACATTACGTCATCCTTGAGAGAGTACATGGTGTGTATATGACGTAATGTTGTAACTTGTAACTTGTAACTAGTCCCAGCAAACCAGGCACAGACTGTATGTAGTTGTTCTAGTTACAACTACATACAGAGTATGTAGTTGTAATTTGATTAGCAGTATACTGTGGTTACTTGGTTCCAAAAAGTGAAGACAAGTTTTCTTCAACGGTAAATCTGTGCCTGGTTTGCTGGGACTAGTTACAACATTACGTCATCCTTGAGAGAGTACATGGTGTGTATATGACGTAATGTTGTAACTTGTAACTTGTAACTAGTCCCAGCAAACCAGGCACAGACTGTATGTAGTTGTTCTAGTTACAACTACATACAGAGTATGTAGTTGTAATTTGATTAGCAGTATACTGTGGTTACTTGGTTCCAAAAAGTGAAGACAAGTTTTCTTCAACGGTAAATCTGTGCCTGGTTTGCTGGGACTAGTTACAACATTACGTCATCCTTGAGAGAGTACATGGTGTGTATATGACGTAATGTTGTAACTTGTAACTTGTAACTAGTCCCAGCAAACCAGGCACAGACTGTATGTAGTTGTTCTAGTTACAACTACATACAGAGTATGTAGTTGTAATTTGATTAGCAGTATACTGTGGTTACAACATTACGTCATCCTTGAGAGAGTACATGGTGTGTATATGACGTAATGTTACAAGTTACAAGTTACAAGTTACAACATTACGTCATATACACACCATGTACTCTCTCAAGGATGACGTAATGTTGTAACTAGTCCCAGCAAACCAGGCACAGATTCACCGTTGAAGAAAACTTGTCTTCACTTCGAAGAGACCAAGCGAAACGATTACTTGCGCGCTCTGCTTGCGCAAGTAACAACAGAGCAATTTAGGGCCGTCAAAAGATACTCAAAAAAAAATTGTATTTTCACATGCTTTTAAACCTAATTATATGGCTCAACAAACTACATTGGGATTAAACAGATTAACTGGAGATAAATAATATTAGCAGATCTAAGATTCTTTCTCTGACAAGCTCGTCCTCTGAGGATATACATACACACTAGAGCAGAAACCCTGCCAGCAACACGACTTATCTGACTAAAAGTATTTTTTGTTTACAGAATACAATGTTGTAGCCTCAAGGACACACGAGTGAATTTTGCAATAGGCTACTATTGCAAAAACACAGCATAAAAACAATACAGAACAGCACTGAAATAAACAATAGGGATCCTCACTACTAAACTATTAAAGATGTTATTCTAGCCACAGGTTCGAATGTTGTGGATATACGATTATTTTAAGAAATACCTGCATTTCAGTAAGTGTCAACTGTGTTGATGTACTAGAATTTGAGGATTGTGCAGTTCCAAATGTTCTCAAATTGAAATCAAAGTGTAATGCCTGACTGGTAAAGACAGACAGTATATATTATAGCCTCACATGGTCAGCACCAAACAATTTGTATGCTACTGTACATCGTATGCTAGATACATGTGTATTCAGGGAGTTTGTTTTCACATCCTGACCAAAGGTCAGGTTAAACCTTTACAACCATTTCATTTCATATAAATATATTTTTACAAACACAGGTTGGTTGAAACATGATACCTTTATTAATCTCAACAGTTTAAAGCTCATTATCATTACCATACATACATTCCTCCTCCCTCCCCCCCCCCCCCCCCCCCCCACCGTCTATCACCATTCTTCCCCCCTCTTCCTCTTCCTCTCAACGTCCAACAGCCATTCAGTCCCTCCGACCAGCACCTGACCCCCACTCCAATGTGTTGAACCTGTCCAGGTCTGTCCGTCTCACGGCCGCAGAGGCCCAGTTGCTGGAGAGGGGTCTCGCCTACATTCCTCGACCCACAGGGACAGATTGGGAGGCACTTCGAAGGGACACACACAGATACCATAGTAGACTTAAATTAATAGACTTTTTCAAAAACACACAGACAGACCGACATACACCTTTTCTCCTACCCTCCACCTGGGAGCCAAAACTCTCCCAGGTGGACGGCAGGATACGAGGCCTCATACAGCTAGATAACCATACACTCAATCAGTACCACCCATCACCAGACAGACCTGACAACCTGACCACAGACGAACGGAACAGCATCACAACACTGCGGAACAACAACTAATTTGTAGTACAGGAAATGCACGTTTCTCTTTTTCAATAAACTATAATGTGTTGTGAGCTTGCCACACGCAAGTATACTGTAGCAAACATTAGCAAAGTAAGGCATTCATTTACGGGGAAAAATTGACACAGGATGTTTCCGCCAGCAAAAAAAAAAGCTTACTGTGAGATGGCATCACTGCTGTCTCAGATGAGTGCTGTTTCAGAAACATGCATGCTTACCACTCCACTGTTACCAGTGATAGTTTTCTTTTTTCAGCATGCTACCTTTCCAGGAAGAGAAAGTCTATTTGCTTGGAATTCCCATTGATAATGTCATTGGCATGCATGGTTTCTGTATAGGCCATCAATGAGACACTGAGTAAGAAGACAGCATTGGGCCTGGGCCATGGCTCAGTGGTCCAGGCACCCGACGGCCTTTACTGCATGTCTTCCCCCCATCTCTCTCCCCATTTCCTGTCAGCCTACTGTCTGTCCCTCCATAGAAAATATAAAATAAAGCCACAAAAAAACCATTAAGAAGACAGCATTGGTGTCACCATATTAATGAGCATTAGTGTATGAATAATAAGGTTTAAAATGAGTGAAGTGGTCCTATTATTTATTTACGTTACCAGCCAGGGGTCAACAGCAATCTTTTCATCATGACTGGACTGTTCCTGATGGCTTATGGAATGTTAAATAGCTTTTCATCTGGATGCAGGAATGAATATTGAGATGGAGGTCTGATGTCTGCTTTAGATGAGAAATCAGAGCAATAAGAGAGAATGCATTTGTGCGTGTGTGTGTGTGTGTGTGTGTGTGTGTGTGTGTGTGTGTGTGTGTGTGTGTGTGTGTGCCTGTGCCTGTGCCTGTGCCTGTGCCTGTGCCTGACTGCAGCTCTGTTCTATTTCCATTCTCTTCTTGTCAGACTAATCTCCAATTCAAATGATGCACCTTTCGAGAGACTTTCTTGCCACCTTGCTTCTCTCTTCTTTTCCACTTCATTCACCGGAGAGCGTCCCAATAGCCTGGAGAGTGTGAGACAAGCTACGGGTGATTTAAGGAGGTGATGACAGCGGAACAGCAGATTAATCATTCATAAAAAACAATGTGACATGTCTAAAACTATTTGACCCTGGATAGTTAGTGTGGGGCAACACACCCCCTAGTGGTTAAATGTGTATACTGTTGAGCCTGCATGCTGTGGGCAAACAAAATAAATTAAATAAAAATATCCCTGCATTAGGTATACTCTGCCCCCTCGTGGTAAATTGATGGAACTATACTAGTATGAACAAGGTTGAAAGAAACGTTTAACTAATTAAAAATCACACCCATGTGAAGTCATATATCATCTCATGAACAACTAAATTTGTCATTGTGATTGGTACAGATTTACGTCATATTTGGCGGACATTTGACTTAATTTCTCCTTTCATTGTCAATGGCAAATATTGAGTATATTGAATATATGTGAGGACGAAAGCTGTATATAAGAGGGGCTCGTGCCAAAGCATGTTGTCTTTTATGCTTAGACAGAGTGACCTAACCTATATTGTCCATATGATATTAAATATCATACCAGCGTCAAAACAAACACACAATCTGTAGCAGCAGGTGTCAGAAGACATCATAATCTACTAATATAATAATACAATGCAAGCTAGCTGTGTCAGACTCCCTATAGCCCTAAAATGGCTGTGATAGCATATTTCATGTAGTCCTACCATCTGGAATACATGACATTTATGCAATAACTATAGGCCTATCACAGACATTTTAGGGTTACCTATAGAACAGTGGTTTTCCTTTGAAGTGGGGTCAGCCAAATACACCTTTATTTGGGGGTCCATGACATGAAAATGTCTGAGAACAAAATAATGTATGCCGTTTCAGTTATTTGTGAATATAACGAATAATAGAGTAGGCTATACCTCCACTGAACTACAAAACACATGCACTAGATCGGATGGATTATAAACTGGGCCAATGGGGCCTGTGCCCCGGGGACCTTGACTACCATGGGAGGCTATAGCTTTCTTGACCCACAAATGCCTTACAACCTGAGCAGAGCACATGCATGTGTTTGCATGCATGTGCTGACTGCCCATTCTCTGTAGCGTGAGGTGGGCCCTCAAAAATATACCACTATTATATCCATATCATGATCAGTGTTGTCAAAATATTACTTTAACACTAATATACTACTTATTACTTATTACTTTAAAAAAAGGAATAAAGTTACACTACTTATTACTCCCTGAGAAAAGTAACTAGTTACTTATTACTTTACTTATTCATGATAATTTAGACTGCATTTTGTCTGTGATTTGGGATAGCCTATTGTACTATTATGATATGGCATAAACATTTTCTAATAAAATAAATATCTGATCGGGGAAAAATCTGTATCGGCAGATACTCAAAATCAAATGATCGGAATTGGATTGGGAGCAAAGATTTTTTTATCGGGACATCCCGAGTTACATCACCTCAAAATTATGATTAAAAAAGCATCAACAGGCCTGGGCGATTAGCTCAACCGTCTGGGCACCTAGGCTGCCAAGCCAGCCAGACGGCGTGCCGCCGGTTCGACTCCCGAGTCCGACGGCCTCTGCCGTGCGTAACTCCCCATCTCTATCCTAGCCTCGATCCCAGGCTGTCTCTATCCCCCTTTCCTGTCTAATTACTGTACCAGTATCAATAAAGGCAAAAAATATATAAAAAATAAAAGCAACAACAAAAAATGCTTGCACATGCATGATTACACTATAGGCACGTGGGAGCACAAGTGAGTGCATTTGTGCGCTAGAGAGCTTCTGCTATTGCCGTGGGCCCGTGGCAGTAAGGTGAGTTTGGGAGATTAGATTACATGAGGGATGAAGGCTGCAGTTAAGGGGGGCAGGTCAGATGACAGGCTGTAGTGCACAGAAACACACACACAGTCACATGCCTACTGTCGTGAGCATGTCAGATACAGGTGTCCATGTCTCCCCAGACTAAAAGCGGCCCTGCTGGAGATAAAGTAGGTTAGATTGGCACCACGCCACGCAAGGAGACAGACGGACATAAAGATCAGGCGGAGAAAGAAGAATTCAACCATCAAAAACATGATTCTTGTCCTAAAACTGTACAGACTACGGCAATCAGACAGATATATCCCAAGAGGACTGTCCATGAAAGAGACGACGACACCGGAAACATGGACACAAAACGTTAAAGGAGAACTATAATTCATGCTGTACGTGAGTAAAGAATAGGTTTGGTTAAGTAACGGTCTTGAGTGACACAGCGGAAATTCTAATGCAATGATGCCAGGAAGAGCACCTGTGTCGCTGACCACCACCCAGACTGAGCATTACATTCAAATCCCCAATAATTATCTGCCTTAAACAAGCTCAACGTGTTGTCGAGGCCACAGGGTGAATCTGTCAGCCACGCCACAGAGCCATCGAGCTCCCCTGAGACGCCGCAGGGATGCTGAAGCAGATTCTCCAGGAAATGTACATCGAACCGGAGCTGTTGGCCGAACTCAATGAGCCCCAGAAGCAGATCCTCTTCTTCAAGATCCGTGAGGAACAAGTGCGGCGCTGGAGGGAGAGGGAAAGCCAAGAGCAAAGCCCCGCTCGGCCTCCGAGAAAGAGTTGAGTCATGCGAATTATTACAGCCTTGCAACTGTATATCTACATTCTATTTTTTGTCATAGTGTTTCTCAATCTTTTTCTATCTATCCCCAATCTATACTGTAAAATCCTCATTGTTAATTTAACTCGGTCCATTGAATGTCTCCATCTCTCTCTCTCTCTCTCTCTCTCTCTCTCTCTCTCTCCCCCCAACATGCCCTGTAGGGGAGAGCAGGGTCGGTTGATGCGCATTTTACTAATCCCTCCCTGCACAGAGATTAATTAATTTCAAGTAACCAAACTTTTTTGTGAACAAGATACACTTGTCCTCTCCCATTACCCCGAGTGTTTTTTAATTTTGGTGAAACGAGTCGGACGCAATCGGCAAGCAAAGAAAAAAAACCTTTCGTCCTGTCAAAAGCAAGATCAAGGACGAAAGACGCGGAAGTAAGAGCGAGATCACTTTGCTTGCCGATTGCGTCCGACTCGTTTCACCAAAATTAAAAAACACTCGGGATAATGGGAGAGGACAAGTGTATCTTTTTCACAAAAAAGTTTGGTTACTTGAAATTAATTAATCTCTGTGCAGGGAGGGAATTAGTAAAATGCGCGTCAACCGACCTGTCTCTCTTCCAGTCTCCGCTACTTAAAGCGTGCAAAAACACAAAAGGGTCTGTAGCTCCGTCAATTTTAGGCGGAAATGGATAATTTTTTGTCTGCAAGGCTTTCGGGCACTGTGGAATCGAATGACGTCACCGGAAATATGCGACGAAAAGGCGTTGTATGGTATCCAGTCCGAGGTGCAACCGTCCTACCGCACCAACTGACCCCGCTCTCCCCTACTTCTTCCTTTGTGTAATTCAGCACCCCACACAACATCTTTAGATTATTTATGTCATTATGTCCAACACTGATACTTGTTGATACACAATACAACCATGTTAAATTTGCTTCTCTAAGGGCAGCTTTTGAAGGCTGCTCTCAGGGCAGCTTAAATACTATACTGTACATACACCAATGTTAAATTGCTGTCCTGAGGGCAGTTTAAATGCTATACATATTGATTTAGGGCCCTAAGGATGAATACAAAATTAATATCAAGATCATAATACTGTCCAATAATTAGATAGGGAGTGGGTGCAAATTATGACAGGCAGTTTCTACTGTCAAAATATGACTCCAACAGTCAAAAAACACTTTGTGTTTGAAATACACTCATGCTTTCTACGGTGTGATTTGGGGCCCTAAGGATGCAATTTTTTCAGGACTGCTCCGCATCACCATGGTTCCCATGGTTATGCGTCTTTTTTAACACACCGTCGCACGTCAGCTAACTTGCCGATATTGCTTAATTCTTACATAGGCTGCATGACATGATCAGCAGTGTAAAGAGAAAGGTGCTGGAGCAATCAATCTGTGTTATTCTAAAACCGTTTTAATAAACATAGTTAATATGACACATGGTATTAAGGTTCAAGGTTCAAGGTTCAAGGTTATTTTATTAGTGTCCCCGAAGGGCAATTGGGTTTTACAGCAGGTCATAAGGCATTGAAACATGTGAATACATCAGTCAAACCAAAATTATTGCTGCTGGTCGCAAGCGTGAGCTGCGCCCGGGCCTACTTGCATCTTCAGAAAAGAAAAGGGATAGGGGGGGTGGGGGAGGCATCGAGTGGGTGAGGGGTATTGACAGATAGGGAGGGAGGGGGGGGATGAGGACATCATATCACATACAGTTGCATTGTGTAGGCACGGAAACTTGGGTGGGGTGGGGGTTGGGTTTAAGGTCAGAGGACAAAAACACACTGTTGTTCACACAAGGCTTCATGGTCATCACATTTCACAAACGCTTCATGGTCATCACACCACAAGAAGCACTGTCTGAAAACAGGAAAAAAAATTCTCACAACCGGGCAGCAGGTGGGGGGGGGGCGCGGGGTGAGGTGCGGGTTGGGGTGGATAGGGAGAAGGCGGTATGTGGTGCGGGATGTGTGTGAAATGTCTTGTTAGTTCATTGTTTATGTTTGCGTGTATCCTGAGCGGCTCCGGATCTGTGTCCCAGGGTCACATCGTCTCAAAGTCCAGATAGTGGGAGGTAAACACAGCTAGCTGTGCAGACTGCGGCCTTGGTTCTCAGTCCAAAAACACCCTCAGTTGGCTGTGTGTTGGGTGCGGGCGGGGGGGGGGGCAGGGGAGCGGGTGCGCGTGGTTTCTCTCAACTGTCTATTCCATCTGTAAGGGAAGCCGGTTTAATGGCCCGTTGATCAGGATTTTGTAGCGAGGAGACGAAACTTTTACTCATCTTCTTCCCCTCTCAGTTGAGCCCTATTAGTGTTATTTCTTCAGAGCATGCCAACACATTACACAGCATAAGAGAGGTGATGGAGCAATCGGTGTAAATGTATGACAGCTAATTTCAACAAACATGGTTATGACATGGCGTTGTAGGTTCTGCCGTAGCAGAAAGGGCTGCGACGGTAAGCAAGTTTATGTATCGAGCATTGGACTGCCGTAGCCGTCGTTGCTTAAAGTCCCTATTAGTAACTTCCTCCTGGGGGATCCTGAGGCATTCCAAGCATATATACAGTAAACGTAGACGTCCTTTCCGGGTTCCACAATTGAAGGCACAATTTTCCCGAGATTCCTTGCAAAGCATTTGCCTTCAATTAGCGGAAGCATGTCAAGCTTCCGTGTGCGTAACATAAGTCCTGGAAAAGACGCGCTGTGATTGGCCAGTAGTCACTTGAGTGACAGCAAGAGACGCATGAGTGACGCAGCGTGCCTTCAGCAAATGCCTTCAGCACTTCTAAATAAGAAAGCTGCGGAGAACTGTTTGCTTTGTGTTCACTCTTTAATGTTTTCTGTTAGTAATCCCCCCTGGCTCTGATGTTGTATTGTTGTATTAATAAGTTGACTTAGTTGTTTGTGTTTGTTTGTATTGTTTTGTACTGTTATCAAGATTTGTAAAAAATAAAAAGGCCTTCAGCATTGCACTTCCGCTTGACTTCCTGCCTTCATTGGGATACACGTCGCTCCAATTAACTATTTTTTATAATATCTATGGTTCCAAGGCCAGTGAGTCGATGTGATTCCTCCAACTGCACCTTGGTCTGCCCTGAGGGCTCCTCCCAGTGGGAAGTCCCTCGAGGACCTCCCTAGGGAGACGCCCGAGAGGCATCCTAACCAGAACCACCTAAGCTGGCTCACTTCCAAGCGAAGAAGCAGCGACTCTACTCTGAGTCTCTCTCGCGTGACTGAACTTCTCACCCTATATCTCTTAGGGCCGATTCATACTCCTATTTTACCGCTGTTTCGGCGCTGTAGTGCCGAAATGATTTCGGCTCGTCAGACATTTTCAGTAGCACCGAAGAGGTACCCGCCCCCCCGAACCTCAAATTACGTCACATTGTAGGCTCAACAGAGCCGAACCGACTTTTATTCGGCTCTAAAATAGGAGTATGAATCGGCCCTTAGGGAGATGCCAGCCACCCACTGAAGAAAACTCATTTCGGCCGCTTGTATTCATGACCTCATTCTTTAATAACCAGCCATTTGGTTGTAATGAAAATGCACTGTTGTGGTGTCTGTTCATTCTGAGTGCGGTGGCTAATTCATGCTCTGTCGTACAGGTAGAGAGCACAATGGTTTACTACAACCTGACATGGAGAGAAAGGCAGGGCAGAGTTTATAGAGGGCTCCATTACTAGAGGGCTAGAATACATTCACAGCTAAATGAGGCTCCAATGTGACTCACAGTCATACACGCACGCACGCACGCACAAACTCGCTCACACACACGCTCACACACAGAGAAGTAAGGAATAAAGCAGTTGTTACACTTTTACGGTTTCTGAGAGATAATTGAACTTTAGGGCAGAAGAAATAAATGGATAACAGATAATATGGCTCCAGCAGCTTGGAACCGTAATGACTTAGTCTCCTAGTATCTCAATTTAGAGTTAGAAACATTACTTGAGATCATCTCAAAATCTGCACTCGGTGAGCAGATATGTTGTCTCTAGATCTGGGTCTAATGCCAAACTAAAGAAGTCTGCTGAGTTCAGAGTGGTATAGTACTAGTAATAAGACTGAAGTTTCAGAACAATTACTTTGGCAAGTATGGCACTGAGAGTTAAGGTAAATCAAAATGTAAATATTTCTAGCTAGAATATAAAATGTTATAGATAGAAGCACTGAAATATTGGGAGGGGCTCTTACTGGCAGTTCTCATGAATTAAATTAGATTGATACGTAAACTTCATCCCGGAACACATCTTCTTGCTCATTTTACTAGCCTCAAGTGGCTCAAAGTGGAGGTATAGTATCACATAATACATTCTGTATAGTCCACATTAATAATTGTAAACAAATGTGGTATTTCAGAAGTGTCACCAATCGACCTGCCTGAATCATACTTGGTATTGTGCACCAAAAATAGAAGATCTATACACAAAAGATCACAACGTAACATACTAAAAGGTATAGCCTACTGTATCAGGCATCTCTGTAATGTGTCTCTTCTGGGTCTTTACAGAGGAGAGCCGGGGCATCGCCTGGCTGCTGGGCTCAGACGGTGACGTGTGGGTGTGGGTGATGGGAGAGGCGGCGGGGGATCGGCCATTTGGGAACATCATGAACGAGCTGATGGAGAAAAGAGCCAGGAGACGGGCTCACGAGGACGCCCAGGAGATCAGGTGAGAGAGGTAATCAAAACCTATACAAAGTAACTTAGTTGTAACTAAAGTTTTCACATAATTGTATAGTGGAGTAAAAGTGGAATATTTCCCTGTGAGATGTAGTAGAGTAGAAGGTAAAGGTACTGGGAATTGATTCGAATCACATAGGCCTACCCCGTCTCTTCAAAGCCCAGAACACAATTAAAACATAAATGTATGACATATGTGCAGGTCTAACTACCTGGTAGTTAGACCTGGTGTCACAACTCTCACTCACCACGAGAGGGCAGCAGTGGACTATTGTTGATCCGTTTCCGCTACTAGTGAGTAGTAGCCTAGTGTGGGTATTCATGTCGAAAAAGACCAATGAAACACTGCCGTTGAAATCATAGAGCAGTAGACCACGACAAGCTCGTTATTATTCTAACCCCCCCCCCCCCCCATAACTGAGGGCAGAGAGAGAGATTCACATATGGGAACTGGTCTGGCTCCCGACCACAGCAAAGAAGGGAAACTGGCATGCAACAATACATGCAAAAATGTATACGTTTATTAAATGGAATAATTAAAGTAGTTAAAGCAAATGGTTCCAACAAAAAATCTGGCAGGGAAACTAAACTGCCACACAAACTACACTACACATTACTGAAGCAACCAAAAACTAAAATAACGTGTGGCCCAGGTGGAGGAGAAAGAAGTAGTGGGAAAGGTGGCTCTTTTATAGTGATTATGGAGGCAATGGCCAGCTGCCTCCAATCCTTGATTGCCACCACTCTCCAACCAGGACCCATCACACTGAAAGACTACTATTAGTAAGGCACACACACACACACACACACACACACACACACACACACACACACAACCTTGAGTATGCCTATACACTGTAGTATGAAAGTAAAAAAAACTAAAAACATTATCCTCATCCCCTCAGTTGAAAAAGTGGGCGTGCAGGTAGGTAGCCATAGGCAAATAGATGGACAGACATTTACTGAATCCAGTTTCAATTTCAAATTGTCAGTACGTAATTGTAGACATAAATGTCCCATGATATAGGACAGGCCTAAAACATTTTCCAATTATCTAAAACAAAATCAAATCTTCACAAATATAGCATATGTCATGTCCGTGGTCGTGTTAGGACTGACAATGCTACACGTCATATAGTGCAAAGGAACTTTTACATTAGGCTACTGTAGGCTACTCACTGTGATGTCTCATTCTTAACATGTTTGTCTCATTACTAACAGGACTGTCCTGTGTTTCATTCTAAACACATTTGTCTTAGCACAGGAGTGTCCAGTGTCTCATTCTAAACGTGTGTGTCTCATCAGTCGTGTCAAGCAGGAGGAGATGGAGAAAAGGTTTCGGGACACCCTGGCCAAGCAGAAGGCCTGTCTCCTGGCAGGGAAATGGAGGAGTGAGGTGGTCAACAAGGAGATGAATAAGCAGGCGGGCGAAGAGAAGCAGGTTTTGGAGGCCCAGGGGGTAAGAGACAGCTTCCATTGGAGGGATTGAGAATGTAGATGTTGAATAGACAGTACCAGTAGGCCTATAGATCAGGGGTTCCCAAAGTCGGGGTCGGGACCCCACATGGGGACACTGATGGTGGGGTCGCACCTGAATAAGATTCAACCGAATGAGTGAAAGCATATTGCCCACCCCTCTCATTAGGTGTAAACTTGATTCTGATTGAATTCTATATTAACAAGATTATTAACAGTAGGTAAGTATAGGCCTACAGTCAAAAGTTATACTAAAAGTATAACACAACACACACAAACCAAATGTTTCCTTTGTTGTCCGTTATACTTATGGTTAATATAGTAAATCAATTACTGTGGGCCGAAAGGACCTGGCAATAAACATTTAATTCATTAAAATAAGTCCTGGTTTGTAGATGTATGTGAAAATCCACTCAATTTCAGCGATCCCCCCTCCTTATGATTGTTGCGTTTCCAGAACAGAAACCAATTGAAGGTTAATAACACCACAGGATTTGTCATCATCAGAACTGTGCGGAAGACGAGCAGAGGGAGAGTAAAGATGGCACGTGTACGACAGACAAGCCAGAAGACAGGCAACACGAGACAGAAGACTCCGAGTGGCAGGAGCAATGTGAGTCATGTGTTTACCTGTGGTGCACGTTTCAATGTACTGTAGGCCTACCTACTGTACGTGTACAGTATAAAATGTCAGTGTGCCAATGCATGTAAATAGTTAACCACTTTTAAACCGCCTAGACCAGTGGTTCCCAAACAATGGGTCGGGACCCATTCGTGTGTCACAGACCAATTTTCTTTTCCTATACGTTTAAAAAATATATTTCAAAGGATTTTCTTTTACATTTTAAAAGAAAACAAACAAACACATCTAAGAAATTCCATAAAATAATAAAAACAAAATTAAGAAATAGTGAAAATCTACAAGCTCACGCGCTTTTGTAGATCTGCTCTAGAAGACTTGAGTTGGCTCTGTCTGTACTTTGAATGCTTTTTCTCTAACTTGTGTATATCCTCGGTGCTTAAGTCCTTCTCATAGCCATGTGTCTGTTACTCTCCATGCTGCTGAACATCTTATACAACAAGCAAGGGCCATTTCATTTGTTTCATCATCAGATGGCCAATTTGGCCATACTGACAGAGGGCCACACATGAAATGAAACACAAAGTGCTGAATTATGTTAAAACTGCAGTAATTTGATAGAAAGGACTGTTTGTTTTATAATATCTTTCCATCCCGAAGGCCTGCGTATACTTGATTCACAATGCAGTATCAACTTTTAACTTTTAGCCTAGTAATATCTTGCAAGCTGTCCTTTATGAACCACTTCACAGGTCACTGATAAAACACATTAAAATACGTTACGAATACATTATAAAATGAAAGTTACAGTATGACTTTAAGCTTCTTGATGACATTTCCTCCGCAGTGCGTCGGTCCAAAGCGGCCGATGAGGAGATGAAATCCAAGGCACTTCGTGCGAGAGAAGAATGCAAGCGGCATTCCCTCCGCACCCTGGAGACCAGTCTCATAGCCCTGCGCTTCCGTACGTCCTTCATGAATGGAGAATCTCAGAGCCGACGTCGTAGCACAGCCTTGGATGCCAATGTGACAGACAGGTAATCCTCACACAGTGCAACCTTTCACTGTCTTGATACATAGCGGTAATCACATTACCGCATACGTATGATACGTGTGTAAGTCTATTTTGGGCAGGCAATTAACTCATTCTAGGTGACATTTCTCAAAATATTTAAGAAAAAAAAAGAATCCCAATAATTCTGAATATTCAAAGCGTGAAAATAGCTGATCTATATAAGCTCACACAAGCTCGTAGCAAAGTGGGGCACAAGCCGATGGACAGGAAGGGCTAACCCTAGGCTATAACTAACTACTACTAGTAACTAGTCCAGGAAGAATTGACATTCGACTCTGTGAAAAATAGAGCCCCTTTAAATGCAAGCATGCTGTCGGTGTTGTTTTCCCCCCTAATGAGTGGAAAAAATGCATGCATGCACGCACACATGCATGTAGACGTCCACCAATGTGCACACATGCACACACACACACACACACGCACACACACACGCGCGTGACATACACATGCACGCACACACACACACACACACTCTGACTGATTTGTGTTTTTCTTCAGCAGCAGCGTTTGTCCACGGCCAGACCGTCCAGCGAGCAGAGAGTCCATAATCCACTGGTTTCGAGCGGAGCAGCAACCAAAGCGGGCGGGATATGAGAGGAACAGCAACTCCATCGCCCCATGGTTTCATGGTGGGTAGGCCTACTACAAGGCCAGAACTGTCAATGCATCACAAACTGATGAAGATAGATTTGCACATGGCACCAAAGGAAAAATAAATGAATTCATGTTGGCATTTTAATGTCTAGCAAATAGTTGTTTGGAAACAAACTATTTCTACAGGAAGTAGACATATTCCAGGGTGCATTCAGAAACATCTGCAAAGTGGACTATTCTTCTTGTCTAAATTGTATTATAATCACAAACACTATGAGACCAATGAAACACTGCAGGTGAATCACAGGAGATCATCACAAGCGTTATTACATTTCTGTATGATCACATCAAAATGGACAGGTGACTGTGATATCAGATTTAGACTTACTGTGATATCAGATATACTGTAGACGTACAGGTAGAAACCAGCCAATGAACAAAGTGGCTGGTACGTGTGGTAAACGGTAAACGCACGTACCGTGTGTTTAGTGTTTACTGTTTACTCAATAACTAACTAGCACTCTCCTAATGCACAAAACAAGCATCCTCATCATTTGAGATATATTTGAGAAATATAGCCTGCTCTGCTCTGAGGGGTGCCATTCAGGGTCTCAGGGAAATTGCCACCCCTTAAGCTTAGCGTTTGCATTGCAACCAAAGTGCCCCGGCCGGAAAACCGCTTTCGGTAAAACATCCTCTCAGTATAGGGCTGTTTAATCTGTAATGATCTACGAGATTGTCCTTCATTTATATCCTTTGCGTTCAATCAAATTAAAAACAAAAAAAATACTCGACAACCAATAGTCTAGTGCACTTTGACAGTGTATCCTGAATTACAAAAGCAATACTTATACAGAAGTTACAGCACAAGAGTTCTTTAAAAGGTTCTATACCATTGGGTAAAGATCAATGTGGAAGGAGGTAAGGTGATGTGGTAAACTTTAAAGAGGATCCAAGGCAGCTCTGTGCAGGTAGAAAAACGTTTCGGCCTGCATGGGCCTTCTTCAGGGTCAACTGACTTGACCCTGATGAAGTTTGCAGTTTTCTATACATAAAGGACCCACGAAGCGCTTCTTCTTTACAAATCTATATTGCCCTATAAAAACATTGCTAAACCATAGATGTACTTTATACATTTATACATCCCTCCAGGCATCATCTCCCGTCAGGAGGCAGAGTGTTTGCTTGCAGAGCAGCCAGAGGGCAGCTTTCTGCTGAGGGTCAGTGAGTGTATCTGGGGCTTCACTCTCTCCTACCGCACAGCCCACGCCTTCAAACACTTCCTGGTGGACGCCTCCGCTGATTATTACAGCTTCATCGGCCTCGACCAGATCCAACACGCCACTCTGGACGATCTGGTCAGCTTTCACAGGGTAGGCCATTTTGTCAGTATGACGAAATATATATCAGCCATTATTTTATGTTTGGGTCAAGGCAATGTACAGAATTACACTTACTTTAGAGCTGGGAAAACGCAAGGGTGTTTGCTGATAAGGCAATGTTTTGTATAGTTAATGTTGAAAGTATTTTTGTGGGAAAAATACTGAAAATAGCCAGTCCAGTCCAATGTCCAGGCTTACAGGATTGGCATTAGACCCGGAAATATGGTTTTACTGCCAATAGGAATATTGGGGGGAGGACAAAAAGCTCCATGATGCCCTTTGCAATTTGTAACGTGGCAATCTCAAGAAAATTACTGTACATGCACATCAATTGTTTACAATGGAATTGATATACAAACACATTATAATAATATTCAGACACATTCTCCCAGCATCTGTATAAATCAAATAATAATTACACCAGGTAGTATCATCGTCTATGATTTGTTTTACAACCTTTGAAATGTTCCCATTCCAGGAAGAGGTCATCACCACATCAGGAATGGAGCTCCTTCAGCACGCCTGTCCACCAACAAGCACTTCCACACACTATGGGGGTCTTTTTGAGTGACTCAGTCAGCGTTCACTGGAAAATTATCTGTTCAATTAAAGCACACATCAATTATTTTTCTACACCCAAAGAAATGGCTTACTAGTGCAAAAATGGCTTACTAGTGCAAGAATATAGCAGCCATGCATCCTCTGTATGGGAAACACTATAAGAAGTGTCCGAGACGCGACATTCTAAATCCTACACGGGTTGTGCTTATAACCACGCCCTGCTTCCGTGTATGGTTTTGAAGGACAATTTAGAATTTAGGCATCTGAGACGGCTGGAGTGTTCTGGGCCATGAAGCCGTGAAGCTGATTCTTACCTTTACCTTTGCTGCTGTATTACTGTATTAGAGATCTTTTACAAAATACACGTTCTCTTGTGCCTTCACCCAGAGTTGATAATATATAGTATGACTTTTTGATGTTCTCCACATATTTTATATTTGAACACTTTCACAAATTCAAGATCATCATGAGAAATATGTTTTGTATTTTCCACATGTTTATTCAGTCATCATCACATGAAAACAGTATATAAACAATATTTATTAACACTATATACAGTGCAAACCGTAACAGTAATTAATGCAATTGTAGAAGCAAAATGCATATGCCTGTCCTACATCAAATTGAATGTGCTGTAAGTGATATTCTTTGGGCAGAATGAAAAGGTTAAAAGTATTCTGATAGTAATCATATGGGCTTTATATGACCCCAGTAACACAGTAAACACATCTAGGCAGAAAGGTTTGCGTGTGCAGCCAGTCACACACACTGTTCTGGTTATGGTTCCGTGTCAGCTTCTAAATCGTAAATTGTGCACGATGCCATTCTTTGCAGCAGAGCAGAGACACTGTTGTCATCGCTGGACAACGTTCACACCGGTGTTACCATTAGCCCTGAGCTACAGTAGGTCGCTCCAGCAGTCCACAGCAACTAGCAGCTGCTCTTATAAGAACAACCCATTGAGCATTGGCATGTTCAATGGGTTGTTCAATGGGTTGCCTTGCACTCATGGGGTGATTGAGGTGAGCCGTCGTTCTCTCTCCTCCTTTTTTGGTTCATTTTGGAGTTTGGTTTGGTCGATCTGAATTGATTTGTTTTGGTTTTGCAAACATCTGTAAATAATGTCAATGTTCAATGTTTCAAGAGTCATGTGTCCACTTTGTCCACTTTTGAGCCAGCTTGTGACACTAGAAACAAAAAGAATAATAAACAAATAAAATAATGTCACACAGAACTTCAACAGACTGGATAAAAAGGGACTTGATGTTGGTGGATCTTACCCAGATCTTCGAAAAGAATCGAATCATGCTTTTTCAGAGCATCGTAGAACGCTGACATTGCTTTAGTTCCCTTTGGAAGTATAACGTCAAACAGTATTCTCATTTGTTGTTGAGGGGTATTTGCTTCCCTGATTGTGCTATACATTTCGTCTTTGAGAATTCCGTGGAGATTATCTGCTAGATGCTCAACCGCTTTGACACGTTGAATTAGGCCACTCCTGTTCTTCTCCAAAAAGTCAGCTTTACTTTCTGTTAAAAATGAATGAATAATAATAAGTAAGTAATCCTGGTCTCTAAACTGCCTCCCCCTGGCCAGCCGGGGCACCTGATGGAGGGGAAAGGAACTGGTTGGAATAACGTGTTCCTTCCACTTGCTACGTCCAACCAGGGGAAACTCCCCCTGTCAGGTGTAAAGGAGCAACTTGGACACTCATGCATGAAGGAAGCATGAGTTCAAGTCCGTTGCTCTCCCCAGGTTGGCGGAGGGTGTGTAGAGCCCAGGATCACATTAGTTAATTGACACAGGTGTGAAAAATGATTAGCTAAATTGTGGGATAAAATAAAATATTAAAAAAATAATAATAATGAATACATGAATTCTGCCCTCTAAAAAGTATAGGTAGACTGAACTTGAACTATAACCAGGTACTTTCCCCCCACCCCCGCACAAAGACACAGGTCAGATACGAGAAGGTTTTACCTGGCGTCTGGGTAATCAGTGGTTCTTCCTCATCTGAGGCATCTGAGAGAAAAACATATTTGTTCATTTGACGATTATGATCTTGTTCAGCTATAGTTTTTAACATATACCTGAGAAGCAGCGCAGCTGGCTTAATGCAAGCATTTACGGTGCTGAGCACTGGTCTCAAGTGCAGCACAGTAAGGCCGGAGCTATAGTCAAAACCTAAGACTGGGTGTTTTAATGCAGGTGAGGTGAACAAAGACAGGAACTGTCAAACATAAACCAAAACATGCAACACAATACAATGTTCCAACAAGGAGTGACTGAGACAATACATGAGGGATGATATAGGAACTAAGAAAATTAGAACAGGGAACATAATATTCATAGTGTTACAAGACTGTCATGAGACAATAAAGAAGGTGAAACTTCCTGGAGAATGCTGAATTCGAGGAGAGGAAATTTCACAGCCAGGACACCATGAGTGAACTCTAATACTTTTGGCCAAGAGTAAAAGAGAGAGAGAGTGTGAGTGAGAGAGAGAGCGCGAGTGTGTGTGTGTGTGTGTGTGTGTGTGTGTGCGTGCGTGCACGTGTCAATATGAACTTGGTGAAATTGTAGCTGCCATGGGCTTGGGAAGCTGCGAGGAGGGGGCTTGGGAAGCACAAGTAGTCTACAACTACAAATTGTTCTTGTAGTGAATTGTTATTGAACTGATTTATTTGGGACGTGTCTAAGATTTCCATGGTTCCATACTGTATGTACCCGTTTAAGAAAAGCAATAAGGTTGTGGTTTACCTCGATTTTACAAATGGCTGAAAGGGTCCATGCCTCACTACGCCTCTCAGACATTGTAAAGTATGCGGTAGACCGCAGCCTATAGTGGCGTGTTGATGTATTGCTGTATCTCTGATTTCTACATGTAGGCCTACTTACTCTTTTTTCCCCTTCTGCAAGTTTTTTCCTTCTTGGGAACCAAGTCATCTGACATGAGAACAGAAACAGGCATCATCATTCAAAAACACAGTACACTGCAAAGTTACAAATATATGATGATCAAGAACAATTAAACAGCCATTCAAATGGGAGGCAACTGTGTACATATACTGTAGATATAGCACTGACGAAGGTCTTAGGACCGAAACGTTTGCTTTTTAATTGCACTTTGAGCACAGAGCACTTTATGAGCATGATAAAATAAAGTCTCAGTCTCTAGAAGTTTTTACTTCATTTTGTTATACAGTGAGCGAGTCGTGTTCGGTCAAGTTTTCCTCTATGTTTTTGAGACCACCGCTCCTGTAGTTAAGTTTGGAAAAAAAAGGACGAAGAAAGGCGCAACAGTTTTCTCAGTGCTTCATATGCTGTAGGTACCTGCTCGGATGTGTGCAGTCCAGGCAGGATCATCAGTACCACTCGCTTTAAGAGTCAATTTGAAGGGAGGTGGCTGCTCATAGTCATAGTGGGCGTCGAAGTAGCATGCGTGCATTTTTTCCAGGGTGAAAGGTAAGCCCTGCAGACACATTACTACTATGAATAATGAAACTTAAATAATAAATACATCCATCTAAATAGCTACACCTATCTGAAAGAAGAAGAAAAAAGACAAAAAAACAGGAGTAACCGCAGGTGCTCACGGGAGGTAAAAAGATGACTAGTAAAAAATTATTAAAAAGGTACGCACACGGATCAAACAGGATCAATACATTATTTATTTAATTAAAAGGCAACTGCGTTTGGCGGAGGGTGTGTAGAGCCCAGGATCACATTAGATAATTGACACAGGGGTGAAAAATGGGTTACAAAATTGTGGGATGAAAATGCAAACAGGTTTCAACCATGACCCAGCAACCTATTATAACACATGAATTATGGTAAAATAAAACTTTTGATTGGTTGATTGGTTGATTGATTGATTGATTGATTGACTGACTGACTGACTGACTGACTGACTACTTTACTAGACACAAATGCATACAGCAAAGAAGTACAGTAAAACAGTAAAACAAAACAAAAATGTCCTGGGGACTCAATTGTTTCCACTGTGGTCCTGGCTGAATTGACAAACGCACCTTAGGGTCAATTTCCCCTCTGGGCTCACTAGTGAGATGGTATGTCCCCTCTATCAGTGTGCAGCTGGGACTCTTTTGAACTCTGCTGAAACGCCCGTTTGATGATTCCAACTCCCTCTCTATGTCCTGCCACACACAAGGACAGCAGATGGAGAAGGTGATGATGGGAAGAGCATGTCAAGAGCTCTAAAACATCAGGTATAAGGTATTAATAGTAGAAGCATGTATGAAAATTGTTTATTACCTGATTCCTCACTTCATGCTCTGAGTTGTAGCTGAGATAGATGCGGAAAGTGTGACCATCAGTACTCTGCAGATCTTCGTAGACCAGCACATGGCATAACTAACAAAACAAAACAAAACACCAAACAAAACAAAACAAAACAAAAGGAGATACATTTATGATCACCAGCAGCAATACATACTGTATATATAAAGTAGATAGCATTAGGTCTTTCTTGCTGTACTGAGTTGTTGTTTTCCTCACATGGGAGTGGGAAGGGGAGCGTATATGAGCTGAGGGTCAGTGGGGTTTATTAATGTACACACCGCTTGTGTGTCTATAGATAATCTAATGGGTGGGGATCCAAGGAATCCAGCTGATGTTTTTCCTTGGCCTACTTTGAGTGTGTGTGCAAAGTTTCAAAGCAATTTGGCACTGCGTTCATGATTTGTGGCATTTTGTGCAAAAGGGTCCACTCCAATCATAGTGGATTATGAGACATCTGAGAGATGCATCTTGTGTACCAACTTAAGTGAAGTTTGGACAAAATAATATTTAAAAAAATGTTCGGCCACATGGTGGCGCTATAACAGGCCAATGTAAATGTAAATGCTATGGGGGTCCTGCAAATATTACCGGCCCAGGGGCCCTCATGGGAGTTAATCCGTCCCTGGCGCCCCTCACTGTTTAAAAAAATGGCTGCCATGGGCACCATGTTGAAAATTCATGATGCCTCCATATTGAATTATTTTGGGAATGAATGCCTTTGGCTATAAGTGTACAAAAGGTCACGCTTTTATCTCAAACGGTTTCTTTCATATTTTGGAAAGCAAGCCAATCCACTATAAGTGCAAATTCTGTACTCCTACTGTATGCATCCTGTATGTATCGGCACTGAAACTAGTTTTCTTTTCTTTTTTATGTGCAAATGTTTCGCATAATGAAATCATTGATAATTAATGTGTTAATAAGTGTCTCATCTGAAACATCATCTCTTACACTCATCATCATTATCATAGACTTCATAGACTCTCTCTTGCTGGGAGATTCATGAAATCCTGAAGATGACCCTCTTGATGCTCTCTTGATGTGTCTCCCCTGCATCCAATCAGAAATCTCGTCAGGTGATTGGTAGTATGAACTTCCTGTTGGTATTCTACCTCTAACTGGAACCGAAGACAACAGCAAACATTTACAATGTTGTGTTACTATATGTGTCTCAGAGTTTTTCTGATGAAGAAATATATTTAAAAATGTCACTGTAATAACAATAACTTCATTCTGTTACCAGATCAATCATATTGTTACTCACAGTCACCACTTTGAGGACGGCTTTCTGTGCTCTCCCCAACAGGTGTTGCCGTCTCCCTTCTCCTAACAGGTAGGGGGCCTATTGGTTCAATCGAATCCCTCTCTTGCTCTTCTCTCTCCTCGCATTCTTGACTGCTCCTTTTATTTTTTATCCCAGTGAAGTATTCTCCGTTGAAGTGTCCTCCGTTGCCCATCACCATCTTTTTTATTTTGCTTATCAGTTGTGTTACTTCTAATTTGTTCCGGTTGTAGATGTCTAGAACATGGCAATTGTTGTCACATTTCTCTAGGAGCCACCTAAGAGGTTCTCCTTTAGACCTTATGTAGTCTTTAACACTTTGCTCTCCAAAACATTTTCCCCGGGTGAACAGAACCAGAGTGTGTCTCCAGACTTCGTCCCCCAGCAGCTTCATGTGTTCCTCCACTGATCTCCTGTCAGCTTCAGAGAAATCTGACCTGACAGGAACAATCAACAGGACAGCATGGGGTCCAGGAGAACACATAGTCACACCGTTTAGAAGGACGTCTTTGACCTCCTGTGATGGAGTCGACCAGTCTGGACAGATCACCACATTCACTTTTCTTCCATCAACTTTTCTCTTTTGATGCTCACATGTCTCTGTAGTCTGCAGAATATGCTCCTGGGATATGAGGCTTATGTGTTAGGCATAATAATCTCACACCACTCTACTTTATGGACATATAGAATACTGTATAGTTAACACAGCTAACATAGTTCACAGTGAAATGTAAAGGTAAAACAGACAAGGATTCTAAATTGCATATATTTGTTGACTTGTTTATAAAAATATACTGTAATTTCCACCTGAATATAAGCCGCAACAGCTACATTTAGGGTAAAAAACATACATATACAAGCCGCCCTGGACTATAAGCCGCAGGTGGCCATAGTGATAGATTTAGAAGGTCCCCTAGTGGCTCTTAGTTGTAAAAATCAATCGATTAGCCACACCGTTTAGGCCGCAGGGTTCAAAGCATGGGAAAAAAGTAGAGGCTTATAGTCCGGAAATTATACGGTAAATCTTTTTTAACATCATAATTAGAAATACAATTATAGCAATGGTTGGGGCCAGGCAGTTGGAAGTGGTAGTGGAAAAGGAGGAAACCAGGAAAATAACCCCCAAAATGTGGGGGGTTAAGGAGAGGGTTAGGATGAATTAAAAATAAATTGCTTCTTTATACACAACAAATGAATTGCAGTGTAAATTAGTTAAGCTTGACTCTTATCACCAAACGCCACGGTTAATGTTACAACTAAATATTTCTCTCAAGAAAGTTTTTGAAAACATTTGATGCGAGAAATAGACGATGCAGTAACAAAAATCTATTTGATAAACACTTTGTCCGAGGTGACTGTGTTGCACTGGGTGCACGGCCAGTGCAAGACTTGGAATACTTTCATTACTATTATAAGGAAGGAAATATTTTGTTTTATTGTTACTTTAGGGTCAATTTATTAAAGCGATTGTGCATAGACTGTAAGAGTCCCATATTATGACATAAAGATATGCCAGCAGACGTCACTGTTTGCCTGTTTTCATTGCAGCTCAAAAAGCTTCAGGACACACAGAAAATCCAGTGAACCTTTAATTTATTGAGTAAGCGGCATCCAATTAATTATTACTCACCTTTGATGTTGGCACTACAAACACAATCTCCTTCAGTATTGTATTTCCAGCTCTGGCCTTGTCAATCCGTTGTCCACCAACCAACATCACCCTCACATGTGATAGACAATAACGATTTCCTGACAGACAGAAACTAAACATTAATTCAATTAACACAATGTTAGTATTTCAAGCCTGGATTCAGATATTAAACTAGATTTAATATATGCAAACATTTATGCCTGAACTGACCACAGAACACTAAACCACTAAATGTGGCAAGTATTTCCTACAGCTTTAAGACCAACAATCTAAACTAACCCTATAAATATGTCAATCTGTTGTTCAGTAGATCACACTTAAAAGTGTACAGCAGCTTTCATGCATTTAACATTTACAAGTGTGAGAATATACGACTAATTCATATACAATTTTGGTGGTAGTGGCTCTTGTTTGGGAATCAGAAGATATCGGCTTTAAATTGTTTAATCCAACGATCAGCTGTGCTTAATACGCTAAACCCGCTATTTCTTTAATGCGTTTAATTTGCCGTTTTAAAATAATTAAAAAGATATAGCGGATTTTTCGCGGACCTGGTGACGAGGCCGGAAATCAAACTTCCGGTCTGGTCTACAGGGCTTCGGGGGGAATGAGCTCAATGCAAGTGAACGGGGGGGGGGGGTGGTTGGACTGCAACGCGCTGTGGAGGCGTTGTCATGGCGGCTGGCGACTGGACTCCAGATATTCACGTTGACTTACCCCACGGGAATCTTGGGCGATACGAAGACATGTTCAGGTTAGGAAGGGCTTTTCCTGCAATGTTAGCAGTTGTTGAGATTAATATAAGGTTTTTACTAGACATCAACCTCAATTTTCCTTTTTGTATCATGTGGATAACAACAACAACAACTAAGGGACCAGTCGAAATTTAGAAAAGGGGGCCCTGGAGGAAAATAGGCCATGTCTTTTTTAAATTTTAGTCAGAGGGAGGGTGAGCTAATTTTACTTTACTTGTGCCTATCCAGACAGTAGGCGTGTGCAGAATTTGGCCAATCAGTGACGCTTGCACGAAACAACCGGAACACACTCGTTGGCAAATTTCATATTTATATGATCTAATCATTCATTCGTGGTAATGAGCTTAACCCCACGTTTTGAAATGACAAGAAGAATGATATTTGAATTTAAATATTTTGTATTTATTTACATGTATGTAATTAAACTTTAAACTGTTACTATCAATATTAAGGCAGAGAAGCCCACCAGACTATATGTACCAACTCATGGTGACTTTCATATACCATTTCATGTGCTCTGTGACCACATCCTCTGCTCTAGAAGTTCCCACAACTTTCAGTTAAAAAAAGTATAACTGCTTATAATGTAATGCTACTTGTGTAGATAGGAATGCTTGTGTAATCATTTTGTGCAGGCTACATCCTTGATGTGGCACTTGGAGGATATTTATTTTATAAAAACTTAAAAAATAAGCTTTGATCTGGATATCCTTTTCTAACGAGCACTATTTAATTGTCTCTTCTTTAGATATGGAGTTAATCAATGTATTGTGTAATGATGCATGTGAAACCTGTGAAACACGTTTTGTTATTTAGACATGAAGGTTTTTCAACCCAAACTGTGAAAACAACATATAGTTGTCCAAAACAGACACACAAACGCTTTAAACATTGTTTATACGTTTTGAAAATGGCAGATCTACAGTACATCTCACAATGAATCACACTATATAAGTATAACACTCAGCCACAGAAGTATAGTAGCTGCATATAGTCTCTCTCTAGGTTGTCCTCAGACGAGCCATGCATAGTCAACACACTACCTTGTTACCACACCATCTTGTTACTGTTAGACATGTGTGTGTCTGTCTGTGTGTGTGTGTGTGTGTGTGTGTGTGTGTGTGTGTGTATGTGAGAGAGAGAGAGAGAGTCCGTGCGTGCTGTATGTGCGACTTGTGCGTGCATGCGTGCATGCATGTGTGTACGCAAGCCTGTATGAATGTTTTAATTGGAGGCCAAGGAAGCCGTGGGACATTACATGTATGAGGAATTTGCAATTGCAATCTAAGACCACATTAGTGTGTAACCATGAAATACACAACACAAAAAAGGCATCTATATAACACTATATACCTTTACCATCCCCGTGAAACAACTGAGAAGCTGATATATATTATTTTGTCTTCACACACTGCTTTCAAAACAAGGCTACATTTGTATTTAATTGAATCAAGACATGTCTTTCATGTCTCTCATATACGTAGTATAATGTACATAATGTGTCATAACAGTTCTATTGTATACAATGTAACACCATCAATCATGTTTGATTTTCTGGTACAGTCCTTACCTTTCAATGAGTTATTTCTGTCCACGGACCTTTTCAGTAGATTTAGTCTATTGTAGATGGACTGTAGTCACACAGCAACAATTAGAAGTTTCTATTTCATGTTCAGAAAAAGTGGCGTTCTGCGGTGAGAGAGAGAGAGAGAGAGAGAGAGAGAGAGAGAGACCAACCCTCTCTCAGCACTACTGATGTTGCAACAATTTTACAGAAGAGTCTAGAAATCTCTCATGACCCACAGTAGAGACTGAGAGGGGGTGATGGTGGGGTTATCAGTATCTGTATGACCCACAGTAGAGACTGAGAGGGGGTGATGGTGGGGTTATCAATATCTGTATGACCCACAGTTGACAACACAACACTTTCACTCAATATTTTGCTCAATATTCTCCTTAATTTAGGTTGATGTGACACATCCTGATCCTCTGCAGATAACTGTGAAAGCTCAGTCCAGAAATCCTCTTTGCGGATGTCTTTCAAGGACTTGATTGAGTAACAACCAAACCAGCAGAAAGAACACAGTCATATCCTGAACATGAGACTGTAGAATTACATTTGCTGGTATTAAGACACTAAGCACCCGCACTAGAAAAGTGCTCCGTTGTGCAAATGGCTGGGCGCTCTGATGTAATGGTCCTAAATACCCCCGGGGGGGCGTTCGGGGTGTCAATGACCATGGCAACGCGCTCCAAGCCAAGGCACCATATTTGGGCATGGCTAGAGATGTCATGCTACATCACTATGTTTATAATATTTACAATAGCTCAACGTGACAGTATTTAACTCAGTCAATAGTGACAGTAACACAGTCAGAATTCCCACTAGCCTTCTCTGCCTATGTGCGCTGCATTCATATTGCTATCACGTGCAAACCCCTCCTCCAACAGCTACAATGTCCAAGTTGGAACAGATCCTAATTACCGAGCCCTCCTCCATCCTCAGATTTAAAGGTCCCTTTACAAACATAGTCACCACCGATCTTATACTGAAGAACCCCTCTGAACGTAGAGTATGTTTCAAAGTCCTGACGACAGCCCCGCGCCAGTACTGCGTGCGACCGAACAGCGGCATCATTGAGGCCGCAGCAGACGTCAAACTCTCTATAGCACTACAGCCGTTAGACAGCATAAACTTAAAAAGCAATAAAGATAAGTTAATGGTGAAGAGCATTGTTGTCCCGCCAGAAGTTTCCGACACAGATTCATCGCTTTGGAAAAATGCAAACCCCGACGATGTCATGGAGACCAAGTTGAGATGTGTCTTTGAGCTGGCTTCTGAAAACGACACAGTGAAGCAGGAGAATGACGTGACCAAAGCAGTTCCTGTGATGAACGGTGACATCCCTTGTGATCTCACAGAGACCAAGCTGAGCTGTGTCTTTGAGCTGCCTTCCGAACGTTACAGAGTGATGCGCGAGAGTCACGTCGTGGATACGACCAACCAAGCAGTGAGGAACTGCCCTGCCGGTGACACGCCCTCTGCGGCCATGGCACCAGCCAGTGATTCCCTGGATGATGACACAGAGGTGAAGAAACTGGCCAAACCCGTCAGTACCTCACTGGATGACACAGAGGTGAAGAAACTGGCCAAACCTGTCAGTACCTCACTGGATAACACAGAGGTGAAGAAACTGGCCAAACCCGTCAGTACCTCACTGGATGACACAGAGGTGAAGAAATTGGCCAAACCCGTAAGTGCCTCCCTGGATGACACAGAGGTGAAGAAACTGGCCAAACCCATCAGTACCTCACTGGATGACACAGAGGTGAAGAAACTGGCCAAACCCGTAAGTGCCTCACTGGATGACACAGAGGTGAGGAAACTGGCCAAACCTGCCAGTGCCTCACTGGATGACACAGAGGTGAGGAAACTGGCCAAACCTGCCAGTGCCTCACTGGATGACACGGAGATGAGGAAACTGCTGGAGGAGTGCAAGAGGCTGCAGGCTAAGATTAGCAACCTGGCCGAGGAGAATCGGCAACTGAAGGATGATGGTCTCAGAATGAGAGGTGTGGCCCTCTCGGGCCATGTGACCTTAAACCCCACACCGGCTGAGGAGAAATCATGCTCCATCACCCGTCTCGACCGAGAAGACGGCACGTTCTCGCTGGCCTCATGTATGGCAATCATCGTTGTATCGGCAATCTACATCGGATTATTCATAGGGAAGTTCATGTTGTAAACTGGGAAGACGTGTCACCACCAACCCCAGCTTCAGAATATGAAAACAACGAAACAAAAATAAAAACAGGCCTGGATTGACTTTGCCATAAACGTTAAAGGTCACTTCCAGGCTTCCAGTGAATCATGTCTGTAGAATTTAAATATTACCCCCCTAAAAAAGGGAATAAACTGCCCAAAGACACTCAGTTTACATGACATGAGACGGGCCATGTGAGAAGAAAGAATCTGTGACAGCAATTTTGTCACAACTGCACAAAATAAGTACAGTATGCTACTGTCAATTAATATCACAAGCTGAAGGAGAAAAAGTCCAGTGGATACTGTCTGTATCCAACAACATGCAATCTAACTTCTAAGGTATGCTGACATGATCCAGAAAGAGCAAAGATGGGAAATAGTCTACACACAGTGAAATAAGAAATGGTGTCATAACAGACAAGCACATTCCCAATTATCACAGAGGAGAACCACCCTGCTTATACATCACTGCCCATAACTCTGACTATGTTGGTTCGCGTGCGGTTATAGGTTAAGTACCAAAGTGCTGTCAGACTAATGACACTCACATTGAGAAAAACATTTAACTACAAATACAACCACCCACGCACCAGTCAAGAGTAGTGTGGATATCCACACCACCGATGGTTTCAAACCACAGTGACAGCCATGAGACTGAACTTCCTTAGACAGTGCACATAGATCACCACGTCATGGAGACACACACCTGATGCCTCAAAGCCATTATCAGCCAACTGGAAAGCAAGCATTGGATGTGACAGCCCTGCTCACATGGATATTGAACAGAAGTCGCTTTCATGCAGCTGCCTATGAGAAAGTGCATATAGCAGGGACGGATCCAGAAAATCGTGACTGGGACTCGGAGTGCTATGGGTGCTGGCTATTTAGAGGGGGGCTAATGAATCTTGGTTTACATAGAAGTCAGTCAATTAGGCTTGCTTGGAGGGGGGCTTAGCCTCCACCAGAGGGGGCTAAAGCCCCCCCCCCCCCTTTCCCCCTGTGGAGCCGTCTCTGGTGCAATGATGCATAGACAGGACGGTGACTCTACAAGCTAACAATGCGGTGTAACACTGCTGTACTACTTACACTGAATTCACACCACCACTTCTGTAGTCTCGCCATGGTTCCGGCATGATATGACGTGGGGCGACCAGAGGCAGAGCCAGCAAAAAGTTCCATTCAACTGAAGAAGAAGAAAGTAGATCTACAAACTCACACAAGCAGATAGCACCTTTATCCAAAGCACTTCAAGTTGTGCATTAACACTCACACATCGATGCCAGCGGAAGCCATGCAAGGCTTACCAACCTGCTTTGTAGTATAAGTGAGTCAGGGGTTCATGTCACACTGTAGATCAGTGGCTCTCAAACTTTCTAGCTCAAGACCCAAAAGAGAAAATAGCAGATCTATAAGCTCACAACTGTGAACTTTCTTCTTGTATTTCTTCATGTTACTAATACTAATGCATTTGCATTTTGTTTTTAATTCATGAAATTGTTTTCTTTTTGGGATGTTTTTTGAAAATGTTTTGAAATAATAATAATATATATTAAAAGAAAATTAGGAAACCAAAAATAAAGGGACACATAAAAATGTGTCCGCGACCCACAAATGGGTCCCGAACCCATGCTGTAAGGCTGCGATCTACAATGGAGCAACACCATGGGGTGTGAAAGAAGTGAAATAAGATTAACTACCGCCGCAAGCGAAACAATTAAAAAGCAAAGGCAGCTGAATGAGCGCCAAAACGGAGATAAATCTGCGCTGCCGACATTGGTATAGAACCTTGGATCCACATGATTCAACTTCCACCAAACCAATAACCTTTTTTTGTTTAGTTTTGTTGGACGTCTTTACTGTACACCCGATTTCCCCTTCCTCAAAACCTCCCTGAACCCACCTATTTTAAACTATAGCCTTTCCGAGTTCACATGACTTGTTACTTGTACTTTTATTTGTTTATTTTCCTAATAAAATTGTCCTTTTCTATGCTCCCACATGTAAAGCGTCTTTGAGTAGGCCTACTTATTTTTCTACTTTGAAAATTATCCTGATATATTATGATATCCAACTATAAATGTGCAAAACTACTGAATGTGTGCATCTGTAGGTCATGTATCTTGAACAAACAATCCCAACTTGCGTCATCCCCGAGAAGGCCAGTGACCAATTGACACCGGTGAACAGGGACAGATCACCCATTTTCAACATTATGTTCAAGAAATTGATCGTCAATAATGCTCATTGCGAATGCAGTGAGCACTTACTATGAGACCTAGCAGATCATGTCTGTGCGTGTGTCCTCCCTTTGTGCCCATATATGGAGCTACGTCCAAATATGGAGTGTGTTGCATAAAAAATCACTCAGCTCCATATATGGGCACAAAGGGCACAGACACACGAACGCATGAGTCATGGTGACATGAGTGTGATGGCTGCTCCCTGTTTTCACTAATTTCACAGTACTACACAGTTCTCACTAATTCGTAATTTATTCTAATTGTTATTGCAATTTACGATCTGCGTTCGCGCGTCTTACTCGTTATAAAGAGGTCTGTCTTTATCTCAAAAGTTGGTCATTTCAAACACAATTTCAAACTTATTTTCATTGATGCAAGAACAAGGACTTCTATTTCAGCACAGCCTGTAGTTTCCATAGCTTGAAATCCCCACTTTGAACATTATAGAGACGTTCAGCACCCTCTGGTAGTTTTTTATGCTTCTCCAGGCTCCCATACACATCTTGTGTAAAAAACATAACCATTTTATTGTGCATTTCCAAATCTTTCAATAACAGCCGTTGTGAAATTGCATTTGGGATGTTCAATTCTCAACTTCATCACCCTGAAAGGTTGTATACAGAAAACTATGCAGACATATTCCTAAGACGACTAACAATTCCAGTCGAGGACAGCCCTAGCATGTTCAAACATAATTATTTGCAGCAACGCAGCAAGGCCCCCCTCCAAAAATGCCGAATTGACTGACTTCTAATGTAAGCCAAGAGGCATTAGCACCCCTTGAGCTGAGAAGTTTGGGAACCACTGTGGTGTACAAACACAATACACAATAGCCCACTAGATTTCTTAATCTTGAAGTGATTTCTAAGCCTATTGTGTTACAGTACACTACTACACTGAACACAGTGACTCACTTTACGTAGCTTCTTCCCTCTGTGACAGAGCTTAAAGACCAAATATCACGTTGCCTAGAGACCAAACGACAACAATCCCTTGTGTGTGTTCTGTGTGTGTGTGTGTGTGTGTGTGCGCGTGCGTGTGCTGACTGACTTAACAAGCTCTAACATTTCCATTCGGAACAGGGATAATCCGCCATCCTGGGTTTTATTTACACTGCTCTTCACTTCTGTTTCGTCTCTTCATGTATAATTCATAGAGAGAGAGAGAGAGAGAGAGAGAGAGAGAGAGAGTCCACCCGTCAGAGGCTGATTGAATGTATTGTATTTGTACCTAGAATTCTGTCCTCAAATCTGCTTTTCTTTCTAGGCCTACTGCATCCAAAGGTAAGTGAGAGTGACTTGCATGTCTACACAGTGAAAACCTCTGTGTTAATGTAACTGACTTACAAATGGATAAATTAACATTGAGGGTTACTTTATATTTACTGACTTTATTATGTAAGATTGTAGGCTGTAGACAACTATTTATTTTGCTGTTATCATGCTTAGGGATGTTATTCACGTGTTCACGTGTCATAATTATGTCACTAGAACTTTAAACAGCAAATTTACTGTATGTGAGAAATATATTTTGGGTGCGCTGGTTTATTTTAACTTGACAACCTTATAACCTTATAACAACTTTAATACAATATACTTGATCGCAACCCTATTAAGAACATAATCATTTAGTCGATTACACAGTATTATTGTGCCAAATCTGTTTACCGGTACTTAAGTTATACCCAAGTTACTGCATGCAAGTAAGTCGTTTATGGAATAAATCCATGCATCCATTCTATAAAGGTAAACATACATGTTTAACCAACACTAAACATATTTTTTGTCACGCCATCACTAAACACTTACCCAATGTAAAATATTCCATGAAAAATATTTCTCATCAAAATATATACAGCAATACATGGCAACTTGAGGTACTATTCTTTAATATTTCATCATGACTTTTCACTAAAAAACTAAAAATAGGTATCATGGGGAGGCCCCATCATGGCCGGGGGGGGGGGGAATCGGTGAAAGACTTGCATATTATTAATAATCACACCCGTGTGAAGTGAGGGGCGCTCTTATCTAGCCTCGCGTTGCGATACTAATATACCACTGCGCTGGGGCATATGCATATGCAAAAGGGGCGGGTGAAGTGTGGCTGCGCCAGGCTAGCTCTTATCATCTTACAACATCAATTAATTTACAACATAATGTTTGTTTAAGCTTTCTTTATTGTCTATGGTGTTTTCTTAAACAAACATCGTTGAAACAAACATTAAAGCCATAGCGCCCCTCAAAATATATATACAAAATAAAATATCACACATGTGAAGTGAGGGGCGCTAATATATTAAAGTCTAACTTATGTTGATTAGGTGATGTAAAACAAACGGTGCAAACATAAACATTAAACGCCATTAACAATAAAGAGACTATATGACGTAAATGACACATTATGACGTAAATGTTCCCTTCGTTGTCAATGCGTTTACAAAACAAACATTGTACTAAAGACAAAATTAAACCTGCGAATAGGAGGGGTAGCGCCCCTCAAAAATAAATGGAGCTGGCTCCATCCATTCCTGGGATATATGAGAATGGTCCAGAATGTTTAGTATTCTATCTAGGGCTAAGATAGCCCTTTTCTCCTGGATGTAGTGTTTAATGATGTCACACATAGTTGTCAGTTCCTTTGTCACAGTGGATATCACTTAAACCATGGTGGAACAAGTTCTAACCAGATCTCACTAACCAGTAACAAAGACCATGACAAAGCACTGACAGGTATTAGGCCCTATAAGCTTTAGAGCTGTTGATCCCAGCTCTTGAGACCGTGACCACTCCATCTCTTGCTCCTCTATTCTCCCAAATAATTGATTGTGCTCATCTGGTGTCCCAGTTCTTAATAAGTCACCGATTAGACACATAATGAACACCAGCAGTGTTGTGTGTCCTCGAGGACCCACTGACCGGCAAACAGGTTAGATGCTGATATCCAACAGACCAATAGAGTGTAAAATAAATGTATGCTCTGTCTTTCTTCACTATCTAAGCCCAAGGCACTTAACCACACAAGTATGGTGGTATAGAGGGAGGGGGGAGACCAAAAATAGACCCCCAGAGGACCCCAGTCAACAAAAAGTACAAAAGTAGCAAAAGGGCAGCACCGAAGTAAGACACTTAATAAAACCCTTTGTGAAATGCTGTTGTTCCAACCCCTGACAGCAACATGGCCAAAGGGAAAAAGAAGAAAACAGTGGAGTCTAAAGGGAAGAAGATGACTCTGAAGATGGCCAAAAGCTGCCTAAAGTCTCTGGCGGACGGCTCCAGGTGTCTGGACCTCAGTAACCAGGGCCTCTCCACCGTGCCAAAGTGCATCGTGAAGCTGTGTGATGTGGAGGAGCTGGACCTGAGCAGGAACGTGCTCCAGAAGCTCCCAGATTTCATAGACAGGTTCGCCAACCTCCACTCCCTGGATCTGCACAGCAACCATGTGAGTTGTTTTAGGAGGGGGGTTGTGGGTAGAACAACAGTTGATAGGACTAACCAAAAGGAATCGATAATCGTCGATAATCAATGATGGAATTAATAAAAGAATCGACTGATCCCTATTTTTGGCATGTTTATTATTATTATCAGGGCTCATCAATATGTCCGTAAACAAATCGACAATAATGCAGAAGTAGAGCGTTCTTCCGGGTCCTTCAAAAGCCACAGAGCAACTTCCATTGAAATGAGCAGTGGAGGTGGGGCTGAACACTTAACAACCCGTTAAGACCTGATAAGCAGATTCCATATCATTTGTTTTATGAATATATGATGACCGGTTTATGATTTTAACACCCAATCTTTGCATGTATGTCTCTCTTTTTCCCTCAGCTGGAGCACATCCCAGAGTCCATCGGCCGTCTCCAGAGCCTGGTGTCTCTGAACCTGTGCAACAACCGGCTGACCAGCGGCTCTCTCCCGAGCGAGCTGGGCCTCCTGCGCAAGCTCCGCCAGCTCAACCTGGGCCTCAACCGTATCCACCTGGTCCCGTCCTCCTTCGCCGCCCTGAAGGAGCTGCGGCACGTCGGCCTCTTCGACAACCATCTGACGTGCTACCCGGACCACCTGCGGAACCTGCCGCGCCTGGAGCGCATGAACCTGGACAACAACCCGATCACGGCGGCGGAGCACGGGCCCCGCGACGCGGACGCCATCCGCAGGGTGGAGAGCCTCTACCTGGTGAAGGACAGCTGCCTCTGCAAGGAATGCCTGCAGAAGGTGCAGACGGAAAGGCAGAGGCTGGAGAGCAGGGGGAACGGCAAGCCAGTGTCGTCCAGGTCCAGGGTGACATTTGCCGGGCTGGTGTCGCCCAACTCGGTGGCCCAGCTGGACCAAGAGACGTGGAGATAAAAAATAAGGATGCATTCCCATTTCATTTGTTTCATTTGAGACTCAAAAGAGATATTTGGTGCCTCCACCATACGTTAGTCTGATGCACCATTAGTCCGACATACGGTACATGCCATACATTAAGTTGAGTTAAGTGCATATGTGGCCGGTTAAAGGGACACTTCACCCTTTTTGCAAAAAAAATATGTTAATGACGTTAAGGAGCTTTAGAACACTTTCCTGGGGGTCTTTATGTGTGTAATATGTGGTTTTAGATATTTTAGATTGTAGCAGTGAGCCTGTTGTCTCTGATGTCATGGACACTGGGCTCACTTCCTTCCTGGACTACATGTTGTCTCAGTAAGACAGCTCTCCCCCCTATCCACAAGGAGGAGCAGTGCACCAAAGAATTATGGGAATTGTAGTTCAGGAAGGTAGTGAGACCAGTGTCCATGACATCAGAGACAACAGGCTCACTGCTACAATCTAAAATATCTAAAACCACATATTACACACATAAATACCCCCAGGAAAGTGATCTAAAGCTTCTAAACGTTATTAACATATATTGTTTTGCAAAAAGGGTGAAGTGTCCCTTTAAGACTCACCCGTGGCTTTCACGTGCGGTAAGGTTAGGGTAGGCACTAGGCAGGATGTCGAACTATTGCGTGTCAGACCAAAGATAATTGTTGCTGTCAGGAGGAAACCTCCTAACTACATTTTTGAGGTTTTCAATTTTTTGTTTGCATAAATCTGTGCTATTGAACACCCTGTGTGTTGTTTTGAAAATATTGAACAAATGGAAAGTAGTAAAAAGTGCTTTGGACAAAACCACTTAATTCAATTGGACCCTCAAACTGTCTGCTAAAGCAACTCCACCACCTTCCCCCCCTCTCATGGAAGTCATTGACAATATAGAAAGTCACAACACCAACTTTGATGAAAGCAGTATTGCTTTGTTTTCAAAGACATATAAGGTTTTCTTAATTTTTCTTTGGAAAATGAACATTTTGGATTTAGGTTTCCTCCCGAACAGCAGAGATATGGTTCCATACAGTAACACCTGTATATGGAACTGAAATGCATGATTAGATGAATGAAACACTTACCAACCCGTTAAGACCCGAGGCAGATTCCATATTTCAAAAATATTCCACGCTGTGAGCTTGTATGTAGATCTGCTATTTTTTAATAGCCAACACTAAAATCTAAAATGGCATTGTTTTCCCAGTTTTAATGGGCTTTTTTCCAGAAATAGTGAAAATAGACGTTAAGCACTCACGACACTCTCCATCTCACGATGTGATAAGTTGTGAACTTGTAGATCTGCCATTTCCATTTTTTTCTTTTACGATTTATTTGTCTCACATTGTGACGTGTTGTGAGCCAGGAGAGGATCACCTGCACACAAGCTATTGGGAGAGTCAGCATGGAATATTTGTTTTATGAATGTATGACCGATTTTTACTAGTTTGAATTATATCGTTGAATCTGAGTCATGACCTGTGTGGTGCCATCCAGTAGTCCTAGTCATTTCTTTCACTCGTCAATGTTCTTCTATCCATCTAAAAAATAAAGAATAAAACAAAAGGTCTATCTTATGTACCATACTGAAATGTGATTGATGGTTTGAGCACAAAGCATTAGTTATCAAGCAATTTTAAAATACTCACTGGCAACATTATTTTATATTTCTAAGTAGGCATACTCAACAACACTTTACATATGTGGTTGTCAGGGGAAAGAACAATAACAACTTTTTCAGGAAAAACTTAATTAATTAAACCATTTAGGCATGACGTCAAAATGAAAAGAAATGTCTTCTAAATCCTGACAGTTTTCTGAAAACCCTATGTTTCTATATCAGTGGTGCTCAATATTTCATGTCAAGGACCCCAAAATGTATATGCAATTGGCCGCCAACGCCCATTTGAAAATATGTTGTCCCAGAGACCCCTGAAGCAAAGATTTGAGTTAAAAACGTTCGCTCTGAAAGAAGCAGAAAAACACAAAAAGTTCAATTCAAGTCAACTTGAACTCCTGAACCAGTGGGTTTTACTGCGCCATCTGATGTCCATTTTTGAGTGGTGCAACCTACAGTATGTGTTGGTTAATGAGCACCAGTATGTACCAGTAGGGGCCAGTAGGGGCGCCAGAAACAGAGAGAGAGAGACAGTGCTGCACTGTTGAGAGAGAGAGAGAGAGGGAGAGAGAGAGAGAGAGAGAGAGAGAGGGGGGTTCACACAAAAAAAATCAATAATGTGTACATTGAGGTACATGTGGTCTAGTTCTACCTGGCATCTGTCTACTCTATAACATGCTATCTAAGTAAGATTTTAGACTTTGCATACGTAGAGGTACCACAAGAACAGCGTGAGGGGTATTATAATAGGAGCCAACCAATCATATCAACGCTCGACAGGTACAGTACTATACCCGGAAGAGCACACACTCTACAGCAGGGGGACGTGCAACAGGCCAACAGCTCGTGCACCAAGGCCCGCCCCCGCTCGATCATTCAATCGATATTCCAAAGTTGAGAAAAACAAAAACACTTGTAACAAGTTGACGCAATCGTCCGTTAATGTAGTGGTCACCATCAGTTGACCACCAACATGTCTTATATACTGTATAATATACTGTATATGTGAGTGAAGGACAAATAAACCTGATATCTGTGTTTGTCCTATCGACCAAGTATGGAGTTTCACACTGACATCATCAATATGACATCGTCAGTATGGGACGGCCCTGACCCACTCAATGACGTGTGACATCACCATGATCTAAATGGATCTATTTCTAGAGAAAGTGAAACAAGAGCACATCACAGACTATCATTCCACGTTGGCTACAGGACTCAATACTGACACAACCTGAACCTGCTCCTCAGGTGGGAATTTAAAAAGAACTAGGATTCAAAGTAAACTTCTGGTGGCATTTTACAGGAGGGATTGTTAAAACGACTTGACTGGTTGTAGACGGCTTCCACTAAGCCTGTCTGCAGGAATGGTGGACACGTAAGGACATAAAGGAATGCTCCTCTTAAGATCTCTTGCGAGACGTTCAACCCGGAGAAAACATCAGAACATGGATCCGAAGAAGAAAGTAAAGGAATCACTGACCGGGAAAAAACATCAGAACATGGATCCGAAGGAGAAAGTAAAGGAATCACTGACAATATTACAGGAGAAATTACAATTATTTAATGAAGTTAAAACAAACTGTGACCAAGCAACAGAATACATTAAGGTCCAGACTCAGAATACAGAGAGGAAGATTAAGGAACTGTTTGAGAACCTTCATCAGTTTCTACAAGAGGAAGAGGAGGCTAGGATCACTGCACTGAGGGTGGAAGAGGATCAGAAGAGTCAGATGATGAAGGAAAAGATTGATGGTCTGAGCAGAGAAATATCAACAATTTCATACACAATCAGAGGCATAGAGCAGGAGCTGAGAGCTGAACAAATCTCATCCCCGCAGAACTACAAGGAAAGTGTCCAGCTCACGCTGCAGGACCCACAGCCGGTCTCGGGAGCACTAATCGACGAGGTCAAACACCTGGGAAACCTGACCTTCCGAGTCTGGGAGAAGATGAAGGACATCATCTCCTACACTCCCGTCATTCTGGACCCCAACACTGCCTGTCCAGACTACGTCCTGTCTGACGATCTGACCGGCGTGAGACGTGACGACGACGAACAGCTGGCGCTTCCCGACAACCCTGAGAGGTTTGACCAGTATGGCTACGTCCTGGGTTCCGAGGGCTATAACTCTGGGACTCACAGCTGGGACGTTGAGGTCGGTGATAACAGATGTTGGTCGGTAGGCGTGTTGGCAGAGTCTTTCCAGAGGAAGGGAGACGTAGGCGGCCAGTACTGGAGAATAGGTTTAGAAGACGGTGAATACAGAGTAGCCTCTAGACCGCCGGGCTCCTCCACCGGGTCGGCCACGTTTCTCACCGTGAATCACAAGCCCCGGAGGATCAGATTCCAGCTGGACTGGAAAAGAAAGAAAATGTCCATCTCCGATCCCGATGCCGATGCGCACCTGCACACCTTCGCGCACACGTCCACCGACACACTCTTTCCATTCTTGTACAATGGTGATGATACTGTTCCTCTGACCATGTTACCGAGGTAAACCCAGACAGCTGCTTCTTAACTTGTTGACTGCCTCGTTGACACTGTGGAAGCCAACCCAAGTTGAACAACTGCATAGCATTTACATAATTTAATATTTTACTCATTATAGTTGAAATTAGGTGATTTAGACTTTTTTCTTTTCACGTCACAGCCTTGTTTAATAATTGTAATGTTTTTGTTTTTTTACTTCACAGCATCAGTCACACAAAGCTTGTAGCCTGTAACTCTATTCAACTCAATTTCACTCCTCTCAACTAAGCTGCATTTCCATCAGGCCTTACTGGTTCAGTTGGAATGTCAAGTTGATGTTGCAGTGCTGTGGTCTCCTCCATACTAAGGGACTCCATACATAAGACATCTATCTGTCTGTTGAAATAAATAGCAGGCCAACGGTTGCAAATCAATCAGGGGGACAACAGAAACAAGGCCAATCAAATGCAAAGCAGTTGATTTTCACTGTCGGGGGGGAGAGAGAGAGAGAGAGAGAACAGAAGAACAGTGGAACTCAAAGAGTAATAATAACCAACAAAAGTCTATAGCCAAACAGCAAAAAAAACAATCAGTCATGAACCAATACAGCCACAGCATGAACCACAACAAACCTCTGCAACCACAACACAACACACATAACCTGTTTATCAGTCTGACTCTTCAATAAATGTACATTTAACATTTGGTATCGAAAAGGTCAATAAAGCCCAAATCCTCTGCTCAAACCAAAAGGAAATAACAAATTCACTCATAGGCTTATTGAGTGATCAAGAGCCACATACAGTACATACATACTGTTCCTTGTAAGGTATGAGTGAGGCCGGTGGCCATAACACACAGAAGACATGCACAGGACACAAGTGTGAGGCCTAGCTCACACATTCAACGGCTGATACAACATATCAGCATTCAATTCCAGAGCCAATTCCAGAGTCACAGAACATTTCATTTCCACCCAGTCATTTTGGGTCCCAAAATGAAAGCAATAGTACACCAGCTTGAATCACACTAGTATACACACAGCATACAACACAAGCAGCAACAGCAACAAAGAAGCAAAGAAAATAAGTTCCTACTTCCTACCTTGAGCTGCGTCTTCTACTTGTTTTCATCAGTAGTGTAAGTGATGGTCTAACTGTCAAACCAATGGATAGAGATAGTTCCAGTGATCCTGGACTGCACCAACACAGAGTAAATAAGGTGGCTGAGCGTGTACATTCCAAAGTAGCCTACTCAAATGATACAACTTTAATTTCTCGCATTGTATTTTTGTTCAACTTTTTTTGCTGCTATAGTATTGAAAGTAGCGTTGTATATATTTTTGTTCAACTTTTTCATGTGTCTATGTGTTTGTTTGGGGCGTGGCCCACGCCCAAACAAAAAAGAGTGCACTTGAAGCCTGCTGTCAGTGTTAGGGACAGGGTGGGAGTGTCAATCAATTCATGTCAACTGTCAAGTGCATGGTGAGTGCTTTAAGTGGACCAAATTTAATAGCAGTGGAGGGCCAATATGCCTTTCTTTCTATAATCATTCACCAGAGATATACGGTTTAACGTGCTCACACTTTGGGACTTGGGCGTCTTGTTGTTGTTTACTCACTTGTTGTATAGTTGTTTGTCGATGGCGATTGATGACTGCAAGGTTGGTATTATTGGTAGGAGTTTGCGTTGTGTGAGTGTATGGTTCAAAATAAACGGGGGCAAACAAAAACAAGCACAGGCTCCAGACAAACTAAATAAAGGTCTCAAAAAACAGACGAGTGCAGGGTTCGATAACAAATAATAAAGTAGGCTACTTTTCTTTCTTTCTTTCTTTCCTTTCTTTCTCTAACTGCACTGTTTGTGCGTTGCGTGCAAGCTGTTGAAAATCTGTATCTCTACTGGCGTCTTTCTTTCTACAGCTGAGAGCCTGCGGCTTAATTAAAGGGAACCATGGTGCCATTTCTCAAGGCAACCAGTGGGGGCACCATTTGGTCAAATCAAATAAGATGGCTCCTACAAGCAGTGTTTGCAGAACAGCACAAAGGGTTTCTGTCTGCACCTTCAGGAGTGTCATGACTTCACTTAATGCAAGAAAATTCATTTATTTATAGATTTATTTAATTCTAATGTATTGAGAATTATAATACTATGAATCTGGCAAAACAAATATCCTACAACAAGCAAAATAGGCCTACTTGAAGTCATTTATACTGTTCTTTGCCTTATCCGAGTATGAGTGTCTATACTTAAACAGTGTAATAAGGATTCTAAGCATATTTTTATATAATGCTTATGCTTTACAGACATGGGCTTCATATAGGAAGTGTTACCCAACAACACAATGATGTATTGCACTACTACGTACTGTATATAGTGTTTACTTGCCTCTGTGCTGCTCCTGAACACTTCCTCATACAGCTGAAGGACTGATGATATGTTGTTCTGGTTGTGTCGTCATCTGTCCCCCTGCTGTGGTAGTGGTGGTTTCTTTCTCAGCAGATCTTCCACTGGCATACTGGCGGTCCAATTACCGGCGTGCTAAGTTCTCATGTGTGTGTGTGTGTGTGTGTGTGTGTGTGTGTGTGTGTGTGGTCGTCTTTCATGACAACTCAAACTCAAATCTTAATTTGTGTTAACACACACACACACACACACACAGTGCTGCAAAATGTAGTCAGTTAACTCATAATTTTACATATTCATACAAACATAATGTGCAAAAAAAGCCTTTAATGACAGTTTGCAACCCCAATAAGTCCATGTCCAGTATAAAAGAAAACAAATATATACACTACTGATTTTTTAACAACACACACACACACACACACACACACACACACACACACACACACACACACACACACACACACACACACACACACACACACACACACACACACACACACACACACACACACACACACACACACACACACACACACACACACACACACACACACACACACACACACACACACACACACACACACACACACACACACACGCCTAATGCTAAATGCGTTAAATGAACAGTTTAATAAATCAAAATATTCCCTTTCAGGAAATTGAAGCAAATAACCTTTTTTGGATTGAATGTAGTTATATAGTCGCAAGCCGTTGCCGTTGTTAATACTTTTGATTGGTTCAATATTTATAAAACGCACAAACACACGTAATGTTCAGCTTTTACTTTTAAAAGGTTTCAAAAGTAGTGAAAATAGCCATTCTACACCTGTCTCCCCAGGAGTGTCTCTGAAAATTGTGAAACTAATGTAACATAGGCATACATTAACATAAATATCACACATACCGTATCAGTTTACATTTCCCAAATGTCATTAATTAAACAATTAACTGGCCATGAAGCATTTGCTGAAATTGTCTTTTTAACCGTTAATAATAAATGAATGGAACACTTCACTAACGCCTCCTCATCGACAGCTATAGCCATTCATATTTGTCTGGACTGTTGAACATGTGGCTGAGCTGACATCTCAACTCCTGTTTCTGACATGTTTTTGGGGCATTTTTTTGTACATTTTGCCCTGGGAGCCACTGCCGGGAGGGCTTCCTTCCTGACTGTTCCTGACTTGGGAGGATTCATAAAACTCGGGAGGCTCTGTGAATCGTCTTAGTTTAATTCTGTCTGACCAGAAGCAGGGATAAAACATATCTCCCCCTGGCAATAAAGAAAAGACTGACCAGAAGGGGGGGGGGGGGGGGGGGGGCGGGGGTCACAAAAAGCAGAGGCAGGGATTTCCCCCTCATCCTCCCCCAACAAATATAACCCTATAGGGTTTAGGTGGTTTATAGAACCATTCAAATAAATTGTTCTTTCAGGAACCTTTGGAGTCGTAGGATGGTATTAACACTTGTAGAAAAGGTAGACAATGCAACTGAACAGAAGCCACAGGGAGTGAATTACACAAGCAGAGCCGCTGATGTCTCGACCTGTTCCTGGTCCTGTTTGTGTGAGAGAGAGAGAGAGAGAGAGAGAGAGAGAGAACACAGAAGAACAGTGGAACTCAAAGTGTGTAATAATAACCAACAAAAGTCTATAGCCAAACAGCAAAAGTACAGTATTCTGAGGAAAAGCTCAGCAAAACAACCGAAGGCATGCATAGCGTTAGTCCGACGTCCCAATAATCCGACACCCATAAATCCGACACTAACCCTATCTCCAAACATTAACCCTATCTCCAAACACTAACCCTATCTCCAAACACTAACCCTATCTCCAAACACTAACCCTATCTCCAAACACTAACCCTATCTCCAAACACTAACCCTATACCGCAGGCGGAAGCCACGGGCTGAGTCTTAACCGGTAGTCGGACTAAGAGGATGTCGGACAAACAAGTGCCCCCCCCCCCCAACCGAAGGTGAACTGACAAATAACTGATAGACACAGATTAATGTTACAATAATCTGATGAGACAAGACAGGTAACAGCTACAAGGGCAGACAGGAAAACACCAATAGAGGGTATGCGCATGCATAAAGTGAATGGCAAAATCGAGTGGCAAATGCATGTTGTTTAATGCAATTAGATAGGACTTGTCTGTTTGAATGCATGGGCTATCAAGGCCAGAAAGTAGTTTTTTGACACTCAGTAGGCGTTCCTGCATAACTTCCGGGTTTGATGATGATGTCACGCGCATACCCTCTATTCAAAACCACCATTTACACTGCAGTGAAATCCAGCCAAATCTGATTAATTTCTCCAATCCGATCTTTTGGCCGGATCCATTTGGTTCCATTTGTACACTCTCAGAGATATGGGGTTCCTTGAAATTAAAAAAAGTTTGAGAAATACTGTACACTAAATGGAACAGTGCCTTAGTATCATCTGTAACACCTGTGAATGAAGTAGGGAAGAGGCCCGGAAGAAGGAAGCGTTATTCTGTGTGCATAGAGCCCATTGCACTGGAGTGCAAGCCTGGAATTCGGCAAGTGAAGTGCCAGCCTGGGGACCCAAGGCTGCAGACCCAAGGCCTGATGACTTGGCTATGGGCCCAGGGTCCAATACCTGCTTGCTGGGGGTGGGGTTCAGCAGTGACGACCAGTGGCAGTTCAGAAAGTTAAACGGGGTATCAGCAGGGGTTCTCTGGCGGGTCATGGAAAGATACAGCTGACGAGGGCACAGAGGGCGCAGACAGGTCATCGGAGGGGATAGATGGCCAGAGCGCCCCAAGGCAGGGCCAGCTAACGTCACATTTGGCAGGAGAAGCCAGCGGAGACTGACCCTGGGCAATGAGGGCTCTTGGTGGAGCCTGTAGCGGCAATCACGCCTTCTCCTGGCAGGCCTCCGGTTCCCCACATAAAGGGCCAAACAAGACCCTATCGAATGGCTGGAGGCGGTTCAGGATATGCAGGTTCAGAGTCAGGACAGACGGGACAGACGGATTCAGGAAATATAGGAACAGGTACTAGGTACTGCGGGTTAGTGGGCGCAGAACTGGCAGGCTAGAAGTTCACAAACCCATTCCTAATGGGCTGGCATGCAGACTGTGCGCTAGCATCCATTATAACAGCTACAAGGCCAGACTACAAGGCACCAGAGCAATAGTACAAAAAAGAGGCACAAGAAACACCTGGGGAATCATCAAACTACCAGAATTGCAAGACAATAGTAACGTACGGAGCTACGGAAACATGGCTAAACACCTAAACCAAACAGGAAACAAGAATAGGACATAGACAAATAAATGTCCAAGGCTGAAGATATACATGTCCAAGGCATGACAAAAACGGGGCAGAGGAGCAAACTGTGACAGAGTGAAAGAGAGAAGGCGGGGGGAGGGTAAGAAAATGAAGTTATGAACATTACTGTAAATCATTAACATTTCTGAAAATGCTCGCTCATATTTTCTTGCAATTTATGATTGTTAAAGAATAATATACATATTTAACATGGCTGTATACAATTGGACAACCACAAACATTTGGGTGGAGTGGGATTATTAATTGTGCATTTATTTTAGCATTCCTGTGTCTGTAGTGTAAACTCACTAGCCATTATTCTTAATGATTTGTATTTTCCTCGGTCAACTAAAACCATTCAGCTGAAGTCTGTATAGTTGGTAAATTCAGTTAGTTAATTATTAATTATTAAACTAGCTAGCAGAAAGTGCATAGTACATTTCCCCCTGTTAGTAGAGCGTCACAGTCCCGCCCTTTTTCATGACGACGCCAGGCCGAGGAAATAATTCCCAATTAATTTTTCCCATAGACATTTCAAAAAGTATTTATTTAAAGACCCTTTACAAAGCCAACTCGAGTTGTGACAAATCATGACAACAAACACAATATTTTGGACCAAACAAAAGAAAAGCAACAAAAAAAAGTGTTTTAACCTGCCGTTTTTTCATCTTTCTAATTATTTGTTCGGCCAATTTTTTTTTGTTTGTTGTCATGATTTGTCACAACTCGAGTTGGCTTTGTACGACGCTTAAAAGGTCTTTAAATAAATTATTTTTGAAATGACTATGGGAAAAATGCATTAGGAATTATTTCCAGGGCCTGGCGCTCTATAGAGGAAGAAACTGGCACTCTGTATGCCCAGTCTGTTAGTAGAGTAACTTACTATAGAGAAAGAGACTGCCACTCTGTATGCCCAGTCTGTTAGTAGAGTAACTTACTATAGAGAAAGAGACTGCCACTCTGTATGCCCAGTCTGTTAGTAGAGTAACTTACTATAGAGGAAGAGACTGCCACTCTGTATGCCCAGTCTGTTAGTAGAGTAACTTACTATAGAGGAAGAGACTGCCACTCTGTATGCCCAGTCTGTTAGTAGAGTAACTTACTATAGAGAAAGAGACTGCCACTCTGTATGCCCAGTCTGTTAGTAGAGTAACTTACTATAGAGGAAGAGACTGCCACTCTGTATGCCCAGTCTGTTAGTAGAGTAACTTACTATAGAGGAAGAGACTGCCACTCTGTATGCCCAGTCTGTTAGTGGCCACGCAGGTATAATTCCCATAATCCTCCTGGGTGACATTGGCGATAGTCATGACGGAGGAGGTACCGAGGGTCTGGATGTTGATGCCCTGACCGTTGGATATTCTGAACAGGAGAGAGATAGATGGATGTGATATGATGTGATGAATGGCAGCCAGAGTTTATACTGACACACAGTATTCTGACATACACTAGCCTGAGACTTAGCATTACATTAAGGGACATACGTTAGTCCGACATACCAATAGTCCGACATACGTGGCCAGTTAAGACTCACCCGTGGGTCCGACATGTGTTGCCCGTTAAGACACGGTTGGGGTAGGGTGTCGGAATATTGCGTGTCGGACTGTTAGTACGTCGGACAAAAGATATGCACCCCCCCCTGGATGATAAGGCCAGGTGCAGGTATATTCTCCTGTGTCTCTTCATGGTAAGGGAGTGTATTACCAGTAAGACGCACAAACGCGGGAAGCGAACGCAGCTCGTACATATTTGGGTTTTGGACGTATAGCTGCTTTGGGGACTCCTTATATGGTTATGGCTGAGTCATGGTGACGTAATCACTCAGCTCCATATATGGGCACAAAAGTGGGACAGACAGACACACAGACACACAGACAGACAGACAGACATGATCTGCTAGGTCTCATAGTAAGTGCTCACTGCTTCCGCAATTAAACAGGGCTATCAGCCCATAGAGCCGGCTGACAGGCCCAGATACCAATGGGACCCTCATCATCCTATACGTACAGACCTCGGAGCACAAGGCTATTTTTACTAGGCACTGTAGAGGAATACAAAGCTGGTGTACAGCTCCCTTGTTTTTTAGTAAAGTTTATGACTTCTTGGCACATATAGATCTATATTTATAGCAAATCGATCAAGCAGCCACTATAGTTCTGACTATAGTATGGCTTGTTGCCTATAGGCCTATTGGATTGTGGTGATACGTTATACGGTACATTGATTTATTGATTGAATCCTTTGTTAGGCAGAAATGTATGTCATGCTGCTTTATGATAACAAACAGTTCTTCCCTCACACATCATTGTGTGCTGTACTACCAACAGCAGCTACCAACATTCATGAGGACAATATGAGATCACAACATTATATCTCATATATAATATAATTAATGTTCCCACTGTGGGAACTGCATTTAGGAAGTAGTAGCCTATTATTTCACCCGTCTTCATCAAAGCTGACCACCAGGAGGCAGCGTTTACCTACTGAATGATTTTCATGGTCAGCCTCTATTGAGAGACATTACTTAACCTTCAGCCCTGGTTTGAAATAATTTAACCCAGTGAGACCTGAGACCAGATTCTACAAATATCTTCTAAATCAAGACAGTTTTCTGAAAAACCTGAATGTTTCTACATCAGTGGTTCTCAAACTATTTCATGTCAAGGACCCCAAACATCTGAAAATATGTTATTCCAGGGATGTAAAGATTTGAGTTAAAATTGTTTGCTGTGAAATAATATATATTCATTATTCAAAGATTTGCACACGTTTTCCCATTTTCAAAAATAGCAGATCTACAAGCTCATAGAGCGGCACTTTAATGGGTTGAAATGATTTGATCCCTCTAGGCCAAATTAAGTGTTGCACACAGGGTCGCACAGCGATTGGCAGGGCAGCGAGTGGGGGATCAAGAGCATCAGACAGATTGGTGAACCAAATGGACCTCTAAGTTACAGTCCATTTGGTTTCATTTCACGTTCTAAAGAGTTAAAGATCTATAAGGGTCCTTTGGTTACAAACTCTCCCATCAATTCCACCTGGATCCCTCTCAAGGACCACTGGCTGAAAATCACTGACGTAGACAGTCTCCAGACGTGGCAGATTGATTGAAAGTGCTCGGCAGCTGTGTCAACATGACAGTGATCAAACACACGCACGCACGCCTGACCATCATGCCTGTCTGTCATGTTATAGCTGACATCTCACTTTGGGTTGTCTTTTCTTCTCTAAATAATAAATGATAATAAATGCACTCATTTGAATAAAGGCTCTATCGATATTTCTACAGGCTGTGATTTTCAATCAAGCAAAGTGAAACGCTATCGATCGCCGAACCGGCTATGAGGGACAAAAGAAAAAGAAAGAAAAAAACACAAGCATTTCCTTGCGCATGCATGGGCTGCCTTAAGAAGTGTGACAGGAGGGGGCGAGGCAGATGGACTACCTCAGATCTAAGATCAGTTGACCCTCTGAGACTGGCTGCTTTAAGGGATGGTTCACCCTTAGGAATGCGACAACTAAATAATACCCATGAATTCACATCTCCATGGGGTGAGTTTGTAGCTAATCTCTCTCTCTCTCTCTCTCTCTCATTAGCAGGCAGCAGGCACATCACTATCTCTCTCTGTTTACTGGTACTAATAAGTCACATACTCGTGCTCATGACGACCACTGATACATAGATACGCACGGACATTGCTGGTTGTAGGAGTGGTTGCACCACTCAAAAAGTTATATTTGGGTGGACACTCACACTCCACTGATACTAATTGGGTCTTATAAGCACTGTGGATAAAGAGTGTAGAGGTTTCTTGTCAATCACAGTTATGTGGTGAAGTCGAACATAAAGTGTCGATGACTTATGTTGGGTGCTTCAGTGGTTATCTGTGGTTATTGTGTTGTACAATGAATTAACCCATTAGGACTTGAGGTCGATTCTACAAATCGGTATGCTGCTATGCTAATTGAATGCTGCCCTCAGAACGCATTCCAAGGCATATAAGTCTGCATATTAGTGGTGCAAAAAGCGTTGTCTTGTCAAGGACCCCCAAAATGATACTGTAGGTATAGGGCCTATTTGGCCGCTGACCCAGTGATCCCGAGAAGCAAAGGTCTGAGTAAAGCATTTTCGCTTTAAAATATATATTCAAAGATCTTCATAAATTGTTGTGATTTTTCACAAATAGCAGATCTACAACGAGCTTGCACTGTATAGGGCTCCATCTTGCGCCACCCTTATCCCTTATCCCTAAACCCTTATCCCTTATCCCTTATCCCTAAACCCTTATCCCTAAACGTATTTGCCATTTTTTACTATTTTGAAAAACATTTTAAAATAGTTCAACTAGCCGATCTACATCGAGACATTGTGAGCTTGTAGTTCGGCTTTTAGAACTATTTTAAAAGGTTTGAATAGTAAAAAGTGGCAAATTAGTTTAGGGATAAGGGTTAAGGCGCAAGATATAGCCCAATTCCGAGTATAACATAATGGTTAAAGTAGTTAAAATCGGCATTACCATGGTGCATTACCATTATCATAACTCAAGGAGAAAGAGCAATGACGGTTTGCTCTGAAGGAGGTTCTCGGATCAAAACACCCAGACCACTACACCATAGACTGGAGGTATTGGGGTGAGGTTAGAAACCCTGGAGAATGCAAAATGATCCCAAACACTATCAATCTTGGAGCGCTGGTGTGCTGATAGGCCTATTATTTTATGGATGATATCCATGATAACACCAGTTCTCCTTCTGCACAGTTACTGCTCTCTTCCTGTCGCAGAACTTTTACTGCTGCTACACTGGATCCAAATGGAATAACAAATCATATATATAGTATAGATTTGTTATTAACCCTGCAGCAATCTGCAGGGTTATTACATTGACAACTATTGAAACGGTGAATGTCATCACGGTTCCTTCCTGTCTCGCCCACGCTTAAACTGCTTCCATTCCCTCCAGCATGCCAGTGGAGACATTCTGTATTCAATTTACATTTTATTATTTTATAAGTACAGTACATAAGTACATTCACTTTCCATGCTCACTAGATGACAAGTTGCAGAAACCTTGTAATGTATATATTTTCAACTTTTTAATTACTGTGTGTGTGCGTGTGTGCGTGCGTGTGCGTGCATGTGCGTGCGTGGTTGTACCTCATGTCGTCTCTGTACCATTCAAACTCTGGCGTTGGCACAGCGGTGGCATCACACTGCAGAATGCCATTGCGACCCACCTGGCTCTCTGTGCTCTGAGCTCTCTGTATGGCGGGAGGATCTAAACACACATCACAGGAAAGTTCAAGAAGTCTTACACACTTAATTTAAATTATTTAATCATGCATAATCACTTAACTTAATCCGTTTAATACTTTGATGTACGACATGGCATGCGGAAATAACTAAAACAGATCATGTAGATCAATTATTTGAGCTGAAAGCTACCAATTTGTTGATCAAATTAATAATTAACATGATGAACATAATTATATACATTTTATTATCGGCTAAGCCTCTCCTCAGTCGGATTAGCTCAGGCAACGATGATGATAATCTATATATTATACAGTATAGATGACAATCTATAACGATACTATTTATATGAGAGGTCATGCAGGTTATGTGAGACTTATAGCGTACTAGGGAGTGATTAAACATGATCCTACTATGCTGGGGAAGTCATCAAATGTAAAAGGATGTGACAGCAGATTGATTTAACAAGGAGACCGAACAGGAGCTACTGAGAGGAGAGACGTCCCAATGGACTCCTGTCTAGTGGAGATGTGACACTCCTTATGACATGTATTCACTGGATACAGTTCACACACAATGCATTTATATCCCAGATACAGTTTTGCTATTTTAAGGTGACATAATTCCTGGCTAAACGTGCATCTAGAAACATGCCGTATCGTATTACTGCCGGGCAGTGGTGTAACGTAAATAAGTTAGGGGTGTAACGATATAGTAACTGCATAAAAAAAGTATATCGAAATGAAAACTGCAACATTGACTATATGTATCGTTTTGCAATGCAAATAATCGGTATCAAATCGTTTTGCTAAGCAGATAATCAATTGTATTAATACTACATTTTTGTGCGTGGTATTTAGCAATTTTTTGAAAAAAAAGGAGGGGTTTAATTACTTAGTTTAAAATAATGTCAATGTATTTTAAATAGTTACTGTATCGATTTCAAATCATTGAATCGGATCGGATCGCCATAATGAACCAATATCGTCCATGTATCGTATCGCATACACACACACACACACACACACACACACACACACACACACACACACACACACACACGTTTGTGTCATAATGTCTTACAATTAACGACCACGTTGACATATTTGACGTCGGGCACGGCCACGCCGTTGCTGGCCTTGCATTCGTAGCGTCCCGCCTGGTTCCTCATGATACCTGTGATGTCCAGGTACTCCTCTCCATCCAACGGCTCCGCTGCACAAAGAGGGAGACATGCAACCAGAGAGAAAGGGGGGGGGGGGGGGGGGGAGAGGTGAGAACAGAGAGAGAGAGTGTGGAAGGATAGAGGGATAACACAATAGAAAGGAAAGGTGGTGGGAAGAGAAGACAGATGAAGGGATGGGACAGAACAACATTAGTTTTTTGAGTTACAACCTGGTGTAAAAATATGCCCCGTTCTTCTCTGTCCTCTTGCTTTGTCCAATAACTCTCGGCCTTCGTAATAAAGAAGGCCCAGCGGCGTGTGTACTTCCTGAGGAGACCGAAGCAGGGCGGGGCTGGGTACCCCAGTCCTTACCTCCTGCTATAGGTGGAGAGCATCCTCACATCCTGCTTCACTGTGTGGCTGCATGGAAACTGACAATTAAGGCTCTGCAGCGGGTGATGAAGTCTGCCCCAAAAATCGGATGCAGCCTTCCTGATCAGCAGGTCACAGGTGCAGGAAAAAGGCTACCAGCATCATGAAAGATACCACAGCGAACACGGTCTGTTCATCCCCCTCCCTTAAATTGAATTGTCCTGGGGAGCAACTTCCCATTCTGTGAGCTTATATCACAGTCCTGATATCTATTCTCCATGTTGTCTGGGTGTGAAAAGCCCATTCTGTGGGTTTCTATCACAGTTCTGAATATAATAATACTAATAACGCTTTTAAGAACCAGTCACAAAGTGCTTTAACAGAGAAACATATATAAAGACATATATCTATTGACCAATGTTGTTTGGGCGTGAAGGCTTTGAAAAGCTCATTCTGTCGACAGTGGGATGAGCATTACTCGCGCTGTATTCCGCCGACCTGTTCCCAGACACTCAATGCAGTTACAAATCCTCCACTTGTACAAAACCCCACAATTAAGGCACCTTTGTTGTTTAAAAAAAGGAGAGAAAAAGAAACAAAAACCCATCAGAAAAACAATACTTTGCATGTGATGCCAATTAGCATCAAACTTGATCTGTACAAATGTCAAGGAATCCGTCTCATTAGAGCAGAAGAATACCACATGGGGCTAAACACCGAGATATGCAGCTAGTTAATGGTTTAACAAGCTGACAGGTTAATTATCTATGCGCACAGCACCTCTCTCATCTCCTTAACAAGGTGAATATTGATCTTGCTATGGAGAGAATGTCAAGCATGTCCATAAAATGAGCCATGTGCATCAATCAACTATGCATGTTTAATGTTTGTGTTAGGGACAAGATGAAGTAAATTAAACCTGTGAATAGGAGGGGCTATAGTGACCCTCAAAAATCATACTTGTGTCGTGTGAAGTGAGGGCCGCCCAGTGAGGTAACATGACGTCACGGAGAGCATGCTGATTTTTGGGGGGCCTATTTTTTTTTTTAGGGGCGCTAGCCCCTCCTATACACAGGTTTAATGTTTGTCTTTAGTTTGTTTTGTAAACGCATTGACAATGAAGGGATTTTTTTTATATATTAGCGCCCCTCACTTCACACAGGTATGATTTTTTTGTACTGACTTGAATAAGACAAACGGATCATAAACCCGAAAATCTTGGCTGTCTGAGGACATGAATCTCAGCTCCAGATTGTCTGATCCTCAGGTGGCCATGAATGATGATTCAGGACCATCTGTGCAGCCACCCGCTACATAGATGAAGCTGAAACAGAAAGTAACCTTTTCCCTTACCTGAGGGGTTGAGGAGTCTCCAGGTGATAGCAGGATCTGGTCTGCCACTGGCCAGACAGCTGAGTGTCACGTTACTGCCCTCGTTCACATTGATGTCTTCTGACACTTCGTAGATATTGGCTGGGACTGGACAGACGAGGAAAGAATATATAATTTAGGAGCATTCTGCTTGGAGTATGTCACCATTTTACATCATATCCACGACAACAGGACAAACCTGGGTAATGTGTAATTTTTTATACAGTTTGAGGACTTTCTGGTGTTATTATGGTCTGTTTGTCAGCTGGGGTTGCTGTAGTCATTTCCAATGACCCACAAGTACAACCTCTTGTTGTGAATTCACAAAGAATGGAGAGCTTCATGAATTTGTTGTTCTGAGTTTGAGTATAGTAGCTCTACAGAATTTTACCCATGTGAGCATCCTTCTTATGCTGCATTCACATGGAATCAGGCAAGCGGTAGACAGCAGACGGCATGTCATTGGACGGGAGCAGGACGTTAAACGGAACAGGACGGCACGCCAGTACTGGCGACGGTAACGGCAGACGGTGGCTCCAACCAGCAATTAGGGGTAAAACTTGTGATTTTAGATGAAGAGCTTAACTTCCAGAAGCACATCACTTACATCTCCAAGACTGGCTTTTATCATTTAAGGAACATCTCTAAAGTTAGATACTTGATCCTGTCTCAATCAGAGGCTGGAAAAATAGTTCATGCACTCTTTGCTGGATTGACAAAGCAGGTGCTCCATAAACCTCTGCTTGTTCATAATGCTGCTGCTAGAGTTTTAACTAGAACCGAGAAATATGAACATAATTATTCTGTTTCATCCTCTCTTCAATGGCTCCCAGTGAAACAAAGAATTGATCTTAAAGTGCTTCTCATTGAACTCTCAGAAAAAAGGTCTCCTCACTATAAAAAGGATAAAATCTAAATGCTTTTAGTAACTATGACTCTCTCACACACACACACACACACACACACACACACACACACACACACACACACACACACACACACACACACACACACACACACACACACACACACACACACACACACACACACACACACACACACACACACACACACACACACACACACACACACACACACACACGTATAAGCCAATCCTCTAATACCATGAGACACCAGCGGCACAATCTTGTCAAACTGCATTAACTGTAAATGAAGCTACAGCGTTATAGCTGGAGTCAAACGACCGGAGCCAAAATGAAGATGCGCTTCCAGATATGACAGATGGGGTGGGGCAGGGGGGCAATGACAGGAGCGATACTAGAGGCCGCAGGAAACTAGATTGAGGTGACAGAGAATCCAATTGGCTTTTTTCCCCTCTCAGCCCCTCTCACAAACAACGAGCAAGCAGCCCAACCCCAAATGCAATTAAATTCCTACAACGGGGGAGGTTTGTTTCGACAGACACGGCCGTATGTGGCCGCTAGAGGCGGGATCAACGCGATACTGATGACGTATTGAAGCGCTGCCACAGTGCAAATGTAAACATAACCTAACAGGACTACAACTCGAAATTATTATGGAGATATCACCATTTATGTCCCGCTGCTTCCGGTTTATCGTTTCTGCTTGAGAGAGACCAGATGCAGGCAGGAGGAGGGAAATTGTGAACTCAATACTCCCTCAATCTGACGGAGTCAGGTTACCGTCTGACTGGACATTGATACAAAGAAGCTCAGGTTTAAAATAAATACATTACTTAATTGGAATTAAACAAATGCTGCCGTATTGATATGTCTGATCCCTATGACATGGGGAAGAGAAGAGGGGAGAGTAGAAAATGGGAGGAGAGGATATACTTGCTGCTTATTATGTAATGTATGAATTTCAGTACAAACGTTTTAAAGAGGGATAAACATACTTTTTGGACATGCCCGCACCACACGTACACACACACACACACACATACACACGTACACACACACACACACACACACACACACAAACAACACAAAAAGCAAACTAAAGGTTGCATCACCAACTTGCTCCCCAAGCTCCCATGGGAAATAAAATGCAGACCTCTATTAAAAATAAGTGGACATATGCTGCATTACAGGCTGCAGAGTGGTGTTGCCATGTAAAGCACTGTGTCAGCGAGTGGCGACCATATGGTCTCTCTAAATACCATGCCAGACATCTGGTACACACACAAACACAAACACAAGCACACCCACACCCCCACACACACACACCCCCCCACACACCCCCACACACACACACACACACACCCCCCCACACACACACACACACACACACACACACACACACACACACACACACACACACACACACACACACACACAGATGCTGTGAGGATGTTTGCAGTGTTTGAAATACATCCTGATGTGCACAACTTGCACAACATGTAAAGTTGAAAGACAAGTGCAGGGAAATTAGTTTACATGATGGACAGTGATGGTAGAAGTAGGCATGACATGCTTTTGAAATTATGTCATATCTGGCAGCCAAGTCTATGGTCCTGTTTTTTTTAGTTTTTTCTTTTAGATATTTTTTTGCGGCATACGCCTTTTATTGGTTTTTTGAAGGGACAGACAGGTAGGCTGACAGGAAACGGGAGAGAGATGGGGGAAGACATGCAGTAAAGGCCGTGTCGGGCTCGGGAGTCGAACCCGCGGCACACTGTGACTGGATTACCAGTCGGGTGCCAGACGGTTACACCACCGCCTAGGCCAATGGTCCTGTTTTTTTGGAAAATAAAAACGGTCCAATATAACTTTTCCATAGTATTGATGTATCGATACTCTACCTCTCCTGTTGGTTAACACATGTGCCAGCGCCAACACACACACCAGCGTTGCCCTGCCCCTCTTTTCTCCTATCCTCCGCTGCACTCTTATCATATTTCTATTTATTATGCAAGCTATGCTCGTCAAGATGGTATGTGCGTAACCTCCACAGCCCTTTTTTTTTTCTAATATTTTTTATCCCGCGATTTTGTGATCCTGGATCCTGATCTACACACCCTCCGCCAACCTAGTCCCCATATATGGGGGACATGGGGAGAGCAACGGACTTGAACTCATGCTTCCTTCATGCCTGAATGTCCAAGTTTCTCCTTTTCACCTGACAGGGGCGAGTTTCCCTGATTGGACGTACAGTATAGCGTGTGGAGGGAACACGTTATTCCAACCATATTCCCCTCCATCAGGCGCCCCAGCTGGCCAGGGGGAGGCAGTTTAGAGACCAGGATTACTGCATGTTTTTTGTGAGGGTACCTACCCTAGGGGACACGGGGAGAACATGCAAAATCCACACAGAAAGGCCCTTTCGCCAACCCCGCCTCAGGTATGGGCACTGATGATACGGAGGAGGAAACACGCCACAGCCCGTTTTGATAGAAAACAGCAGAAGTGCTGTTTGGAAATAGCACGCTCACACATGCGTGCGCACGTGCGTGTGCGTGCGTGTGTGTGTGTCAAAATTATCGGATATCCTATAGTTTGAGTAGGCTGGCTTTAGACCGGATGCATTCGTTAATATCTGAATTGAAACCAAGATGATGAACAAGAACTTTACTTTAATGTGTACTTTGGTTTATGATCCATACTATGTATAATTGCGACCGCAGGTCACATTTACTATGAAAACGTGCTCCATATATGGCCAGTACAGAATTCATTCCATATGTTGATCTGACCTCCCCCCATGCCATGCCAAAGCGAATTGAAAATTGAATGTGTATATTCAATCAATCAATCAAGTTTAGGGCACTAATGTGACTGATGTCTCCTATAACTCCACCCTGTAGCCTACATTGTCCTTCACATCATCTTCGTGCAGGTTTTTAACCCCGCTCCTCAATTTCACCTCACAAACGTTTCTGACAGCCAGGAACCAGGCTGTCCGTCTGCTTTGACAGGTCTGGATCATGGACTCGGACCGTGGCTGTGGGAGTGGGGGGCTGTTAGTGACAGATAGAGTAGGGGGTTGAAGGGAGGGAGAAGCTATAGAAGTCCCTCCTATATCAGAACTAAGGGGCGTTGAGGGGCACAGCGAGGACACATGCAGAGGCCATTTGTCTACCAAGGATGGATGGCTGTGGAGCATTTAGCCAGATGAAAATCGACCAGACACATATTTCACTTGCTACCTCGCCTACCTCGAGCATTCACATGCATGTGGAATGTCCCCATTTAAATGCATGAGGGCACCTCCTCCACCGCACATGAAAAGATTAAAAGACCCTTTGTTTTACTGCGTAAATAAAAAAGGCATTTTTTTTTAACCAATCTAAAAAATAAAATAATCATTTGATTAGGCTATAGATTATATTTTATAACTTTAACTAGGATATATGTTTAATTTAACCACTTAGCCCTATTCAATTATGTTCAATAATGTGCCGATCTACAATAGCCTAATGGCATGCCCAAGATTGATAGGGACGCTAGATTGAGAGTGGTAAAAAAAAATCTGGACATCTGACAACTGAACTGCATAATTGCCGATACCGATGTCGTCACAAAAGTTAAATAATGGACCATCGGTCTAGCTCTTGTACAGTATGCCCCGGTATCATTTCACCACACAGCAGTGTATGCAGGCAAACCCTGTCTTTATATCTGGTTATGGACTAAAGATATGAGCCATTAATAACCATTCAAAAAGGTCTTAATGTGAATTGATGTTCCCGCTGTGAGTTCTGTGGCAGCAGATTGCCTCTTCCACAATCCATTGTGTCCGGTTATGTGTCGCTTGAACATCGGAATGTCCTACTTAACTCCCCGAGTTTGTGTCGGCACTCTCATTTGTCACAGATAATGTGACAGTTAGAGCCAAACATTGATTCTGTTGCTTCCTTCCTGCCATGTTGCACTGCCATGCTGCATCCCCACAAGTCCCACTCTCTGCTGTTATCATTGTAGCATAATTAACACCAGTGGTGGAACAAAGTGCAATATACTGCAAAATATAAGTACTCTGTTACAAGTAAAAGTCCGGAATTCAAAATGTACTTGAGTAAAAGTACAAAAGTATTGACATAAAAATGCACTTAAAGTAGGCTACTCATTACGCAGAACGTCCCGTTTCAAATGTACAAAAATCTTTTGAAAACAGCAGATCTACGAGTTTGTAGAACGGCTATTTTCAAATGGCCGAAATGTACATAGGGCTGAAGAAGTGGTTAATGTATGTTTGTAATAAGAATTACAATCTACAAAGTAACTAGTAATTAAAGTTTTCAAATAAATGTAGTGGAGTATTTGGATCCGAGATGTACTGTAGTGGAGTAGCAGTAAAAGTATTGGAAATTGGAATTGCAGCGAGTGCAGTAGGAGAGTGTGTCACACCTCCGGGGACGTGAACGGCTTTAGGAAAGAAAGGGGTGTGTGTGTATCTTACACTGCCCCTCGGAAAGAAAATAAAGAATCACACTTGTGTGAAGTGAGGTGCACCCACACTGTATTTATATCAGCCGCAGATGTATTACGTTGTCATTTACAGCACTAAAGAGGGTAAAGGAATTACACCATAACTGCCCTAAACAAACATTAAAGTCCATAGACTTGGTTGCCGCATGATGTAATTTCGGAAAGCCATGCATTGGAGGGGCTAGCCCTTGGCGCCCCTCAAGAATCAATGGATCAAGTTTTCCACTTTATGTTATGTGTCACCTTATAATGGATTTTCTTCATCAATCCACATACATTGCAATGTTCCACAATGATGAATTTGTGTTTGGCTGTGTGCCAGATGTGGAGAGCATTGTAAAATGTGCCAATTAAACACCATCGACCCCACAGTGGATATGTATTATGTAAATGTACATATTCCACGACCACCTGTGGTTTCCAATTAAACCAGCCTGCTTTCTGTATCCCGTTTTTATTTCTTAAATACTAACTTTCTTTCCTTCACCATGCCGATTGCAGCCATGGGCCAGCTGATTCAAATCAGTATTGATCTATTGCCACAGGCTTTGAATTAATGTCAGTACTCTGACAGTATACGCTTGCCATTATATTTAATGTAAGCTCCCATGAAAGGGTAAACGGCCATTCATATTAAGGCATTATACAATGTTCCTCATATTATTTGTTTATACCGGTATTTAAATCTTGGTTTTACTTGAGTGTCTGCATTACAAACAAACAGACGCACAGACTCTGTAAGCCTTTCCCAGACGCAGTGCCAGAACAAATCTGAAGGGAATAGAGCTTTAAAGACCATAAATAGTTCTACAGTCTGTCTACAACACAATAGCTTCTGTTATAGCAGGTGCTGAGTGATAAGACCTAAACACATTTAACATGACTGAATAGTCTAGATGCCACTGGTTTCAAAACATTGGGGCAGGACAAATTTGTATGGGTCACGACTCAAATAAAAACCCCATTCTCTCTCTCTCTCTCTCTCTCTCTCTCTCTCTCTCTCCAGACCAGCTGCTACTCAAGGTCACCACCATAGCAAGGCTTGTACAGTAAGTTGTAACACAAGGGGATATAGAGCATTTGCAGTTTTGAAATCAATTTCCTCTGGAAGTTAGACAGGTTAAGTCACTGGGCACTTTTAAAACTCTCCTAAAGACTCACTTCTATAGTGTGGCTTTTTACTATAGGATGTGTTTGTGTGAGGACTCTATTGTACTGCCTATATTTCTTGCTTTTGTTTTTTAATTGAACTTTAGTTTCTTTTCAGCTGAGCTACCTACCATTATTCAGTCAGTTCAAAGGAATGCGTCAAAACAGTTTTAACCATGATTGTTCCTGTTTCAACTGAGTTCTTTTTGTTTGTTTGTTTGTTTGTTTGTTTGACTGGTTGCTCTGCATAAAGTTCCTTTGTAATTTACCCTGATTTATAATGTATACATTGAAGATGAGGGCTTGCCCTCGACTGTTCCGAGTATAAATAAAGGTGATGATGATGATAGATATGCATTCCACTGTTCTTAGCTTACATACTGTATGATTCATGATGACTATTTTCATGTATTTGACGTATACATGTTGTTGTTCTTGTTACTGCTAAATGCCTAAATTGTAAATTGTATTCTGTCAATTAAAATCCAAACAATGTCAATTAATGTATTTTATCGATATGAAACGGTTTTTCTGAAAATCAACTTTTAACACTGGCCCGGTTGCTAGGCAACATCTTGCATACCCCCAGCACCAGGAAACGTGTGTGCACATCCCATAGAGTCCATACATCCAAGGTTCGGTTCTGATGTGTGATTTGTCATTGTTGAGTTAAATCTCATAAGTGGAGCATAAACCATCGAAATATCATCGCCATATCATCGCCATATCATCGCCATATCATCGCCATTGAAATATTAACGTTTCTGGCGAAAGATAAACATCTATTATGAGCCGTTTCTTACAATGGATGTCTGCAAGCCGAGAAAACAACCAATTCCAGCTGGCGCAGCTATAACTACCCTCTATGGCCACACGGTGGCAGTTAACTTGTTATGGAGTTCATATATAGTCCATTTGGTTCCATTTAAACACTGATGATTTTACAGTGTAGATTGGGGTCCCAGAGAAGAGAAAAGGGTAGCAAATGGGATCAAACTGGAGGTTCTTAAAGAGAAAAAAGGTTGAGAATCAGTGAGGTAGACATTACCTTGTACAACGAGGAAGACCTGCGAGGTCTTAGGTTTCTGTTTAGTCTGTATGGTACATGTGTAGGAGCCTTCATCATATACATTCACCTATAGAAATACAGAGAGGAGAGAAATATAGACACATTTCCAGACAACGTCACAGTGATAAGAAACGGTATGCCGTTTGGTAATGCTCACCAATAGCTTTCTTCACAAATGTCAATGTGTTCATAAAGGTGTCACTATCACCTCTCAATTTGTTCCAAGCCAGCTCCCTTGGGAAACTTTGTGACAGATGCTGAACACTGGGGCACCATTAACAATGAAAATTGTTATTTTGCTTTAAGTAGCATGTGACTTTCTAGGAGGTTTTCATGATTCTGAATCCATTGTAAGCATTTGTTTTGCATGAAAAACATGCCTTGGGCTTTTTAGCCCAGACTATGGCGGTTATTACCGCCATAGTCGTCATCACAAATGTGATGAGTCATCACATTTGGAAGAAATGGCAAGGGAAGAACAGGGGAAATAAATCTGGCAGTAAATGACGCGTAAAGGAGCACTTTCATCATTTTCATCTTTATCTTATAGTAATTTGCCCTCACTAATGCTCATTTAGGGCTACTCTACTTTAGAAAATTCCAAACTAGGTGCCTGACAACAGTGTATGACACGTATGACGAAGTGTAGAAGACACAAACATCATTATGAAACACCAACTGTGCATTGTTCTCTAACAGAACACACTGTATAGTTACTGTAACCTTCTATATACATTGTTATCTAAAACGTTATACTACAGTACTGTACTTTATGTATGTGCATGATTCTCTATAAGGCCATACTGTACCTTCTGTATGCGTAGACTGTACTCCAGCTGTCCTTTAGTCACAAGGTCTACTCGGGGGTCCAGGGACCACTTGTCCTGACCAGTGAAGATGATGTTGGATCGATTGAGCCAGGCCACCTTGGACACTTTGTCATCCACATAACACCTGCGTGGAACAGAGAGAACAGAGAGGTGAGGAATACTAATGAGAATGAGGAACACTTTGATTCTCATCATTACGGGACAAAGAGAAAGGCGTGAATAAAAGGCTAAACCACTTTTATAATCTCATTAGGAGTGAAATGTCAAATGGGAGAGGAATTATAGCTATTACAAAGACTAGGAGGACAGCGTGAAGACAAAAAAAATCTGAAACCGGCAGAGATATATTGATTCAACAGTCAAGGCAAATTGCACATTGTTACATAATGGAAGCACTTGACCTGCAACCCATACACTATAGCCAATGCTCTTCCCATCTACAGTAAATGTGTCTGAATACATCACTGATCAGTACTGTCGGGCAGAAACCTTGTATCTTTATATTTCAACTCTGTGTTTTTACATCAATGAATGCCCCACTTTGTCGCACAAGAGTGCTGCGCAAACATTTAGGAAATAGTCGATCAAAGTTTGAGCTTCTTTTGCTATTTTCATTAGCTTTGAAAACATTTGAAAGTAAAGTGAAAGTGGTTACATACAGACAGCATGGTCAGAAACCCACAGTTCCTGATGCCACCCCCAGCTCATCTGACACGATTGTTCCATTTCTGATTAGAAGCATCTCTGTTCTCACTGTGACAAACAGACTGGCTCTGCTGGGCAGCAGGTGTATTAACAAGCGTTGGCAGACACTCCCCATGGGGGGAGAGGGGAGCAGATGTGTGCAGTGTTATCTCATCTCCCCTCAGCCACATCTCGTCCTGTGTGACCAGCTGAGCTCCAGCTTCCCTCCTATAACCTGAGCTCAGAGCCTTAGTTCTTAGTTTGAGTAAATTTCACTCAAACATAGAGGAGAGAGACAACAGAAACCGCATTGCCAAATTGTATACTTGAGTCAGAGTGACTACTAATCTAAGATCATCCACAGAACAAAAAAAAAGAAAAAAGAAAACAACCTTGCCTCCTGGCTAATCTATTCTCTCTAAACACATTCCGACACACTGGAACACATCCAAGGCCTGAGGAGGGAATTTACATGTGAGGCACATCCGCCGTCGTCTTTCATTCCGCCCGATATCCATTCACACCGATTCCCACGTCTTCTCGCTTTTAGATTTATTCATTAAGCAGTGGCGTTGCCAGCACCAGGCGAAGTGTGGCGTGTGGGCTTATACGTTTAGGCTTCCGATAGCGCACAGCAAGCAGGAGAAAACAAGAGATACCGCTAGCTGTCTTTATCCATCAGGACATACTCACTCTTACAGAAGACACTGTATTCATCAAAGAGATGCAGAAGGTGCCTGCTTAATGAACAAATATAAATGCAAGAAGACGTGGGAATCGATGTCAATGGATGTCATTATTCCGCCCTCCCATAATTCCAAACTAACAGTAATACTATCCCTAACGCTAACCTCGGTATTAACCGGCCACATAGGTTGCCAACCCCAACCTCAATCTTAACCAGCCACGCATCAGTCTTAACCGACCATGTAGGTCGATAATCCTAACCTCAGTCTTAACCAGCCACGCCTCAGTCTTAACCGACCACGTAGGTCGCTAACCCTAACCTCAGTCTTAACCGGCCACGTAGGTCGCTAACCCTAACCTCAGTCTTAACCGACCACGTAGGTCGCTAGCCCTAACCTCAGTATTAACCGGCCACGTAGGTCGCTAACCCTAACCTCAGTCTTAACCGGCCACGTAGGTCGCTAACCCTAACCTCAGTCTTAACCGGCCACGTAGGTTGCTAACCCTAACCTCAGTCTTATAACCGGCCTCTCTCCTCCACGTCTTCAGTGCCTCTTCTGTGTGGAGTTTGCATGTTCTCCCCGTGTCCCCTAGGGTAGGTACCCTCACAAAAAACATGCAGTAATCCAGGTCTCTAAACTACCTCCATGGCCAGCCGGGGTGCCAGATGGAGGGGAAAGGAACGGGTCGGAATAACATGTTCCTTCCACGTGCTACGTCCGGCTGGGGAAACTCCCCCCTGTCACGTGAAAAGAAGCAGCTTGGACTCCTCATGAATAGAAGGAGGCATGAGGTCAGTCCGCTGCCCCCCAGGTTGACAGAGGAAGTGTAGTGCACAGGATTAGATAATTGACACTGGGTGAAAAAATGGGTTGCAAAATCGTGGGATAAAATTATATATATATATAAATAAATAAAAAGTCTGTATACATATACGTCTGTAATCCACATATCTGGAGAACCGTTCGCCCCACCGACTTCAAATTGGACACAGACACACTGAACCATGCACTTTCACTTTCCTGTCAAAATTAAATGTAGTAAAAAAACAATAATGAAAATAGCTGATCTACAAGAACCGACAACGGTAACACTTTCTACAGTGACTTTGGGAACGTCTTTAGAGCTTTTACATCCAGATATATGTTTAAATCGACCATACGCCAAAACCAGCACAAAATCACCCTGGCGATGTCATGACTGCCCCAGACAATCAGTTCAACATTCACTGTCAGTGAAGTATAGCAGCTCTTTCTTTGGATAACGTTACGGCACGTCACGGCACACAACGCCACGCCACTATAAGTGTCGTAGACTTGTTTGTTACTTCGTGGCAGAGGAGAGGAATAGAGAGGACTGATGGTTTTTAGCTACCAGCCGTCCCCATGCTCTGCCTCCACCCCCCCCCCTCCCATCTCTCTCTCTCTCTCTCACACACACACACACACACACACACACACACACACACACCCCTTTATTTCCTAAAGCCGTTCACGTCCCCGGAGGTGTGACACACTCTCCTACTGCACTCGCTGCAGGGTGCCGCTGAGCATGCTGGGTAGTTAGTTACGACGTCCTGTTATGGCTAACGAGCTGCCCTCCTATCAGCTGTCAGAGCAGCGTGTGTCTGCTGCTGCAGAAGGAGCTGTCAAGGTGTGTGTGTGTGTGTGTGTGTGTGTGTGTGTGTGTGTGTGTGTGTGTGTGTGTGTGTGCAGCAATGTATGGCAATGAGTGCAGGTTTGTCTGATCTGACCTGAACGGTTTGTTTTGGTAGGCCACATGCTATTAGTAAAGAGGATTTGAGGAGAGACAATTCACTTCACCTATATTCAGGAGTCCAGTATACTGTATGTGTAGCCCACAGTCATCCCCTCACAGTCACAACATGGCCTAATTATTTATTTTAATGTACTTTTTACATTTCAGGAAAAAAAAAATCCCCTTTCACATTGAGCTATATTTAGCTGCCCACTGGAGCTGTATCTGTCTGGGGGTAGTAGTAGTAGTAGTAGTAGTGCATGGCCTTTCACGTAGAAAGAGGCCAAACGACCGAAGTGGGATTTTTTTCTCTAGTTACACAAAGTTATAGGTGAGTCACTATAATGAATGAATGGACACAGAAACCTGCATGCTGTGTTGTTGTGAGAGCCCAGACACTAGAGGTGATGGATGCCAAGGGTTGCTGTCCAGCACTATTCTTCCCAGACCTTGTTGATTGCTCCTCAGTCAGCGGTGTTAAATATACCCTGTCCCGCCTTTCTGTGCAGTGCCAGTGTGGACCGGTCAATAGGCTGCAGCTGACAGGGGTCTGTGTGGGCGGACAGATGCCTGGACATAGCTGCTGTGCTGGGTTGGCTTTAGAGCTGAGTGGATAGATGTGTGCTTCAGGGCAAGCTGTGGGGGGGTAGGACCACAGAACAGACCAGACTTACTGTAATGAGAGGCCATGCACAGCCATGCACTCTGTAGCCAGAGTCTACCAGATGTCATGCACTGTACTCCTTCATCCGTTCTCCTCCTCTCCCTCTGTTCTCTGTCCTCTCTCTCTCGCTCTCTCTCGACAGGAGTAACGTAAATATTCGTGCCTTTCGCCCAAGGTGCTTTTCATTTTTATATCCTGTGTGTGTGTGTGTGTGTGTGTGTGTGAGTGAGTGAGATAGAGAGAGAGGGGGGGAATAAGGAAACAAATCTAAAGCTTTAACAGATCAAAGTCAGGGCATTCCTGTGTTGGCCCAGATAGCAGGTCCTACGTTAGCCCCGATAGGTTCCCTCAGTCCCTACGCTAATTCTGTAGCGAGATGAGGTCACGTCCAACCCCCCTCCCACTGCGGTTCAGAAACGGCGCATGGTTTCCACCAGGAACGCTGTTTACCCTTTTCTGCACATCGTATCCAAAAAATTAAGGTCCGCCAATGGGCTAAACTAATTTGAATTTAGGAACAGACAAGAAAATGTAAGTCACGGGTTGAAATGAGCGATTATATATATATATATATATATATATATACACACACACACACACACACATACACATACGTCAATCGCAGACAACAGATGACTATTAAAACATGCATATATTCGTCAATAGCAGACAATGTGTTAAAAATGCATATGATGACCACGGATATATGCTCTAAAAGTGTAAAAAGCATATTTTTAATTTCAGCAAACCTTTAACAAGCTAATTTAATTTGACCATCTGAGTCATTAGATCCTAACACACACCAGCCTGTGACAGATGCACATTGTTAATGATGAGTTAATGAGTCATTATCCTTAATGCACACCAGCCTGTAACAGATGTGCATTGGTAATGCCGCTTTTATTTTCTCAAACTAAAGTCTTTGTGACAAGGTGAATGTGTGCCTGCATACATGCATGATTACCAGTCTCTCTGTGTGTGTGTGTGTGTGTGTGTGTGTGTGTGTGTGTGTGTGTGTGTGTGTGTGTGTGTGTGTGTGTGTGTGTGTGTGTGTGTGTGTGTGTGTGTGCGCGCGAGCGCGTGCATGTGTGCATAAAGCAGTGGTGACAGCACCAGTTGTCACGGTGAGACATGTGATGGACCAAATGCAGAACCAAAAGCAGGCAGGCAGATAAAGTTGAAGGGTGATTAATTCAGAACTGGACAGGACATACAAGGGCAGGACACTGACAACACACTATAAACTGGCAAGTGAACACTGAACACAGGGAGGTTTAAATAGACAAGACACAGGTGCGAGTGCGACATAACTACAATTATATAACAGGCCGTTTTAAGGAAGCAATCTGATTGGTTGAAACGGCTTCTAGCCGTGGATCAAACCAGCACCATTCACCACCTAATCAAAACAAAGAATTCAGCGGCTCTGTTTTCCCAGAGCACTAGCAAACTCGGTGGCTAGGCTAGCTAGTTTCTTGGGACATTTGTGGTCGTAGTGACTACATCTGTCATTAAAAAAATATATTTTTTCAGCGATTTTCTTAGTTTTAACTGTTTAACTGTTTTATAATTGCAATATTACACTTGAGGGTGTGGTTTAACGTGATTATTGCCACTTCAGTGATGTGGTAAGGAACGCAAGCGGTGAGCTCAGAGGTGAGCTCAGAGGTGAGCTGCAGTGGCGGGGCCTCAGTAGAGGTGAGATGCAGCGGCAGGGCCTCAGAGGTGAGCTGCAGCGGCGGGGTCTCAGAGGTGAGCTGCAGCGGCGGGGCCTCAGAGGTGAGCTGCAGCGGCGGGGCCTCAGAGGTGAGCTGCAGCGGCGGGGTCTCAGAGGTGAGCTGCAGCGGCGGGGCCTCAGAGGTGAGCTGCAGCGGCGGGGCCTCAGAGGTGAGCTGCAGCGGCGGGGTCTCAGAGGTGAGCTGCAGCGGCGGGGCCTCAGAGGTGAGCTGCAGCGGCAGAGGCTTTATGGTGCTGAGCGGCGGCAGTGAATGAGCACACTGTGCGGCGTGCTGCAGCATCACTGCGTCACTGTGCAGCAGCTGAGCCTCTCTGGCGCTGCTAGCCAGTGGCCGAGAAGCCTCTCTGGTGCTGGGCTGAAGCGTGGGCTCTGGTGCACTGAGAGGCAGTGAGGGCTCCTGGACGCACTGGTGCCTCCTCCTGGTGGCCTTACGCCGGACAGGTTGAGGGAGAACAGGATCTGAACAGGTGGGTTCCAGGCTCATGAACCCTAGCCGAACTGATGGAGCAGGCTGGTCGCTAACCAACTGAAGGCTAGTCGTGCTGGGGCTAGCTGACCAGTACACAGGCTGGGTAGCAGGACAAACTGGAGGTACCGATTCCGGCGGGTGGTGGTTGTTGGAAATCAAGGATGCCAACATAGAAGATAATTGCCTGGCTGTTCCATCCACCAGTCGTGCTAGTACTCTTCATCATCAAACAAAAGGTCTCTTTCAATGCCAACCTGAGAGCCATTTCCTGCTGCCTAACACAGGTGGTGTTCTTAATAGCACTCACATAGCTGTTGATTGCTAGGAGGTCGTCGTCGATTTCCTGTAGTTCTGCTGGGTCCATATTTGGCCAGTTTATACTGTCACGGTGAGACAAGTGGTGGACCAAATGCAGAACCAAAAGCAGGCAGGCAGATAAAGTTGGGTGATTTATTCACAACTGGACAGGACACTGTGACAACAAACTATAAACTGGCAAGTGAACATTGTACACAGGGAGGTTTAAATAGACAAGACACAGGTGCAACATAACTACAATCAACACACGATAGGCTGACACTAAACAGGACACAGGTCAAATACAAAGACTAATCACAAGGTTAGACATGGCAGGTAGTAAACCTTAGAGCAGACAGGACACACACTAACTACACCACAATAAAAGTACACAGTTCGTGACACCAGTGAAAAGAGAAATTATGGCGAAGATAAAGTTAAAACATCTCTGTTCGTTAAACAGAGCAGTTGTGACGTCTCTGGCCTCGGAGTTGGAACACATCAGTGCCTGGAGCAGCAAGCCTTTTAATCAGGGCAGGACAAAAACAGCAGGGGGAAAGTAATGACAAAAACAAAACAACAAAAAATATAACAATTCAGACGTGCAGGATTTGTGCCAGCAATGTTGGGTCTCTCTTCCAAACATGGATCATGTTTTGCTCTCCAGCAAAGGTGCTTGCGGACACAACGAGCTGGTGACAGATAGCAGCTCTCTGAACAGAGTGCCTCCATTAAACCTTCAGAGAGAATGTCTGTTTGCTCGTCCCACTCGCTCTGAAAGCCTCTCTCTCTCTATATTGACTTTTCTACTTTCCTACCAAGCCGCCTCATCTCTGCTTTTCTGTCTTTCCTGCCCATCAATTCATCATTTCATCTTTGCGCATCCATGTGATGTGATGTGTGTGTGCGCACGTGTGCGAGTGCGTGCGTGCGCATACACAGTATGGCTGTATTACAGACTCTCTAACTGCTACGAATGGTACTTATTTTCTCTGCCTCCATTGTTGCAAGGCAACAAACCTCTTCTGATTCCAGGCATTGGACTTTCTAAAGGGGTCCAGCGGAAATCATTCACTTCATTCATCATCATAAATTCAATTCATCATATTAAATTCAAATATGATGTCATCATCATAGTTAAAAAATTCAAGTATGGCTACTGTACAAGAAAATGTACTGCATTTGCCAGTGCTTCCTACACCAATAGTATAGTTCCAAACATTGAATCATTATAATGGGTCTTGATGAAGCACTTCATACATAAACCATGGATACATAAACCATGAGATCATATTGCAGAGAGAACACAGTGTCCTCCATGATAAACCATGTGAAGAGGCAGGTGATTAGCTACAATCCTATCATCTAGCGACGGATCTCATCTTGCCAAGGATACTTATTTGTGATTTTCAGTATGGCTACTGTATAATATGCAAATGTACAGTTGTACACAGGATAAATTATGGCTATTGTATAATTATGCAAATGCTCTGCGTTTGGCCAGTGGAACTAAAAGAAACAACGCAACATCCCAGAATGCACCGAGGTTCCATTGACGTCACGCTGTGGGCTACATAAGCTCAGGAAAGCACGCAGAAACAAAAAACTAAACGCTTTTAGAGAAGAAAATATTCTAAAGACTTTGACGTGAAAACATAATTCAGTCCTACAGCCGCGTACCTCACTGACGTGTATTCCTCCCACGTCAAGACAAGTATAGTGGCGAGGGGTGAGCCTTGCTCTGGGTAGTACTATATTTGGCGTTGTGTGGTTTGTGGATCTGTGTCATCATCATATGGGCCAACATGCTCTCATCAATGTTGGGCAGTAACGAGTTACTATAGTTACGTATTACTGTAATATTATTACTTTTCCCAGTAACGAGTAAAGTAAGTTATTACTCCGTTTTATATTATTTACTTTGTAAAAAAAATAGCACATAATTATTACACATTACTTTTTTGTTTTTGTTGGCTGCATTTCATTTAAAAGGTAGAGAGATTGCTGCTTTATTATTTTATAGCCTTTTTGGCTTCTTAATATTAGTATTCAAAACATTTGGATTCAGTTAAAACTTAACATATTGTGTTGTACATTCCTTTTTTTGCGGGTGGGTGGGGGGGGGGTGTAATATGTAATATTATATAATATCAACAGTCTGTTTTGAGAGACTAGGCTGCCTCAAAAAGGTCAGATACTGTTGCTTTATTGTATTGTTTGTTATATACAATATATACTGTCCGTTTTGAGATGCTGCAGCCATGTGTGTGCAGTTCAGATTGTTGCTGTTGAATTCCAAATGTGGAATATGCAGCAGAAAAAGACTGTTTTTGTTTTATATCCTGCAGTTATTCAGTTTGGCTGATTGGAGACTTCTTATTCCAATGAATTGGATTCAGTTGTAAAAGGAGCTGGCTAAACAGATGTGTTCTTTTGCGGGTGGAAGGGGCCCGGGTGAAATGTGAAATTCTAAGGGGTAATAAGTAAAGTAAACATATTACTCTCCTAAGTAATATTGACCAACACTGGCTCTCATACATATGAATACATGGACATGCAGTATAGTATAATGCAACATGGAACCTGTGTGTTAGCAGATCTAAAAGGCTACAATATACCAACACACAGTGCCATGACAGTGGGGTTCTTAAACCATCTGTCCTAAGCAGGGCTGTAGAAACAAGACTTGGCACCAATTCACTATCTTTTCACCGTCACAGATCGTTTAGCTCTTCAGGGCTTTTTTGTCATTTGAGTGAGCAAAATTGACATGGAAGCAGACAAGAGCATGTGGCCTGCAATACAAAGTGATTTCCTGTTTTCAGTCAGTTTAAACTTTAAAGTGATATGCTACATGTCTCACGGTCAATTCCCTGCTACCTGTGACAGATAGAAATTGGCCCAAAATGCAGCGAAAGCAGCAAGATGGGTTTTCCACTAAAAGTGGGATTTAGATCATAAGGCTGGATCACAAGTGCAATGCTTTATCAGTGTGTCGTCCACAGTAACATTATTTGTATTGAGTTTGCTTTCATGTGGAATGTAGCGATTCTGCAAACTGTTAATAAATACTTCAATCAATCAATCAAAATCCGAAACAACAAAGGTCCGACAATGTGTTGGTCTGACATGCATTGCTCCGTGCTTGCGGTTAGGGTTAGGGGTAGGTTGTCGGTCTAATGACAGTCGAACTGATAGTATGTCGGAGCTAAAGCCTGTACCGCAAAGATCATTTTGATGGAATGGGCTGTCATGCTTCAGTCTTCACCCATCTGGATGTCATTTTAGTTAACCTCCTGCTATAGACTCTAAGGCTTTGAATACAAGATTATGACAAGAATGCAAGATTAATGAGATGGCTTACTGTAGAATGGCTGCATTTAAAGGACCACTTCACCTACAGTATCTTCATATAATAGGTTCATTATACGATGGCAGGTGGTGGCTGCATTAACCATTGTAGTTCATCCCACTGAAACTTGAAAGGTAACCATGCATGGTTACACACAATGCCTTCTGATATGTATTACTCTCCTCTGTTGCCATGGCTACACCATTTTAACCAGAAACCAGTTTAAATCAGAATCAAACGATTGCTCCTTTTTCTGTCATCTCCGCCAAACATTTATTCTCAGTGTAAGAATCATTGTAGGTTCTTATAATTGAAGGTTAGAGCTGCAGAAAACAGCTTATTTTGTCATTGTCGAGTGGAAACGAATTTACAAAACGGATGGAAATGTGTTCCAATGAATCGAATGTTGTGATTTAGGATACATTTATGGAGGCCATAGTATGATCTTTTTGTCCCAGTATCCCTTTATACATTAACTTATTATGTATTTCACCATTTATTTTCTAAAGATTTCACAATTTCTTTCGAAAATTCAATCCAATAATCCAAATCTATACACACAGTAAGGTATAACTAAAGTTTTCAAACAATTATAGTGGAGTAAAAAGTAGAATATTTGAGATGCAGTGGAGTAGAAGTATCGAAACATTTACATACTCAAGTGAACCTCATATCTCATAACTTTACCCATCCACCACTGGATGAATGCATTCACGTGACACATGAGGGAAGCTCATGTTCTATACCGCTGGATGTCACACATTTCAGACACATAATGACAAGTAGCTGTCAGGTTCCAGTACATCGGTGTGAATTAATTATTCCCTGCTGTGCAAAAAAAAAATCCCCAAAAGGCCTAACTGACCTTCTCATTATTTGGCACAACAACTGCCAATCATACTGTACAGCAGTGTTTCTCAACGGAGGGTCCAGGGATGCTCAGAGTTCCTTGAGGGGGTTCTAAATGGACCCTTACAGGTCTAACTCTGACAGTGTACGCAATCCTTTGTAATTGTATGGATCCTTCAAATTCAAAGGTTTGAGAATTAACTGATCCTCACAGGGAAAGAAGAACAAGATCGCACACAGACATAAGGACAGACACACACACACACACACACACACACAAAACACACACACACACACACACACACGCGCGCACGCACATGCACAAGCACAATCTCCACCCCATATCTCTCTCCACCTTACATCTCCTGCTCCACACGTTTCTTCTAATCACATTCCTCTCCATTACCCAGCACCCATAGTGACAGTTTGGCCATGAAACTGTGATCTCGCACATGCTGGGGAGAAAATAGGTGATGAAACGAGTGCAAGCAGGTTAGAATGGGTGGATAGATGTTTAGCATATTCTTAGTTTTTTCTTTTTCTCCTCCTTTCATTGTTTTTCATTATCTTGTACGAAAAACAAATGGAATACCGATGTATAACAATCATGAACTCTGTCACTGGGAGTGAACGGACCAAGAAGGACTGAAACCATTCATATATAGGACCCTTACTCGCCTGGGACTGTATGACCCATAACACAATGATGTTAATAGTAGAAATGTAACAAATCTAAATAAAAAACAGAATGGGTTGAGAAAAGTGCCAGGTGTGATGTGTGATAGGAAAGTATCAGCGAGAATGAAAGGGAAGGTGTACAAGACGGTGGTGAGACCAGATTTGTTGTGAGGTTCTCTGGGAGTAACAAGGATGGGTCAGGATCAGGAACAAGTGCATCAGAGGGACAGCGCTTCTCAGATGTTTTGGAGATAAATCCAGAGAGGCCAGACTGAGGTGGTTTGGACATGTACAGAGGAGGTATAGTGAGTATATCGGTAGAAGGATGTTATTGTTGAGGTTGGAACCAGGCAGGAGGCCTAGAGGAAGACCAAAGATGTATGGGTGTAGTGAAAGAGGACATGAAGTTAGTTGGTGTCAGAGAAGAGGAGGCAGAGGACAGGGTGAGACGTCCTCGATCAAGTTCAATGCTACTCACCTGTGTCGCTTGAGGAGAGTAAAGGCTCATACATAGTCTGGATTTTCGGTGGTTAGGTGACCACCGAACTACAACATGACGTCACGAGCCGCGGTGAAGAGCAAACCACCGCCACCGCTCCAGCCCTTCTCTCTGTTTTTACTCACCACCGCTCAACGTTATTTCAGTGTTCACGTCACCACTGAAAATCCAGACTATGAATAGGCCTTAAGGCTGCAGCGGCTGATTTACTAATAATACTAATAATCTCATTGCTCACTGACTCTCGAGAGAGTCGAGAGCGACAGATCGAGCATGCTCGGCGGTAAGCAACATCTCACTCATTCTCTACCAAATGGAAATAATAATAGGTAAAAAATACTAATACGCGTGTTAGGTAACCCGCCAACCCGCTCGAATCTTGTGACAAAGTTCCACTACCCCAGCCTGTGTATAGACGGGGAACAAAGTACCTGTCCGCAGCTGGGGACAAAAAGAGTGTGATATTCAGAAAGCCACTCAGGGAGAGAAACCTACCTACCTCGTCAAACCTACCTGCTGCTCCTCCTCTGGGAAGACAAAGCAGACAACAAACCTATAAAGGGAAATAAAAGACATTAAACCTGAAAGTTAGTATTTCAGTTAGTATTTCATGCCTTTAAGTTAGCACTCATTAACCAGCTGTTAAAAACGAGTCTGTAACAATAAACGGCCGTGCTGGCCAGACCTTGAAAAGTGTGTTGAGTTTTGGTGTTTGCTCAGTTGAAATGTTAAAAATCCTGTTAAAAGTCCTGTTAAAAATAGTTATTTTCTTTCTTGGTGTGTGTGAAGTCCTTGTCCTTTCTCACACTGTTTTCACACCAGTTGACACGCAAAGTAGAGCCCTGTCACTGTGATTAATGACTTCCGAGCCTAGATGACACACACACACACGCACACGCACACACACACACACACACACACACACACACACACACACACACACACACACACACACACACACACACACACAATCCGCAAATAACCCAGGGTTGTGTGCTTGTGTGAGTGCGTGCGTGCGGATGCATGCATGTTTGTGCGCGTGTGCTTATCACCCTTCTGTACTAACACATGGTACACCACAGCACATTCTCACAGATCAAAGAGAGTCACACAAAGCCATTGCAGCTGTTGCAGGAGTCAGCAGTTGGATGAGAGAGGACTATCTACAGTACAGCATATCACTGTAGTTCATATTAAATGTATACTTCTCAGAAATCCTTGACACCAAGGGCTGGTGTAATAATTTTGGATTTCAGTGTCTGCTTCATTTGATAGACACACTGAAACAATACTATTTGACTGTATATCAGCTGTGTGAGCACCCTAACCCTAATGAAGCATTTGATGTTCAAATGTAATGCTGAGATGTGATGAGTACAAGGGATGAAACTAACATTACGTGAGAAACTTCTTGGCCAAACCATGAACCCAGACAGGTATGTCAGACATGCCTATATACAAATGTACTGTATACTATAAGTATAGGCTATTAGCAGCCAGCAACATGTAAGTTTACATGTACTTAATGTACTTTCCACCACTGACTATTCCAGACCTATTCCAGATAATGTATTTGATAAGACAGACACCAAGTTAAGACACCCAGCATCCCAGCACCCTCCCAGTTATACAGATTATTTTGTCTGCAGTCAGCAGATTCCATTTAATACGGGCAAACAGATATCACAGAGCAAGTTCATCTTATTCCCTCATCTCATTCACCAAGTATGGGCTGGGGTGAAGTGGCTTATAAATAGATATAAATCGTTTTATCGCTATAAATGGATGGGATGACCTTTTACGCAGAGCCTGGGAGTCGATGGTCACTGAGGGGGGGCGCTTGTTTTATAGGCGACCGGATTAAGGTTGGTGAGGGGTCCGTTAAAACGACCGGATTAAGGTTGGTGAGGGGTCCGTTAAAACGACCGGATTAAGGTTGGTGAGAGGTCAGTTAAAACGACCGGATTAAGGTTGGTGAGGGGTCCGTTAAAACGACCGGATTAAGGTTGGTGAGGGGTCAGTTAAAACGACCGGATTAAGGTTGGTGAGGGGTCCGTTAAAACGACCGGATTAAGGTTGGTGAGGGGTCCGTTAAAACGACCGGATTAAGGTTGGTGAGGGGTCCGTTAAAACAACTGGATTAAGGTTGGTGAGGGGTCCGTTAAAACGACCGGATTAAGGTTGGTGACGGGTCGGTTAAAATGGTTATGGTTAGGTTAGGGTTTGAGGTAGGTTGTCGTTCGGTAGTAGCCGGTGCTGTAAAACAAGCGTCCCATCAGCGCCCATCAAAACCGAGTATCTGCGCTTAAGGGCGTCCCATAAATGTATACTTTGCAATGTCAGGTCATGAGGGGTGTGGGGGGGTACTTTTCATAAACCCGGACAATTATATATTCTTTATTTTCATAATGTTGCTGATGTCTGAGGTGGGTGGGTCTTTCAGTACCTTCATGATGCTCAGTGACGTCATAGAAGGTACCGGTAGGTTTGTTTCCCTACCCATATCCCTGTTTTTTTGGGTGTGTTTGGGTGTATTTCATCCGTGTTAGTGATAGTGATCCCATACACCCACAATTAGTTTGACCGTCCAGATCCAAACTGTTCATTTAAGGGGACAGAAGTATTGCTTGTGTGGGACGACGGGATGGGATTAGCAATGTATTACCTAAATTGCTATAAAATGCCTTGATGTCATATTCAACCACACCTAATAATTGCATATCATTTTATTATTAAACCCCTCTGGCATCTCACATTTCATTTTAAAATACAAAATGTTGGTCTTGTATGGCTGACTTGTTGCTGTAGCCTAGGGGATATTCCTTGTGTTATTTTAACAGGCATACAAACACATCAACGAGACTGCTTTACAACATAAGGTCAACTATTAGGGGACTAACTAGTATGGCATTTGAACACTGACGCCTGCCAGTCACAATGTGGGACAGGGTCTCACATTGAGAGTTCCCAGCTCCAATATTGTTTTTAGGAATATTTTTAAAATAATACACACATTTTTCACACATTATTTTTGTTTAGTTTTTTGTGAAAAGTCATATATTAGTTGCTGTACTATATTTTGATGAGAAATATTTGTATGAAATATATTACATATACCGTACCTGGGTTTAGGGAAGGTTTGACAATGCCAATTTGATTGGATTGGATTTTGGATTTTTTTTTAAATGTTTTTTGTGGCTTTCGCCTTTATTTTATATTTAGGGATAGACAGTAGGGATAGACAGTAGACAGTAGGCTGACTGAAATGGGGAGAGAGATGGGGGGGTGACATGCAGTAAAGGCCGTTTATTGGTTCCCATATTCCACAAGAGTCAAACACACTGCCAGTCTAGACTGCTGAACCATGGCCCAGGCCAAGTTCAAAGACACTTTGAATTCCTGACCGTAGACAGTATTTCTATATATATACAGTATTGTTCCTCAAGGTTCAAGGTTGTACTTTATTGTTACGACTTGTGTACAGGTATATAAGAGTAAAACTAATTTTTGTTTTGGCTTCCTTACAGACAATGCAGCAGCATACTGTAGATAGCATAACATTCAAATAATTTATACTTTTATACTTTTACTTAAGTAAAATATGTGAATTTTCTTTTTTATAAAATGACATAAGTGACTCAAAATGACAAAGTGCAATATTTGAGTGCTTTTAATTCCTCACTGAATTTTAAAATATTTTATCTGGCAAGACATGGCATGATGACTGTACCCCAGCACCCTTCCATTTATGCTATTTTTATACCATATAGCCACTGGGCATGGTGTGTGGACAGTTGGACACAATGGTATGGACATGATACTTGATAGCGCTTCTTCGACATAAACCACATATCGAAGAAGCGCTGCTCAAGTTTCAAGGAACTTATTAGGCTATAAGAATGCTATTGCAATGTCAAGGATAGGACCTTTAAAGGCCATTCCCACTTTAACATCATGCATCACATGCCATAAACAACACATATAAGCATGATGAGACGGTTGACTCAGAACCCACTGCAGAGGTGTTCAGAGTTCCATTTGGTGGTGAGTGACTTCAGACTTCATCTGTCCTTCACAGTCATATCAATGTTTTAGAGATGTTAACTATTTATAGTCATATAAATGTTTCAGAGTTTGTTCATTAGTCATGTAAATGTTTAGAGTTGTTAGCCATTCATAGTCGTATAAATAAATCTATTAGACAACGTTAGCTATGCATTGTTAACACGACTCTGTATAGTGCCACATAGCTATGGACATGAGCCACGGTTGCACACCAAACACAGAACAATGAGTGGACAGACAGCATAATTGATGTTATATCGTACAGATTGAAATGATTGATTGTGTATTATTTTAATGATGTGGCTTTGGGCCCTGATTGGAATTAGCTTAATTTGTATTTACACATTTCAATTATGTTATGATTATTTAAATATAATTTGCATTGCATGTACTCTATTAGAGTTGGCTGTAAAACATGGCTGTAATGACAAACAGGACATTAGTAATAAGCAAATAACAAACAAAATAATGAAAAGAAATGAAAGCATAATTTAATTTTATCGCATGTAATAATATTGGAATGGATCACTCTTATAAGATGTGGAACTAATGGGAAATTTAGAAATGTCTCTCTTATGAAGTGGTTTGTACTTTGTAGCATTTGTAACTTAATCTATGGAAAAAATGGAGTCAACATCAACCAAATTGCAACAAAAACTCTTTCAACTTTTTTTGTTTCATAAATAGGCCTACTGTATGTTATAGTAACAACATATCAAAAGAAATCCCAGTGGTGGAACATATTGAAAAGATTATTAATTAGGATTCACGTGTAATTTAATTCATGATTATAAATTGTATTAAATCATTCAACTCATGTTAATATCCTCAAAATGATGTGTTTTTCTCATGCTTCAGGGTTCCACACAAATTCCACTGCTACTGATAGAGAAAAGTGAGTGTTCATAATATTTCTATTTAACCTACACAAAGCTATAAACATAAGAATATCTCCACAATTATCTGCTCGGATCTCAAGTCAGCAAAGACATCAACACCACCTATTTTTCCGTCTACAGAAAGCCGCCACCATGAGTACGGACGCAGAGATGGAGCAGTACGGCAAAGCTGCCATTTACCTCCGTAAGCCAGAGAGGGAGAGAATGGAGGCTCAAAGTGCGCCCTTTGATGCCAAATCTGCAGCATATGTGGCTGATGCTAAGGAGCTGTATCTCAAGTGTACAATCCTAAAAAAGGACGGTAACAAGGTGACCGTGAAGATTCTCGACACAAAGGAGGTACGTGGGCAGAGGTGGATGTAAAAATAAATGGTGACACAGTACAACTGTAATTGCAAGACATTCTACTAAAGTTGTGATTTATTTTTTAGGACAGAACTGTAAAGGAGGAGGATGTCACCCCTATGAACCCTCCCAAGTATGACAAGATCGAGGACATGGCCATGATGACCCACCTCACAGAAGCCACTGTCCTGTATAACCTCAAAGAGCGTTATGCAGCGTGGATGATCTATGTAAGGTTTTCTACATGCTGAGAACAGTACAGTATTGCAGTACAAGTTCTGGCATCAAGTGAATACCATTGAAAAACGAATGCAATCAAACATGTGGTTCTGAAGTTAACTTGATCATTAGTTGATGCCACTTGCAACTTGTGACTGTAATCCCAGCTCGTAGTGACCCTTTGTCCTGTGGCACGCTCAGTGCTACAGTATGTTGTTGTATGATGTTAATGTTCTCTCTTCTCCCCTTCAGACCTACTCTGGCTTGTTTTGTGCCACTGTGAACCCCTACAAGTGGCTCCCAGTGTACGACCAGGAGGTTGTAAATGCCTACAGAGGCAAGAAGCGTATTGAGGCTCCACCCCACATCTTCTCTGTCTCTGACAACGCCTATCAGTTCATGCTAATGGGTACGTACTACTAGACAGGACAATGTCAAAAATATAAAAAATATTGTGCTGTATCCATGACTAAACGTTTGCTTTACATTTTACAGATAAAGAGAACCAGTCTGTCCTGATCACGTAAGGCACTAGGCATTCAAAATGTATATATTTTACACAAATTCACTAAATTCACTAAGTGCATTTTTCTGAATGTCTGCATTTATAACCAGTGGAGAATCCGGTGCAGGGAAGACTGTGAACACCAAGCGTGTCATCCAGTACTTTGCAACAGCAGCAAGTTCTAGTGGAGAAAAATCTCTGGCGGATAGCGGTAAAATCAAGGTATAATGTTTTTAACTTTAAACAAATACATGTTTTTGAACATAAAGCATCGATACGCAATATCAATTGAAAATAATTCTGACTAATTTTTTTATTGTGTGATATCTAAAACATTCTAGGGGTCACTGGAGGATCAGATTATTGCAGCCAATCCCTTGCTGGAGGCCTATGGTAATGCCAAGACTGTGAGGAATGACAACTCCTCTCGCTTTGTAAGTGTAAATAATGACATTTTATGAGAAAACCTGCAATAATTCCACAGTGTAGAGATGATGTAACAAATTGTGCTATATCAAACAGGGTAAATTCATCAGAATCCATTTCGGCACAACGGGTAAACTGGCCAGTGCTGATATTGAGACATGTAAGTATATTCACAGTTGATAAATCAAATAATGATGCGTTAATTTGAGCATTACATTTTCAGTTATGTACTGCAGCCTATACAACACATAGATTATTATTATTATTAGTAGTAGTATAGTATTATCATTATATGTACACCCCATATAGATCTGCTGGAGAAGTCCAGAGTGACCTACCAGCTTTGTGCAGAGAGAGGTTACCACATCTTTTTCCAGATGATGACCAACCACAAACCTGAGATTATTGGTAATTGGAATTACCGATGATTCAGTGAGAACATAAACACATGAATGATTAAAAACCACATGGTCACCTTTGTTTTAATCGCTTTTCAGAAATGTGCCTGATCACCTCCAACCCCTACGACTTCCCACTGATCAGCATGGGTGTGATCGCTGTGGCCAGCATTGACGACAAGGCGGAGCTGGACGCAACTGACGTCAGTGGACATTAGAGTGTTTTTACAGCACATTTTAGCTTTAGTTATTCTTTTGACTAAATTGACACATTTTAGTCATCTGAAATGTTTTAGTGTTACCGGTAGTCTAGTTTTAGTCGTCCAAATATCATACGATAGTCGACTAAATCTACAGTTGACATTTTGTCGACTAAAGTGTTTTCTGGCAGGCCTTGATGGGGTGGGTCATTGGCTGATTTCACACTTGGATGAATGCTGAAAATAGCCAATTTACAAGCTTACAACGTGTCGCAGTGCAATGCGTTGTGAGCTTGTAGATCTACTATTTTCAGAGCACAACACCCGATCGCAACCAAACATAAAATCATTTGTCTTTTAGTTCTACTGGATCTCTTCTCCACTCGTCCCTCCCTAACATTTTAGTCTTCTTTTTATTTCTTGATGAAATTGTCAATATATTTAGTCTTAGTTTTAGTCATCATTAGTTTTTATTTAGTTTTATACTGCACTGCTTCTCAAAGTTTTCAGGCCACGACCCCCCCCCCCAAATAATCCTATTTGAAATGGGGAATAACATGACAATTTGGCATGTTCGACAAATTTCATAGTCTAGTTTGTTGATTACTTTTGATACAGTCATGCTCTTATCTGTTTTAATGACTGACTGACTGACCGAATTAATTAATGGATTAAATAATTAAGTATTAAAACATTTTAAAAGTCCTTAAATCGTTACTATAAAATGTGCAGATACCGCATGCATACACTTATACTTTACTGTTGAGTTGTACACACTTCTGAAGGATGTTTGTTAATCTATAATGTTTAATCTCAATATTAATCTTTTGATTATTTGACATCAGGAAGCTATTGACATCCTGGGCTTCAACAATGACGAGAAACAATGCATCTACAAGTTCACCGGTGCAGTGATGCATCATGGAGTCCTGACGTTCAAACAGAAGCAGAGAGAGGAACAGGCGGAACCTGACGGCACAGAGGGTGAGCTGATCTTGTTAATATTAGTAGTAGTAGTAGTAGTAGTAGTAGCAGCATTAGCAGCAGCAGCAACAGTAGTAGTAGGAAATGCTAAATGCCTAAATTGTAACTTGCTAATTGTATGTACATTTCAGTGGCTGACAAGATTTGCTACCTGTTGGGTCTGAACTCAGCGGATATGCTTAAAGCATATTGCTACCCCAGAGTGAAAGTGGGAAACGAGTTTGTCACTAAGGGACAAACTGTGCCACAGGTGAGTCTGATTTCACGCAGCGTGCGATTTCCATGTACTTTTGCACGCACATTCGCACTAAGTAGAGGAAGAAATGCCACTTAAAATGTTCAAATCAGCCTCATGGTGGTGCTATAACAGGCCGATTAACATATTTACCTATAACTGCACCAATCTGCGTTAAACTTTGTGGGCTACACTGTATCTTGCGCCACCCCTTAACCCTTATCCCTAAACTAATGGCAAATACGTTTAGGGATAAGGGATAAGGGTGGCGCAAGATGGAGCCCTACTGTATATGCACACTCCCTAGAGGACATTTCTTTCACATACTGTACCTTATATAGCACCACTAGGAGGCAGATTTTTGCTAAATCTGTACTTGTCCAAACACCACGCAAATCTGTATATCTCTATAGTCATGTGATCAAGATGGATCTGTCTGATTCTTCATATTAAATTGTAAATTGTGCAATTCACAACCCTACTAAATCCCGTTTCCTCAGGTAATGAACTCAGTCGGTGCCTTGGCCAAGTCTATCTATGAGAAGCTGTTCTTGTGGATGGTCATTAGGATCAACGAGATGCTGGCCACCAAGCAGGCGAGAAACTTCTACATCGGTGTGCTGGACATCGCTGGTTTTGAAATCTTTGATGTAAGTTGACTTGACTTGTTTAAAGTGGCATTGGGCTTGTTTTAAGTGACATCCATGCTCTTTATTATTTTTGTCACAAAGACTTTAAAGACTGCAGGCTAATGATATTTCCACTCACAGTTCAACACCCTGGAGCAGCTGTGCATCAACTTCACCAATGAGAAACTGCAACAGTTTTTCAACCACACCATGTTTGTTCTGGAACAAGAAGAGTACATGAAAGAAGGAATTCCCTGGGATCTCGTTGACTTCGGCATGGACCTGGCTGTCTGCATTGAGCTCATTGAGAAGGTATACAATTATTATTGTATACAATTATATTATTATCATGGACCTGGCTGTCTGCATTGAGCTTATTGAGAAGGTATACACTAATGTTGTGCTTTAATTGGACATGATGTTAATAATGTTTTTGTTGATTTGTCTCTTTTGTCTTCTTTCCAAAGCCCTTGGGCATCTTCTCCATCCTTGAAGAGGAGTGCATGTTCCCAAAGGCTTCGGACAAAACGTTCATTGACAAGTTGCATGGCACGCATCTAGGAAAATGTAAAGCCTATGAGAAGCCAAAGCCCGCCAAAGGCAAGGGTGAGGCCCACTTCTCCCTGCTCCACTACGCTGGAACTGTGGACTACAGGTAAACGGGAACCCTATATATTATATATTATAATATATTATGTATAATTAATATAGTATAACCCTAACCCATTCTGTGGACTACAGCATCACAGGTTGGCTAGAGAAAAACAAAGATCCGTTGAACGACTCTGTGGTGCAGCTGTACCAGAAGTCTTCAGTTAAACAGCTGCCCGTGTTGTATCCCCCTCCTGAGCCTGAAGGTATGTTTATTCATATGAGAATAATAATAATATAATAATTTGTTCTATCGTCCTCCTGAGCCTGCATGTTTATTAATATAATATAATGTGTTATAGATATCTCCCAATTGAGCCTGACAGTTGTATTAATACTATGAATGAACACTCAGAATCTGACAAGAAGGGGAGGCATTTTCATTCTGTATAACTACCAGTAAGACGCCCTGAGGGCGAGAAGTGTGCACATCCACCTGGGTGACGGCAGACTGCTGGGTGAGCGCTGGCGCTTTGGCATTTGGGTCAGATCAACATATGGAATGAATTATGAACTGGCCATATATGGAGCGTGTCTTGAGTGTACAGGGTTTGATGATATCATTAACATATGGAATGTCAGAACAGGTCAGCTCCATATAGATCTAAGGGTGGCAGCGGGGACAGTGTCTGTTTTCGCCGGCTTCCGGGCGCGGCTGCACTAATAACTTTGGGGCGGGCCCGTCTAGAGTTTGAATGAACAGGTATCAGTGTAAAGGTAGACATCGAAGAGGAAGGACGGGTGGAGTAGGATCAACATAATATGTCAGAACAGGTCAGCTCCATATATGGAGATCAAAGGGTTTGAGGTCAGATGTAGAGTTGCTGGCCGGCTCACGAGGCGTGATGGACTGACAACAATATATGGAGGCGTGACGGATCGACTGAGGGACGGACGGACTGACAAGTTTTGCAGGTTTTCATAGTCATTTGTGACCTACAGTCACAGTAAAAGGGTGGTGGGGGGGGTGTGGGATGATGATTCTAATTCTTCATGATTCTAACACATTATAAACAGATAACACAAAGAAGGGAGGACAGAAGAAGAAGGGTGGTTCCATGCAGACTGTGTCTAGTGCTTTCAGGGTAAGAACATTTATTCAGTATTATCAACATTATTCCTGTAAGAATAAAGCATTATTATTATCAATGTAAGAACTAGGCACGTCTTTTCATGTTCGAATTAAACAATTGCTGTATCACATGTTAGGATCAGCTACTTTAAATGGCTGAGGTTTGGCTGAATGGCTGTAGTTTAAAATAAGGCATACAGCAAGTGTATGTTTTAGAAAACAATAAATCTGAAATGTAACTACTGTATCTAAAGAGTTCAAATAATTGTAGTGGAGGGAAAGTACAATATTGTATCACTTTTTAATATTAGACCAATTGGCTCTTTTATGTCTCAATAGGCAAACTTGGGGGTGCTGATGACCAACTTGAGGAGCACTCATCCTCACTTTGTGCGTTGCCTGATTCCCAACGAGTCCAAGACTCCAGGTAAACACAGAAGATAAGCATTTGATGCCTTTTCAATTTAAATACACTCTCCTAGAGGCCCCAAGGAAGACCCTTGGGAGGGGTTATAGGGGAGGGGATGATATTGTCATGTCACTATATCACTGTTTTTTTCATTGGCACGTTTGACTGTCAAGGTTTCAGCCTCAAGGAAGGGTTAGAAACCCTATAAATACAAAGGGAAGACATCATTGCACATAACAGCCACACCAAGGGGTCTAATGAAGTACTGCCACCTCATAAACACATGAAAAACTGGAAAAAATCACGGCACTCCATCTTTAATGGGTTGGAAAGGGAAAGCGGTACAGGATCTCCTCACTGGTCTAAGAATGCATTGACTAGGGGCACTCATCCAATGGATGTCTACACCCAGACTACGCCTGCACCTCATGGTACCATAGCACCACAAAGGGCTTAAAAACAAGGCTTCTATCTAGAACTCATTTAACCCCTCCTCATTTTGCTAGGGTGGGATGGCTCAGGTTAGAGGACAGAGTACAGCAACTTGCAATGGGCCTGGTCTACAAGATACACTATACACCTCAATGACACCCATGTACGGGTCTAACTACTTCAAAAACATCAATCAAGTCTACAATCACAACACCATGCAGAGGAAGCTCCACAAATCACGTTCAACCCGGATTTGGCACAAACAAGGGTTTAAATTATTTTGTTCTCCTGCTAAGCCACAAATTGTGGAATGCCCAACCAAAAGCCACAAATAAGTATGACTCCTTATACCCTCTTTCAAAAACGCTCTGAAAGAGCACTTACAGGTGGCTGCAATTTGGAACTGGCCCCTGTAAAAACTTAAAGCCTACTGATAATGATAATAATAATATCTTTACAGGCCTGATGGAGAACTTCCTGGTAATTCACCAGCTGAGGTGTAACGGTGTGCTGGAGGGCATCAGGATTTGTAGAAAGGGCTTCCCCAGCAGAATCCCATACGCTGACTTCAAACAGAGGTATTCATTCCTTTTTCCAGAAGCTTTCCATTCCAAACCTATTTAACGGGAGGCACGCAAAATGACCATGAACTTCTGAAAAACAGGTACAAAGTATTGAACGCCAGCGCATGTCCCGATGGCGCATTCATGGACAACAAGAAAGCTTCAGAGAAGCTGCTTGGGTCCATTGACGTTCCCGTTGAAGAGTACAAGTTTGGACACACCAAGGTAAACACTGTTAATCTGGTTTTAACATACGTATGGACTATGGACAGAGGCCAAAGTAGATTTTACAGTTGTTAAATTATTACAGTGTTCGTAACATTGTGTTCAGGTGTTCTTTAAAGCTGGTCTGCTGGGTGTCCTGGAGGAGATGAGAGATGAAAAGTTGTTTGCTCTGGTCACCCTGACTCAGGGTCTCGCACGAGGTTACGTCATGAGGAAGGAGTTTGTCAAGATGATGGAGAGAAGGTACTATGAAAGCATATCATTTAGTGTGGGTTCCACTATTGTAACTAAAACTAACTATCATAATTATTCCGGGGTCATTTAATTTGTCCACTGGGCTGTGAAGTCATGTTGGTCAACCAATGGGAAGACAGAAGGAGGGGGGGAACTGCGACGCCATGTCGGTCAATGCATCATCATCGAGTATAGCTTCTCGAGCCCATGCACATTGTTTCTTCAGGAACAGTATTTTCTAGTTATATTTAGTATCATTTGTAAGTACACATATTGTTCAATACAATTTTGTTAGTGTCAAATCACTATAATAAAAGTGTATAATTTTTATATACCTTTTATTAATTAATGAATGAATTATATTTTATTATATTATACTTTTATTATATTTATTTATATTGTAGCCTATATCATCACTGTCCACAATCATGACTTCTCCACAGAGAGGCCGTTTTCACCATCCAGTTCAACCTCCGCTCGTTCGTCTCTGTGAAACACTGGCCATGGATGAAGGTCTACTACAAGATCAAGCCTCTTCTGCAGAGTGCTGAGACTGAGAAGGAGCTGGCAGCGATGAAGGAGAACTACGAGAAGATGACGACTGACCTGTCTACTGCCCTTGCCAAGAAGAAGGAATTAGAGGAAAAGTTTGTGGCCCTGGTGCAGGAAAAGAATAGCCTTCAGCAGATGGCGTCATCTGTAAGTACACTAGACATTTTACAATTCCCATTTTACAATTAGGGGGCATGGTGGCACAGTTATAGCGCTGTCACCTCACAGCTAAGGTCCTGGGTTCGATTCACACCGGGGATACTGGGCGCTGGACCCGCGTTCTCTCCTCCACTGTTATTTTTCACACTTGCTCCCTAATAGTCTATTCCCCACAACAGGCAAATGCTAAAGTATATCTCTACCAGAAAAAAATAAGGTTTCCTCCCTTGTGTTTATTATTATTTATTATATTTTTTTCATTGAAAACCAGGGAGACGAGGCACTGAATGATGCAGAGGAGAGATGCGAGGGTCTTATTAAAAGTAAGATCCAGTTGGAGGCAAAGCTCAAAGAGACGACTGAGAGACTGGAGGACGAGGAGGAGATGAATGCTGAGCTCACTGCCAAGAAGAGGAAGCTGGAGGACGAATGTTCTGAGCTCAAAAAGGACATTGACGACCTGGAGCTCACCTTGGCCAAAGTGGAGAAGGAGAAACACGCCACTGAAAACAAGGTTCATGATCATACACTCTCTGGGGTTTTGTCAAGTTAGTAGTCTGCACTGCTGTCGGGCAGAAATCTCCCCATACATGTAAACCTTTTGTGTTTTTCGTAAATGAATGCCCTACTTGATCATAAAACTGTTTACTAGTAACTGTTTCCGCACCCGACAGAGACCAAGTGCAAAAATGGTCTATTCCATGACAACACATTATGTTATCCTTCTATCAGGTGAAGAACCTGACTGAGGAGATGGCCTCTCAAGATGAAGGTCTTGCTAAGCTGACCAAGGAGAAGAAGGCACTCCAAGAGGCCCATCAGCAGACCCTGGATGACCTGCAGGCAGAGGAAGACAAAGTCAACACTCTGTCCAAGGCCAAGACCAAGCTGGAGCAGCAAGTTGATGATGTGAGTGTTACAATAAGTGAATCAGATGTTTCACTGATGTACAAATATTCTATCATTGTGCAGCAGTGTTTATTTAATTGACATTAAAACTATGACAAAAAATGTTCGTCAACTACCTTTTTTTACAGACGAAAACTAAATTAAAAACTAAACCATAACGACTAATCATTTATCATTGTGCAGCTGGAGGGTTCTTTGGAGCAAGAGAAGAAGCTCCGCATGGACCTGGAGAGAACCAAGAGAAAGCTTGAGGGCGATCTGAAACTGGCCCAGGAGGCCATCATGGATCTGGAGAACGACAAGCAACAGTCTGATGAGAAGCTAAAGAAGTAATGTGGACCAACATTATGAATAATTCTATATCAATAATAATAACGATATGAAATGCCAGGGAGGAAAAACTATGGATAAAATATGATGTACTGTATTCCACAGGAAGGACTTTGAAGTAAGCCAGCTTCTGAGTAAGATTGAGGATGAGCAATCTATGGGGACCCAGCTGCAGAAGAAGATAAAGGAGCTCCAGGTATTTCTTTTGTTTAATCTTCTTTAAAATTATTGATAATAAGCAAGTGTGAATTAGGATTTTAACATGTTCATTAATTTAAAAAGGCTCGTATTGAAGAACTGGAGGAGGAGATCGAGGCAGAGCGTGCTGCTCGTGCTAAGGTTGAGAAGCAGAGAGCTGATCTCTCCAGGGAACTTGAAGAGATCAGTGAGAGGCTGGAGGAGGCCGGAGGAGCCACCACCGCTCAGATTGAGATGAACAAGAAGCGTGAGGCTGAGTTCCAGAAGCTGCGTCGTGACCTTGAAGAGTCCACCCTGCAGCACGAGGCCACCGCTTCTGCTCTCCGTAAGAAGCAGGCGGACAGCGTCGCAGAGCTGGGCGAGCAGATCGACAACCTCCAGCGTGTCAAGCAGAAACTGGAGAAGGAGAAGAGTGAATACAAGATGGAGATTGATGACCTGTCCAGCAACATGGAGGCTGTTGCTAAGGCAAAGGTATGATGGAATGCCTGTGTATAATATAATTCTTAATCTTGAGCAAACAGTATATTTTTTTAATTTAATTTTGCCTTTATATATTCAGAAAGGTCAATTGAGGGCAAGCTCTCTTTTCTAATGACGCCCTGATTACAGTAAACAGAACTGAAAAAAATGCAAGTTACTCTAAATGTTAATAAGATGATAATTAATCTGTCCCCACATTAACAGAAAACAGAAAAGTCAATAGTACAGAGCCACGAGGGACTCTGCTCAACCAGGTTCAAGTGGTTGGCTATTAAGTAAGACTTTGTAGATAAAAACAGTGCTGTTCTCTCTTCATAGCTAATGATGCCCAACCCAGTGATCAGTAAGGAAACCATCTCCAGTTCTAAAGAGGAGGGCTGAATGATAGACTGCATCAAAGCAATGCAGTCAATCAGAACAAAATGAGGATTGAATAATTATGTCGAATGTTCATTTACAGGGAAATCTTGAGAAGATGTGCCGCACCCTTGAGGATCAACTTGGTGAAATCAAGGCCAAGAGTGATGAGAACATTCGCCAGATCAATGATGTTGGAGCTCAGAGAGCAAGACTGTTGACAGAGAATGGTAAATTTTCATCTTAAAGTCTACTTTGTCCACATGGTTTGTCGATGGTACTTGAGCAATTTGACCATAATTAGAGACAGCACTTGTTCAAAGGTTATCCTGGGACTTTGATGATTTGTTTTAAATGTTTCAAACTAGGTGAGTTTGGTCGTCAACTTGAGGAGAAAGAAGCTCTCGTCTCTCAACTCACCAGAGGCAAGCAGGCCTTCACCCAGCAGATTGAGGAGTTGAAGAGAGTCGTTGAAGAGGAGGTTAAGGTGAGGAATAGATCCTCCCCCTCCCATTTGTTAGGCCTATGTTTTATATATTTTTTGTATCCAGCATTATTTTGGTATTTTCCTTTTCACAGGCAAAGAACGCCCTAGCCCACGCTGTGCAGTCAGCTCGCCATGACTGTGACCTTCTGAGGGAACAGTTTGAAGAAGAGCAAGAGGCGAAGGCGGAGCTGCAGCGTGGAATGTCCAAGGCCAACGCTGAGGTGTGTCAGTGGAGGAGCAAGTATGAGACGGATGCTGTCCAACGCACTGAGGAACTGGAGGAAGCTAAGTAAGTGATGATCAGTGTTTTAAACCACTAATTAAACCAATGATTTTGATGCTACATTAACAACTTCTCTTGGGGACCCCCTGGATCTCCCCCGAGGACCCCACTTTGAGAACCAATGTTTCACACTGACGGGTACCACTCGCAAAATATTGCTCACAATAATTTGATTCCATTCAACACTGATCAACAGGAAGAAGCTCGCCCAACGTCTTCAGGAAGCTGAGGAGCAAATCGAGGCTGTGAATTCCAAAGCTGCCTCTCTGGAGAAAACCAAGCAGAGACTCCAGGGTGAAGTAGAAGACCTCATGGTCGATGTGGAGAGGGCCAATGGCTTGGCTGCCAACCTTGACAAGAAACAGAGGAACTTCGATAAGGTGCTTTGACATTCATTCATTTAATTCTCGCCTCCTTGACACAATTCATTACTGCTGCTGTGCAGGTCATTAAAGTGGGGTAAATGACACATTTCATTACTGCTGCAGTGCTGCTGTGCAGGTCCTTAAGGTGGGGTAAATGACACATTTCATTACCACTGCTGTGCAGGTCTTGGCAGAATGGAAGCAGAAGTATGAAGAGGGACAGGCAGAACTGGAAGGAGCTCAGAAAGAGGCTCGTTCTCTCAGCACTGAGTTGTTTAAGATGAAGAACTCCTACGAGGAGTCTCTGGACCAACTGGAGACCATGAAGCGTGAGAACAAGAACCTACAACGTGAGTCTTTCCCTGGCCTACATCATTATTTTAACAACTTAATTTTTGCTTCAATATTCTTTTGCGTATTTCTTCGGAGGTAAAACCTGGTGTTGTTATTAATGATCAAAAGGTCATCATTTTGCTTTTAAAATTATTTGAATGTTCAAGATTAAATGTGAATTATAAGGCAAATTAATTCAAATGCAAATACAAAACACGTATTTTCAGTGGTGGAAAAAGTACTCGCATGTTTTACTTAAGTAAAAGTGTCAATACTGTATTCTGTTACAAGTAAAAGTCCAGAATTCAAAGGGTACTTGAGTAAAAACACAAAAGTGTTGTAAAAGTACTCATTATGCAGAATGTCCCATGTCAAGTTTTCAAGTTTCGTACAAAACTTTTGAAATCTACCAAGATCTACAAGCTCACAATGTGTCACGATGTGACGCATTGTGAGCTTGTAGATCGTCTATTTTCAAATGGCCGAATTGTATATACATAGGGCTGAAGTGGTTTATGTAGATTTTTCTTTTTGAATAATAAACCAAATCTAGTAAGAAAAGTTTTCAAATTCATGTAGTGTATATTTTGATCCAAGATGTAGTGGAGTAGAAGTAAAAGTATTGGAAATTGGAAATACTCAAGTAAAGTACAAATACCTCAATTGTACTTAATACATGTACTTTCCACCACTGATTGTTTTCAACCAACTGCAGAGGAGATCTCAGACCTGACTGAACAGATCGGTGAGACTGGAAAGAACATCCATGAGCTGGAGAAGTCCAAGAAGCAGGTGGAGACAGAGAAGTCAGAGATCCAGACAGCCCTGGAGGAGGCAGAGGTAAAGCTTTTAACTTCTAGATGAACAATGCAATTGTCTAGCAGTGGTTTTCAACCCTTTTCATATCAATATCCATTATTTATTCGCCATTTAAGCCACAGACCACCATTTCATGAAATTTTGCCTCTCAGACCCAAGACAAAAACAAAAGAATGAAAAGGAAAGAAAAAAACGGGAAAAAAAGAAAACCCTCAGTTTGGATGAAGCACTATATAAACGCACCATTTATGATTTACCAATGCAAAATTTATTTCAGGGTACTCTGGAACACGAGGAGTCCAAGATTCTTCGTGTGCAGCTGGAGCTCAACCAGATCAAGGGTGAGGTGGACAGGAAACTGGCAGAGAAGGACGAAGAGATGGAGCAGCTCAAGAGGAACAGCCAGAGGGTCATTGAGACCATGCAGAGCACTCTAGACTCCGAGGTTAGGAGCAGAAACGATGCCCTGAGGGTCAAGAAGAAGATGGAGGGAGACCTGAACGAGATGGAGGTTCAGCTGAGCCACGCCAACCGCCAGGCTGCTGAGGCCCAGAAGCAGCTGAGGAACGTCCAGGGACAGCTTAAGGTGCAAAATTAGTCAGACACATTCAAACAGTGGAGCTGCTCTGAAAAAAGTCACATTCTGATGTTTCTCTTCACCACTTCAAATGTTCTAAATTGTAGGATTCCCAGCTGCACCTTGATGATGCTGTCAGAGCTCAAGAAGAGCTGAAGGAACAAACTGCCATGGTGGAGCGTAGGAACGGCCTCATGGTCGCTGAGATCGAGGAGCTGAGAGTGGCTCTGGAACAGACGGAGAGAGGCCGCAAAGTGGCTGAGCAAGAACTGGTGGACGTCAGTGAGCGGGCTGGACTGTTGCACTCTCAGGTATGTTCAAGTCAATAAGAAAAAAAAGTTCAATATTCAAAATAAAATAAAACATCATGCTTACGTATACATTGTTCAACTGAATGTTTATTTTAGAACACAAGCCTTTTGAACACCAAGAAGAAGCTTGAGGCTGACCTGGTCCAGGTCCAAGGTGAAGTGGACGACAGTGTTCAAGAAGCAAGGAATGCTGAGGAGAAAGCCAAGAAGGCCATCACTGATGTGAGTTAGGATGCCCTACCCTTATCTGTATTAGATATCCTCATGTCATGCTTCATACTAACATACGTATCTATTATATATCCTCGTGCCATGCTTCATACTAACATACTTATCTATTAGATCACTGGTTCCCAAACGCTGGGTCGGGAGTGGGACCCATTTGTGGGCAAACATAGGCCTACCCGAAAAAGCTAAACATTTCATGAATTCAAAAAAATCCAATAATTTCCATGAATTAGAAAACAAATGTTTAAGAAGTAGTTAAAATAGCCGATCTACAAGATCACAAAATGGCGCATTGTGAGCTTGTAGTTCGGCTATTTTCACTAGTTTGGGTCCCGGGGAAACGTCTTATTTCTATTTTGGGTCATGGGGTAAAATGTTTGGGAACATCTGTATTAGATATCCTCATATGTTACGTCATATTAGCATACTTATCTATTAGATATCCACATGTCATGCTTCATATTAACATAATTATCAATACAATGCAACGATGACTTTCCAGGCTGCTATGATGGCCGAGGAGCTGAAGAAGGAGCAGGACACCAGCTCGCACCTGGAGAGGATGAAGAAGAACCTGGAGGTCACAGTGAAGGACCTGCAGCACCGTCTAGATGAGGCTGAGAACCTGGCCATGAAGGGAGGCAAGAAGCAGCTCCAGAAACTGGAGTCTAGGGTAAGATGTAGTTTACTGCAACACAGGTTACAGTCATGAAATAAGAAGAAATAACCTTACAGGTTATAAAATAAATAACCTCATAATGTATAATTCAACTGTGAAGGTGCGTGAGCTGGAGGGAGAGATTGAATCTGCACAGAGAGGCGGTGCAGATGCTGTTAAAGCTGTCCGCAAGTACGAGAGGAGAGTGAAGGAGCTGACATACCAGGTATACTATATGCAATGTTCACTTAAATAACCATCATGCCTCTGACAACATGAATAGATTGCATGAACATACAACTAATCAAGATTTTATTTTATATTTTGTTAAAAATATAAAATAAAATGATTTAATTTAAGTTTCTCCAATGCTGTGGATAACCCCATTGGTTCGAGCTATAGAGAGTTCCAAAGACCATGTCCATTAGTGAGAGGATCCATTGTGAGACTTCAAGTTTGTGGGCAGGTTTTAGGAACAGCAGTTTCTTTGCAGCTGTCAGCCCTAAGACCAAAAGTATTCTTTGTGGCATTGTCAACACGAACATACTGTACAACTAATGCTGTGAATTCACTCTGACTTCAGACTGAAGAGGACAAGAAGAATGTTGCCAGGCTTCAGGATCTGGTAGACAAGCTGCAGCTGAAGGTGAAGGGATACAAGAGACAGGCAGAGGAAGCGGTAAGCTTAAATACATATACAATATAGCGGTAAATACATGGTGATGAATAGTGTTGTAGTCGAGTCTACCTAAAGCAAGTCCAAGTCAAGACCAAGTCCGAGGGTTGGGGGCGAGTCCGAGTCGGGATCGAGATTATTTGACAGAAAGCACTGCGAGAGCAGGCAGACGCTACACTCCGTTAGCTGTCTATGAGCACCAGACAGCTCTAGTAAAAGGTTAATGTGAGTGGGCTCCTCATAATATGGGTGTAATACGTCTATTTAATTGGATTGTAGTGACTCGAGTGGACTTGTTGGGGGAAGCGTCCCAAGTCCCTTGGTCCGAGAGCGAATCAAGACCCAGTCAAATTACTGTATATGCGATATGGGAAGCTGTTACTGTAAGACAGTGCTGAAAAGAAGGGCAAGCTGTTCCACGACGCAGGCAGTGTGTTTCAGGCAAAATGGTAAACATGTCTAAAATAGACTACAGAAAGAAAATGGAATGATTCTCTATTGCTTAAATTTTTTTATGATTCCACTGCCAATCTCTCAGTCAAAATCATGGGGAAAAAAACCCGAAAAACTATTTGCCTAATGGTCGACTACCAGTCGACTAGACAACATTTGGCCAATCATAGTCGACAATACAAATCCTTAGTCGGGGACAGCCCTAATATCTATACAGTTACGATATCATAGAAAGTTTAACCATCTCTATCATATTGTAGGAGGAAGCGGCCAACACTCACCTGTCCAAGTGTAGAATGGTTAACCATCCCTATCATATTGCAGGAGGAAGCAGCCAACACTCACCTGACCAAGTGCAGGAAGGTTCAGCATGAGCTGGAGGAGGCAGAGGAGCGTGCTGACATCGCTGAATCCCAGGTCAACAAGATGAGAGCTAAAGGTCGCGACGCCAAGGTAATACATGTTCAATATGAAGGTTCATTATGTTGACCACCGGTATCTTTAACTATGATTTAACTCAAGATATGTTCCTATTTTTCTTTACAGGGAAAAGATGCTGAATAAGTTCTCCAATTCAAGTCACCGTACAAAGTCATAAAATATGACCCATTGTATTCAATAAAGGTGGTAACAACATAATTGAGTTGTTTCTTGTATTTATGGCCTCGTCAAACACTTTGTATTGTGAGGTTTCTGTTCCCAACTCACGTGTCCACTACTATTTTGAAAACCCATTGCAGAGATAAATAAATGAGCAATTCATCTTAGATGATTTCAATGCAAATCACAGATGGTTTTTAAGTGCCAATAAGACTCGTCAGCATGCTCATCAAAATGGTGCTGTTGAGACACATGATTTATTTGCCATTACAGTTAGCTTGGTGGTTAATAACACATTATTCTGTGGTGTGACAAGCTAGCTCACGTACATATTATTAGTAGTAATATGTAGTAGTCTGGAACAGTATGGGACATTTATTTCCAAGGGGCGATTACAAACAGATTCCAACGTCACAGCAAAAAGTCTCACTTTTGAATAGTGGGCTCTGATTGATCAGCCACAATGTGTGAATGAGTGGGAGAATGTGTGGTGTGAGTTGAAGAGTTCATCCAGGCACAAGTGTTATTTCCTTCGCATGTCTTGGGAGGGATGAGCCCAACTAGCAATTAAAACTATTGAACCATGTCAATAAATTAATGCAACAAGCTGTAGCCTATTACAGCCTGTGCATTCCTCAAATATGAAATAAACATTATCTAGGTAAACATCACCATGCTTCTCTCTGCTTGGATAATGTTTTTATATCGGTCCCAAGGTTCCACTAAAGAAGTTATAAACAAAGCTGAATCATATACTGTATAATAATAACGCATGCATTATGAAATCTCACAGTACATCTATCTAGCCCCCTAGGCCTTATTTTTTAGACCAAGACCTTTGCTCGTCCTTGGCCCAACTTGAGGATTATGTCAGTCTACCGTATGTGGATTATGATTCCGACACTCACATTTTGAATAATGGTAATGATATATTGTTGTCACTTTATTAATCCCAAAGATATTTTTTTATGGTTTGGACTTTATTCCCAATATGAATAAAGTCGGTGGTTCTATATGGGCTGCGGCAATAATTTTGACAATAGCTCGCAGCAACATATGGGGGGGGGGGGGGGGGGGGGGGTACTATGAACTTTAGTTAAAAAACTGTGAACTGAAATAGTTCATGTAGAAAGTGAACTTTCCCAACACTGATTGCTGGCATCCAGTTGTCCGTCCCCCCCCCCCCCCACACACCCCCCCCACACACACACACACACACACACACACACACACACGTGTACATCACTGTTATATTAGAACGTGTCAACACTGCACAGCCATGGTCACAGAAGGAATAAAATGGAGCGTGGAAACACACGGTAGCTTGAAAGAAAAACAATTTCACATCAAATGTAACAGGAACGGAGCGAGGGAATTTATTGGCTTGAAACTAAATTACTTTCTCACACATGGCGTAGTGAATGCATCGAGGCGATAAAGCACTGTGCCTACAAGGGAGCACTTGCAAACACACACACACACACACACACACACACGCAGACACGTGATACCAGACCTTTCCGTTGTGTCGGACCACCGTTCGTCAGGTTCGTCAGATGCATTGACAAACACAAACAAATACACAGCTGTCATTTCAGATCTGTTGCGTGGCCTGGCGCTGAGTGAAGTATGATGTTCTCCACACTCCACACTCTGACAGCTGTGCTGTCTGTAGCGCTCAAGGAGCACTTGATTCATAGACAGGATCAGATGGCCTAGAGGGGTAAAGAGGCCGGCCAGTAACCAAAATGTCACTTGATCCCCAGCACTGACAAGAAGGGGTATTTCAGTTATGGACTGGTGACAGGAAACAAGAGGCTGGTATTGCAGCTATGGTATTTAATGTCAAAGGGAAGTGTATTTGGCTGCAGACCCCAGTGATCAAATGTTTTGTGCCTATAAAGTAGCCATTTTTTAAGGGTTTTCAAATGTTTTCAAACATAGCAGATCTTTAAGTTTAGAACATGCCGCAATGTGACACGTGACATGAAATGTAAAATATATATATTTTGTATACTGTGGCATTGCTACTTTTGCTTAATTAAAAATGCCTTTAAAACAGTGGTTGAATTATTCATGGTTTTATCTAGTTATTGATGCACTGCTGTGAAATAATGTCCACGTCAGGTTGCAGTTACATGGGTTACAGGTTGTATAGTTACAGCTACATTTATGGAATATACATTCTGATTTGAGGCGAGGCATTGCTCTCCACGCTCACTGAACCGCTAAAGGCGGATAGAGAAAAAAAGCAAACTCCAGGAGAGTTACAACCTCACGCATATTTATGGCACTTCATATTAGCTGCAGCTTCTGCCAAGGTCAGGTTGTTCTCCTGAGGCGAAGCTCCCAGTCTTTCTGAGGTGAATTGATGCGTTCCTAACGATTTACTCAACCCCTCCTGAGAGACAGCAAAACAAAATAAAAACATATCTTCCTCTGGGGTCTAAAACCTGTTGAGGGTGTGTTTGAAATTGCCGGCTAGAAACCTTGTATCTCCATTTACACAGCAATTTGTTTTCATGTTTTTTCTTTTCTTTTTTTCATAAATGAATGCCCTAATTTCATCAGACAAGAGCACCATGAAAACACCTTTGCTCTACAAGCTCAGCTGTGGGCTTGTAGATTGATGATGTTTGAAACATTAAGTGGAAGTGGAAGTGTGGCTGTGGGTTTTATAATATTGAACCAATGAAAAGTATTAACAAGAGCTTGTGACCTAATAATAATTGCATTAATTGAAAAACTTTTTTTTGTCCATTTCCTGAAAGAATATTTTGGACATGCAAGGTTTCCACTCGACAGCATCTAAATTTGAAAATCTGTGAGGGGCAATGCAATTATGCGTGCACGTCTCTCTCTGTAGTGTACATAAGCAAACACCCAGGAGTATGTATGCTGTATAGCAGGGTGGTAAAAAACAACAACAAGCTAACTAAATGGACAGGCTGCCAATCAGCATGGATATATTGAGTGGCTACGATGATCAGCTAATGCTTTGCCGCCACTTACGTCATACGCAGAGCACATTGAAAAAAGAAAAAAAGTTCCCCAAAATCTTGACAGATGACCAACGTGCTTTTGACATGTCGATAAGAAAATCAGCTCATCTAGAGTCCGGCTGAATGGAGTCCTTTGTTCCTCAAACAACTCTGTTCTGTTAATGGTGCTGCATGAATATGAAGATCCGTACTTTAAGAAAAATAAAATAAAAAACACCTAAACATAATTGCTACATGCCACCTCTGTGTGGCAAGGAGCAGAGAAAATACTGAATTTCATCTGTCTATCTATGTGAAGTAGTTAACATAACATGTCTGATATGAGGTGTTGAAGATGATGGTTGCTTGGAGCAGAGGACCAGGAGAGAGTCAGACACCACAAGACCCAGATTCACACGACTGCTTTTACTGTAATTAGGAGAGGTGCTTGAGTGTGTGTACGCCTGCGTGCATGCATGCGTTCGTGCACATTACACCCTGGGCTCAGTGTTACAAACAGATAGAATGCTAAAGTTCTGTCTCTGTCTCTGCCTCTCTTCTCTTTTCTTCGAAAGGAGAGACGAATGAATAATATGAATTTGTGACATTGAGAGGGAGGGAGAAGAACAGTATGTCCAGTATGCATGTAGGGGAGAGAGAGAGAGAGAGAGAGAGAGAGAGAGAGAGAGAGAGAGAGAGAGAGAGAGAGAAAATACCCTTTATTAAGAAGTGAGGATAGTGTTATGTGGAATACATTTGAATTGAAGGGCAGCGAGAGAGAAGAAGAAGTAAGATTGAAATAGAGTAAAAATAAATAAATCCAATAACAAATTTGGCCTAATTGACTAAGCTTACTAAAGGCAAAATATTATGACCGCCTGCACTGTACTCTGTAGGTGTAAACGAAGGAACATAGCTCCTTTGACCTTGTGGTACTTGGAAACAAAATGAATCAAAGTATTGTTTGTGAAAATGAGGGGGTGAAACAAGGACACTGCTCATAGGTACAAGAGAGGCTGAGCTGCAGCGAAGAGAGTCCCTAATGTGATGCCAAGTGTTCAGAATGGATGTAGGAGGAATTGACATCATGTGTGAGGAGGAGAGACACTGAGGCACAGCGGGAGTTGAGTGGATCAGATGTAGGATTATCACAATGTGTTCTCTGCAGCTTAAATGAGGCACAACCACGCGTGTGTGCGTGCGTGCGTGCGTCTCTGTGTGCGCACAAAATATCCATGAATTCAAGTCTCCAGATGGGGGGAGAAATCTTTAGGGAAAAAAGTATTTTTTTGGGGGGGGGGGGGGGGGGGGGGGGTGAACTATCCTTTTAATACAACACTCCTGCAGTAATACTGCTGTGACGGTGCACAGAGAAGTGTTGGACTCACTCTGTGCCAAGCCTCAAGTCTCCTGTTCCAAGTCATAGTCAAAGTCAAGTCCCAAATCTCTATCAAGTCCCTGTTCAAGTCTTGTTACACAACAGATGAGAAAACAAATGTCTGACTCATTCTCATTCATACAGAATGTGCATCAAACGAAGCAGGGGGTGTGTACGGCACAGCAACATTCTGTCAGAAGTAGAATGTGTCCTCAGATGACACAAAGCCACAGCTACAGTGTGGGCTTCATTCTGCTGTCCCCAGTTCACAGTCAATTGTGTCTGTTTCTTTTTGTACTTTGAGTTATATTATGCCCTGTTTGAATTCATAGCATACACACCACAAACACATTTCAGCTTCCTTTTTGGTCAAATACTGTACATGTGCTTATTTGTGCGTGCGTGCATTTGTGCGTGTGTGTGTGTGTGTGTGTGTGTGTGTGTGTGTGTGTGTGCATTTGTGTGTGTGTGTGTGTGTGTGTGTGTGTGTGTGTGTGTGAGTGTGTGTGTGTGTGTGTGTGCATTTGTGCGTGTGTGGTTGGCAGGCCGGGGTGTGTTGTTGCCGGGGTTTAGTGGTGTGTACATCATGAGCAGAGCGGGGGGGATCAGGTTGCCAGATTTCCTTTCAGGGTGCTGTTACTGTTGAGATGGAGACTAATCTAATCCTGTTTGTAAAACACCACAGGTAGCAGGATTAAACCCTGCAGACTGTCAGCCCCATGTACATTAGCGAATGCAGGAATTACAAGTTGGCCAGGTGAAAAGCTGGGCAGAAAGCAACAAGAACACATTGAAACGTTAATAAGGACAATATAAACAAATAAATACGGTGTCTTTGCACAGACAGTATACTGTATGCAGCATTACGGATAAGGCGAACATGACGCCAGCACAAATTAGTGAATCATTGACAGCATTAACAGCCAAATCAAATAGTGTTCACGCTTAGTGATGTCTCAGAACATGAGAGGCTTTCGTAGTTCTCAGACCTTCAGTTAAACCGCTCTCAAACGCTAGGAGACACAGACTATTTTGTACTTCTAAATGGGTTTTATTTTTTGCGGCTTTCGCCTTTATTATTATTATTTTTTATCCACACTTTTCCTGGGCTGTGTGTGCTCCAGTTCCTGTTGATTTCATTGGATATCATTGGTCATCTGACCAGTTTCATTGGCTTTCACTGGATCAAATCGACAGGAACTGGAGCACACACAGCCCAGGAAAAGTGTGGATAGAGAGACAGACAGTAGGCTGACAGGAAATGGGGGAGAGAGATGGGGGAGTGACCTGCAGTAAAGGCTGTCGGGATCGGGAGTCGAACCCGCGGCACACTGCCAGGCTTGGGCTACCAGCCAAGGTGCCTGGACCGCAGAGCCACGGCCCAGGCCGTCATTGTACTTCTCTGTGCACGGTTTACTCTTTGTATACTAGTAAACAGGCGTTTAACAGTACATGTGGTCATTGGCAGTGTAATTACTAGTGCCCTGCAGTGGTGAAAACGTCAGCTGAGCACGCATCAAATACCTTCAGTAGTGTTTCAAATGCGTTCTTTGATAGCAAGGTAGAACTAGGCTATCCCCGACCCTGGCTCCCCTTGAATTGAACACAAAGGCGTATACATTTGCATGTCTATGGGAGGGTCGCGCCACGCAATGGACAAGTCCGTGAATGTCTCTCTTTTCTTGTCAGTCTGTTTTCAAGGAGAGGCGAGATCGAGACTTGGCCAGACGGCGGACTGGCCTCGCCTAATTGTGAATACGCCTCTGCTCTTGTATGGACAACATGTGTTGTATTTGTTGTGTGTGCACGCACGTCTGCACGTGTGCGGCCACGCACACAAGTGAGTGCATGTACTGTATGTGTATGCAGTAAGCACACATACCTGTAGATGCATGTGCACGTAGGGGACACCACAGGAAGTGAAGCCCTCTCATCCAGTATTGCCAACTTTCGTGAGAGAAATAAGACAACCCGCATCCAAAAACAAACCAAAAAGAAGCCAACTCTTGCGACAGAAATAAGCCAAATCTCCCCTCTAAAACTAGCCAAAACAAGCCCAAAAATATGGCCATATAATCCTAAGAAAAATATTTGATGTATTTATCATTATAAATACTATATAATAAGTAATAATAAGTATAATTTCTATAATAATGAATATTTTTGACATTTATTATACTATTACACACATACTTTAGCCAACCAGAATCATTCTCTCACTCAATGTGATTCACACTCCCCCAAACCTATGGGTATTTATAGTATATACAATATTTGATTTTCAAAACAAGTCCAAACCGCAACCCGCGACACAGGGAAAAACGTGCAATTCTGGAATAACAACAAGCGACAAAGTCACGGGAAATAAGCAGACATTGCAACCCTGCTCTCTTCTCAGTCCCCACAGTGAGACATGGATGTGGAGGTGAATAGCCTGTGATATATGTGTTTTCAACAGCTCATAAATATGCAACGTGATCCAGCAGGCGCGAGCAGGGAGTGTGTGAGCAGGAATAAACAGCGTCAAGATACAAGATATACAACTTCCTCCTGACAGTGAGATAGAGTCCTAATATAACCACCACTAACCTGCGAAGGGAATCCATAACAGACAGTGTGAACCAATGCTGTGATGAGCACCACGGATCACAACCTAACCTTGGTTAAACATTGATCAGGACACCTTCAACTGAAACTATTTTCTTTCACCTGGAAAGGGAGTTTTGTCTTACCTTTATAGTAGAACAGTTCAGAGGAGGTAAAACCAGGAGACGATGCAGGACACCGAGGGGGAGAAAAGGAAAGAGAAAACACTGTGAGATTGGCTGTTCACATTTTACTACTCATCAGACAGACTAATAAGAGACTATGGACTCGTTAAAAGCACTTAAAAAAACACTTTCACAACACCCAATGAATATTATGCAGTTGAACACCTTAATGGACGCTAAATTATCCCCCTGCAATTCATTTCAGTGGAAGTTGAAGCACCCGGGAGAACGGTCTACTACTCTACTTCCACATTTTTACTCAATGTTAAACCACAGCTGCCCCCGGCTGCACAGGGTTTCCTCATGCTAAATGCCTGCACTTCCAGGGGCTTTAGCCCCTCCTATGTCCAGCTAGGTGTGTGTCCACAAACTTTGTCCTACATAAACATTAAATTCCCATTGATCCCACAATTTTACGTCATAGTGTACATTTTACGTCATAGTCAAATTACGTCAAATGTTACGTCATAGTGTAAACAAGCAAATTTTGATTGGCCGGACTAAGATGATTTATGATAATTTATACTAGAGTGGTGCCCGTTGGGGATGGGCACTGGCCTACTTGGAACTTTTATGAGTTTGTTGTAAGGCATATATGGAGTCTATGCAGAATTGCAGATGTCAGAACAACATTGTGATGTCAGAACAGGCCACCAGTCTCAGCTATTGAACCTAAAGGCAGCTGTCCAGTGTCCACACAGACAAATTAAACTGTTATGTTCAGAATTCAATGTGATCTGGTCATGAATTACAATTACAGTAAATTAGGCTGATGTCCGGTCTGTTCCTACATTTCCCATGAACTTTATGGATTGCATTTTTATAGCGCTTTTCTACATTGCTCACACTGTGAGCTTGTAGATCAAGATTGAAAGCATGTCTACATCTTCCCTATACATGGTCCTCCCCCCTCCCCCTCCCCTGGACACAGAGTAAATGGATGTCTGGGGAGCAGCTATAGTCCACATTAGAAAGATTATGTTGTCTGTGCTGTGAGGACACATTATTATTAAGCTGTCAGCCAGTTTACTGGCTGACCCAGTGGTTCTCCAGAATCTCCACCCCTCAAAAAAAATAAAAAATAAAATAGTTCTGATTCAAGTGGAGTTTTGTGAAGTACTTTGATGGAATAGTTTCAGTGATTGCTTTAACTTTGCCCTGAGTGATGGAACTGAACAAAACGCCCCGGCCTGACTGTCCACACACTGCCGCTGTGCGTGTAAGAATTCTACTTGAATCTGCTTCTTCTGCTGAATCTGTTTTTGTGTGCTTTGGAACAATATGTTTGATTAGTCTCAGACAGTGTCCCTCCAGGATGGTGCTAGATGACAGTCTGTGATTGTGTTTTATAGTATGTGCATTTGATGGTATTGATTGACTGGTGTATCCGTCTATTCCACGAGCCAACAGGGATGACAGACGTGTCTTTGTTTCTTCATTTTAGCATTTTCATTCACCATGGAATGATAGCACGCACGCACGCACGCACGCACACCCCTCAGTGCTGCATTGTTCAGGGTATGAATGACACAATTCTCCCTTCAGAGAATCTCAAACACGTACACATGTGCGATCTATGCATTGCAGGCACTCAGCAGCAAACAGCTGTCTGCTGCATCAGAGCCCACTGTGTTCCCTTGTTGGCTGGCTCATTCACTCCTCCCTTGTATCCCTTGCACATACATTTGGTTGTCAGTATACAATGCTTCCATCCACCCATCCTCCCTTGTTCTCCTGTGGGTGATGAGTGGATGGGAGATAATGGCCTCCGGGGTGTTCCGTAATGAGGTAGAGAGACACAGGGAGAGAGAGAGAGAGAGAGAGAGAGAGAGAGAGAGAGAATGGTTTGACTGGTGAAATGCTGATGCACTTTGTCACTCGTGCCTTCATTTGCTTATTTATCTGTTATATAAATGCATAGATAAGGCGTGTTATTATTAGAGGATTATGGTTGCCATGAACCTGTGATTGTGTGTGCATAGGGGAGAGATCATCCATTGGTTCCACTCATTAGGAAGCCTGCGGCAGACAGACAGGATTTGGAGATAAATCCTATAAGATTCAAATCCAGTCTCTTGACCAAACACAAATTAAAGTAGGCACAGTAATTGTGTTGTGTTGACCTTCCTTGACAAATAAAGAGGTGGTTTGTGTTTGACCATGATGGTCAGTGTGTTATCAGGGTCACATAACCACTTAAGACCTATTTATTTTCTTCACACACACACACACACACACACACACACACACACACACACACACACACACACACACACACACACACACACACACACACACACACACACACACACACACACACACACACACACACACACACACACACACACACACACACACACACACACACACACACACACACACACACACACACACACACACACACACACACACACACACACACACACACACACACACACACACACACACACACTTTTCCACCACTGGTGGTTACTAATTGGAGCCCGGAGGTTGGATGGGATAGAGTCTATATAGGATGCTTGTACTGTAAAATGACATAGATTATTGGTTAGGGAGTAATTAGCGCTTCGGTAAACCCCACCCAAAAGCCATTGTCCAATGCCAATCCAAATAGTTTAGCAACCGTTGCTAAGGATGGCAAGCTTTCATCACCTCATAGCTGTCATTGTTATGCATGGCTGTGTTGTTGAACACATACACAGCTTAACATCAGGAAAGTTACACTGAACCACTCAGGTGATGGCAATAATACCATAATCACCATAGTTACCGTGCATTACAATGAAAACTCCTGTCGGAAGGTCAGAAGTTGATTGAGTTGGATACTGTTTATCCCTCTAACATTTCATCGTATTTCTAGTTTATTGAAATAATGTCATGCACATTAGTCCAGTCATAGCCTATAGCCTATCGAGCGCGAGGTAGACTCGGGCAAGTACTGTGGCATGGTCAAGCTGGACCTCCAAAAAGCATTTGTCTCTACTTCTCCACTTCCAGTTATCTGACACACCTGTCCACTGTAGGTGTGCATAAGGACCTTTTTCTTCTAAGGGTCAGAGTTGATGACATAGTAATAGCAAAGAAGAGGTTACATATCTGGGCTGTATCCTGGACAAGTCAGGTGAAGGCATGGCAGCAAGAGCGATCAAAAGAGTAAATCTCCTCCTTTGTTAACAAGAGAGCTGGAGCTCTTATTCATGCAGCCCTTATTTGACTATGCTTGCACGGTTGCACCTTCTGGTTTTATAACATCCAGGGACGAAGGAAAGGCTATAGACTTGGGGGGGTCCATTTCTGACCAGCCCAGGGGGTTCTGCCGGCCCAAACCGGCTCGCGGCCTACTAAGCTCCAGACCACTAAGCTCCAGACCACCCAAAACAAACTAATACGACTCCTTCTAGGTCTAGGGCCCATGACCCACCTTTATGCAATGCAATTTGATTGACGACAGAGTCAAGCAACTGAAAATGGAACTGACATTCAAGATTGTAAATGCAGCTCTGCCATCCATGCCCTTAGTGCCCATGCATTTACTTGACTGATTACCTCAAAAAGGTGAGCCACACCACAGAATTCCCAACACTAGAGGGAGTGTGAATAATGATCTGGTGCCACCCATGTTTAGAACAAATATGGGTAAATCCAACTTCCACAGAACTGCCACTCATCCTACTATAAATGCGTCACGTCTCTGTGTGCGTACGTGTGTGCGTGTGTGTACGGTTGTAATGCACGTAACTCGAGAACCGTTTGACCCACCGACTTCAAATTCGACACACGGGTTCCACACCCCCACAGGGATTGAGGTATCGAGTCGGTCGGACCCACGCTTCGCCAGAACCACCACAAAAGGCTCTGTCCAGGCTCTGCCAATGAGGCCAACTCCTTTCACCTGGGCCAGGCTCTGCCAGTGGGCCTAATGAGGCCAACTCTTTTCACCTGTGTAATTTCCAGCCTCTGCCTCTTGCCAAATACACTTTTCAGTTTGTAGTCTTCACACACAGGCACACAGGCACATACACAGATCTCCATGTGGGATACCGGCTGACGGGTGCTATGACAACGTATATCATTAGGTTCCCAAGTTGCATCGTTCCCAAGCAGGCCGGTGGCCGACTGCGACGGGCACGTACAGGTCTAGTCCTACTATAAATATGCCGTCTCTGTGTGTGTGTGTGTGTGTGTGTGTGTGTGTGTGTGTGTGTGTGTGTGTGTGTGCGTGCGTGTGTGCACGGTTGTAATGCACGTAACTCGAGAACCGTTTGCCCCACCAACTTCAAATTCGACACACACGTTCAACACCCCCACAGGGAGTGCAGTGCCCAGTATTGAGTCGGTACCCACGGTTCTCCATGTGGGACACAGACGGAACATAAAAATGGGTGCTATGACAACAGGTATTGCATACTACAGATATCTCCATATACAGTATGGGCACAAAAGGGACACAGACATAGTTAAAACGGGTGCTATGTATGACAGGTATTATTAGGTTTCCAAGTTGCATTGTTCCCAAGTAGGCCGGTGGCCGACGGGCACGTACAAGTCTAGTGTGTGCAATGCCCTGCCCCCTTCCCTGAAAACAAGAAAATCACTGTTACCTTATGTGTTTGTCATTGTTGTGCTATCCTTTTGGACCATTTGTGCTTGACTGTGTACCCTCACCTGTACTATTGTTTTCATTGTATTGTCTAATAAATGTATCAATCAATCAATACTGCAGGCCAGCTGGTTGACTAGATTTAGAAGACATTTTGAAGCTCTTGCTACTGAAATTTATATGGAGAAATCCCGTAATTTAACATGCATCTCAATGGCTGAGCTTGGCGAAGGGCTAATTGGTCAGTGCAGCCAAGCGACACGGACAGACCGGATGGATGGAATCACTGACCATGGAGAATGAGACAGGACGGTTAATGATTGATCATCCCCCCCCCCAAAAAAAACCCAGAGCTCATAATGATCTGTTGGGATTATTGAGCACCATGCTGGCCAATTAGAGGGAAGAACGGTATAATAGCTGATCCCCTCTGGGACTATAACCTCGTGGTTTGTCTGCACGCAGAGAGGACATCTGAGTTGAAAAGGAAATAAAGAATCGAGCCGTGTGGATCTCTGCGTCCACATGGGAACGACCGGCTCAGATTAATGTGAGCTGTGGGCTGTAACATCAAACATATAAAACATAATGTGTGTAATCCATACTTGTAATGTACACAGACATTAGGTAATGAACAGTCCAGCAGTCTCTTGAAAATACCTCAGAATACTCACACACACACACGCACACACGCACACGCACAAGAGAGGGAGTGTACTGGTCTTGGAAAAGATGCACTGTGATTGGCCAGTAGTCACTTTGAGTGGCAGTTGGAGGAAGCGCTCACCCCAAAACATGATTTATACGATAGCGTAAAGTCCGGATGTGATTCCCAGGAGGTTGGGGAATGCAGTCTAATGATTAGTGAAGCACGCCACTCATTATCATATGAAGCCCTATAGCTCTTTTCAACTTGTGAAAGCTGATATGCTTTTATATGAAGGCAAACGTTCCTGAACGTCTCACATCCTGCATAAACACTTTGTGAGCTTGCAGAACAGCTATTTTCAGCATGCAACACGTCGTACAGCGAAGTATAAATCGGGCTTGACTTGGATAGTCGGGATATGTGTTTTGTTGGCCGAGGCACGTTATGTTTAACAAGTTTGTGTTTGGGTCAGGACATGTTCTGTGTCTGCACTGGATCAGCCATAGAGTTGGGATCAGCACGAGTGAGCACACATCATTGAGTTGTGAGCTGCGCACACCAGAAAAAGTGCACGGCAGAGAGAGATTACGTTAATTTGGTGTCCGGCCAGATTGGGTAGTTTTCCCACATCAACCAGCAGCTACTCTGTCTATGCTTTTGTCTATATGGAATTGAGCATTTCCCGTCAGTGTGTCGGGAACCATCAGTGTGTCAGTGTGTCGGGCACCATTTGGTGCCCAGGTCTCATGACATACCCTGATGTCATAGTAAATGCGACCTGCTGTCGCAGTTAAACCCATATATGGAGATCCCTGATGTCATCACTATTGGCCAGCAACTCTACACTGACCACTGTCAGATTCAGTAGTACAACAAAAACGGACGTGAGTTTAGTGAAGGAGAAGTTGCAGGGCAACAGCAGTAGCTGTGCAGTGCGCATTGATACGACCGCAGACCAATCAGATAACACGGGTCGATTTCACCTGTTTAGTGTTTACATGTCCCGCCTACCTTGGAGATAGGACCCTTTCCAGACTGAGTACCCAGGCTATTATATTAATGCCTGTTTACGGTGTGTTTTAGCTGGGTTTTCGCCTGGAAGGCCCAATCTAAAGCACACTCTTGAATGAAGACATACTGTGAGATAGAGAGCGACGTTTAAACACACCATGAACGTTATTGTAAACGTGTAATACAAGCCCCGATGTATACTTCAAAATTAGCAGATCTACAAGCTCACGATATGCAATGCAGACATTTTCAAGTTGATTCAATATTTGATATTAATTTGATCAGACACGTCCCCTCCTATAGAAACCCATTGAAAACACATATCCTTGTGACTGCATGATATTGTCCTGCGATTGCATGAAGGGACAGTTGTTTGATGTTTGATTTAGTTTATTGCATTATGTTAAAGATGGAGTGCCACCATTTTTTCCACCCTAAAACATGTACATCAGGTATTATTACAATAATTAAAACAATTATGTGGACACGCCCACCAGTTCATTAAGTATGCCTGGATTGCCTGGTGGGTGGTGATGGGTGGTGATCCACCTGAACTGAAGCCGCACCCACAGCTGTAGTTGTATGATAAAGGGGGAGGGGTTAGGGGAGGGGCTGATAGTGTGGTGTCACTATATTACTGTTTACTTCATTGGCCCGTTTGACTGTCAAGGTTAATACACCATTGCACATAAAAACAACTCCAGGGTGTCTAATGAAGTACTGTCACCTCATAGACACATGAAAAACTGGAAAAATACAAAAATTGTGGCACTCCATCTTTAAAAATGTGTTCTGTAATGCAAATGATGTATCAAGTAATTTCCAAATTCATGCATGATGAAAATGGAAAATGATGGTCTCCTCCTGTATTGCATGGACAATATCTCCATATTGGTCATATTGCCTTGCACTAGTACTCAGCTGCCCATACAAGCATCCAATTACTACCAAACCAATGCTACGTTCTTAATGAAAGGGCAGCAGAGGTTGCGTTTTGGAAGCAGTGAAGACGTCAACCCCTCTGGCCCAGAATGTTGGAAACATCCTATTAAAATGCCAGTGTGATTTAAAAGGCCAGAATGTTAATGCATGGGTGGACCGCATTGTGCTGACACACACACACGCACACGCACACGCACACACACACACACACACACACACACACACACACACACACACACACACACACACACACACACACACACACCTGTCCTGTTACACTACAATAAACCTCAGCACATATTAGAAATTGTGGATGTTTGAGAGTATAAAGAGTCATTTGCCCCTATGACACTGCTGCCATTACACCTGGTGAAGATAAGAAGTTGCTGAGCAATGCATCAAGTACCTGTAATAGGCACCACGTGAGTGTCTGCTTTGAATAAGAAAAGTATGTTATCTTATCTGCAATGTACAGCAAGTGGAACTCAAAAGACTGGCCTTTTAATGTTAGCTGCTCTGTTGAGCTGTGTCTTCAGAAAATATTTGGATCAGTGTTTTGAATATCACGTCCAGAGCATGCTTGCACAGAACATATTAAGCCTGGGTACCGAGGCTAAACGTTTATCGACTCCCACAACGTTCAAACCTATCAACGTTGAATCATCTGCATCATTAACAATTAACAAACAATTTACAACTTAAGTAGGCTATTTAGAAGATGCTCTTAATCCAGAGCGATTTACAGTAAGCAAGGACAACACATAATACATCAAATACATATAAATAGTCATCAAGAATTAAAAGCAAGCTCAGAAACCTAAAACAAATGAACAATTCAAACTTAGGTTGTAAATGACCAGGTTGTCAGACACAGCTAGAAGGATCAAACGTGGCCTTAATGAGCACCGGGGGGGTCCTTTCCAAAAGTTGAACTATTGTCAGAGCTCCCACCAAAAAACAATGGACGCTGAAACGCAATGCTCAGCGCTAGGAATTCGGAGCGAGCACTCCAGCACATCTTTACCGTACTTAGAATTGCATGACACAGACTCCTAACCTTTTCTTTCTCTCCGTGTGAAAGGAGATACATTCCTCTGCCTCCCACATGTAGCTCTGTTTACATCCTGGACACATCGCGCCGGCTCTTCAAACCGAGTAATTCACAAAAACGTTATCACTCAGATAACGTGATGTTTAGCAGTGAGCCTGGATCACTCTGCCTCTGCACCTGAGAGCCTTACAACTTTATCCACCTGCTGCTACATGTTAAAGTCCTCATTTTTCACATTCCACCAAAACCCCACATGAAAGCATGAGATTCAGATGGCTCACAGACATGAAATATACTGCTTTGAAAATAATAATAATAAAAAGAAAAGAAAAAGGCCTACAGTAGTTGTTCACCAAGATCCAACAGCCGTGCTCACACTCTTATCCACAAGAACCCAACATGTCTTTTCACCTCTTGTCCCCTGTTGAACGAGGTGTCTCTTGAACGAGGTGTCTCTTCACCTCTGTGCTGTCATGATAAATGTGATGCTCTAGTCTAGCACATAAAATGCAGCTACATCTGTGCAGTGGATAATTAACCGCAGCAAATACCACTACACTGACTGTCTTAATAAAACAACACAGTGTGTTTTTCAGAAAACTCTTCAGGAACAGTAGTTTTTAGTCAAAAATAGCAAATATACAAGCTCACAGCTGCGAGCTTGAAAGCGTTTGCTTTCACAAACCTTCTCTTCTGGTGGTCAACACATGTATGTTCAGATGGGGGGGGGGGGGTATGCAGCCAATACATATCATTTTGGGGGGTTCTTGGCACAAAAAAGGACATTTGTAGAATCAGCCTCAGGTCTTAATGGGTTAATGTAAAGAGTTTACAGGGGAGTCATTTAGAGTGCACTGTGTAAGTGCTGCTATATTATTGCAGTAGACCTACACGTTCTGAAAGATAATCATCAGGGCTCAATGGTTAATAATGAAGACAAATTAAAATAAGTGCATTGGTGATCCTTAGGCAGTTTCAATTTGTCTAATTCCACCTCCTGTGTAACGTCTGAGCCTCTAGCGGTGTTCACACATACACACTGTTCTCTCAAATTAAAAGCAGAGATTTGTGGGTTTAGTGGTGACATCGACCCTGCAGGGTAAACCGTAAATCACAAGGCGACAAAAATCATCTCCAACGAAAATAAGGAGACAGACAGAGGATATTGTCAAAGCTCAGATAATTGACCCAGAGGAGAGCAATCACACCGACTGTGACATTAATACTTGAATTAGTAATTGTCAATTTCCAGCACTTATATCCCCACATGGCAACACTTCAGCTTAAGGCCACCCTGCATCCAGAACACAGGAAAAAAGCAATTAAAAGTAAACTAGTGTGGCAAACTATTGTAGCAAAGAAACTTTTCCCTTCGTTTATGGGTTCATATGGCGTGACTCAGTGGGAACAAGGCTAATTATATTTTGCCATGTCTTCTTTATTGTTTCTGTCAAAAGGGAAAAGTCAAAATTTCTGCGGAGCCTCTCAGAAATGTGGGGCATTCGTCACTGACCTAAATCTTTTGGATATGAAACATGGCCAAGATTAAATACAATATGATTTATGTTCTTTCTTCTTTCTGACTTACTTGGGGCAAATGTCACTCCAAGCAGAGACACAACTGCTAATGGTCCTCCTCCTTGGCTGCAGACTATGAGGAGACACATGCAGAGGAGAGACCTCTAAGGTTCTGAGGTCGTTTTACTATATATTTTAGGGTTGACGTGCTTAACCGTTATGTGGTTGTACTGATTCACTCACATCTACGTGAGCATATTGATGTATGGTATTGTGACTGCTGGAAAATGGTGGCTGCATTCATGTAGTGCCTTTCTAGTCTTTCCAATGATTTCAAAGACATTCAGTGCATTGCTCAACGATACTCCAACAGCCAATAACATTGTTGGAAAAAATTTCTTTTTGACAAGACAGCTTGTGTGGTACCTGGCCTTACTATAGTCATGTGAGTGCGTGCGCAGGAAGTACAATAGCGTTAAGGAGACTATGGACCAGAGCTAAGCAGAGTCAAGACATTTTCACTATATTGGCATCAGGTTGGGGCGGGTTAAATAATGTCTATAATGGGATTTTAGTTACACATTACAATTTAGGCATTTAGCAGACGCTCTTAATCCAGAGCGATTTACATAAAGCAAGAACAAAAAAGCATAAAAAGCACATAAAAACATTTATCATGAAACATGCGTAAGCTAAGAAAGTAACAGTGGAATATCTATATAATGAAACTATACATATAAACTATACATTTGCACTTGTCCTGCAGTGAAGTTTGGTAAACATAAAATCAAGAGTGTGCACTTTCCAGAGAGTTGTGGAGCTGTGCTGGGCTTCACCATGGCTAATTGTATTGACCTTGATCTCCTCCTTTCACCAATTTATGACTGTGAATATTTCCACGGCCTTACTAAAAGCCAAAGTAACCTCTCCGTCTTCTCTCAATCTTTGCCATGTCGCTCACACACGTGCAACAAATTAATTTAAACAAGACCAGTCCATCACCCATGTGGCACCAAAAGTGGTAACCCATGGAATACGGTAGAATGATTACGCAACTATCCCAGACTGCAAGGCATCGTTGATAGGTCACCGGTTTTCATGTAACACCAGGGGTGAAAAAGCACTTCGGAAGAATCAACCAACAGCGATTATAATTAGAATAAAAATCCTCGCCAGTTCCCTTGCAGTGAAATCCTGCATATGGGTTTACATAACCCAACAACCCATATGGGTTTACATAACCCAACAACCCATGAAACCTGGTAAATTCGCCACTACATATTCTGTCTCTATCTGGAGGTCTTTCCACAACAGGGATTGTAAAGTTGTAAAACCAACAGACAACCAATATGAAGTCAATCATAAGTTAAATCACAATTATTACATAATCGCCAGAGCACAATTGTTTGAGATAATCAATTAATTTGTTAATCACAATTATTGGTGATTGATCCTGACAGCGCCGTTATAGCAACACTCAACAGTGATACAATACATAAATGCAATATAGCATCTGACTGGCTCACGGTTGTGTAGAATAATTGGCATGAAACGCTTCATTTAAAGCCATCTGATACGGATGATTGCTTCAAAACAACCAGATTAACCTTCTGACACTCGGCACAGTTACTGAGCCTCTCCAGATGATTCATAGAGTTTATTAAAAGAGACATATGCCATTAATTTGTAGTTTTGCCTAGCAAGCCAAAGAAAAGCATCAATAAAATGCAGGTTGTGTGTCTATTCCCTGAAAGACACAACAACCGGCAACGGTGTTTACAGTGTGCAGGGCCTATGGCACTCTAACAGTAGGTACAGCAGGTAAACTAACAATGGGAGATCATGTACAACAGATGTTGCATAACCAAAGGGCCATGTGTTCCCAACGGGCATCAGCCTAGTAAACAAATCAATCATTAGTGTGGTTGCTGTAGGCAACACGCTATTGTTCTAGGTCTGAGAACTTTTATGCCTGTTTCTTTGTGAAATTGTTTTGTTCATTGAGTTCAACGGGCGTTTTTTGTAACCTTTTCTGTAACCCCAAAAGTCAATTTTCTGTCCTTTTTTCTGATTGGACAATATAATGTCCAATCAGACAGGAGTGACATCACAATATGTAATATAAATTAAATGGCAAGAATAATTAATCAAGGACAGAACTTTCAAGTATAAACCCATGAATTACAAGTGTGCACATGCGGCTTCCCACATGAAGAAGAACGAATACATGAAGAATTCAATTTGTGTCTCGCGTCAGTGCAACCACACTTGCAATTTCCCAGAATTGCGCATTTTTTTTAATGAGGACTAAGGTAAACTATACACAATTGGGTCAGATATGTTTTCATGTAATATAATTATGCTATTGCCATTAATAGAGAGCTCATTAAGCCCTCACATGTACTGTAACTATTTCATAATGGCTGGCACAATACAAACCCCAATGTTTTGGCAGTAGCAGTCGCTTTTTCCAAACATTTCTGAACATGGAAAAGATGAAGCTCAGTGTGACATTGTTGTTGCGGTGTAGTAAATGCTGAGGTCAATTAAAACAAACAAATGGTTACGATATACTTACTGATCATGAGTGTGGACTATTATTAGTGGAGGATAGGCCTATTCGGGTGGAATATGACAGAAAAAGAGTAAAATGAGTGCTTCTGTATATTGGCTAAGAGCAGCAACACAATAGTTATGAAACAAAAAGAAGAAACAACATCACACAAACTCCATCAGCAATGAACGAACAGTGTGACCAATAGTCACCACCAAGGGGAAAGGAAGGACACGAAACCGGGCAGCTTGGTAAAGTACAGTAGGTCTGCCTCTCATTGCACAGAACACAGCACCATTTCATTGACACAATGTGCTGTCACCCCTGCACCCAACGGCCAGCGCCTAGATCACGCCCCCTGCCACAAACCTATACATGTATAAAAAGTAAATACTATATGCGTCATTACAGTATTCTGCACTATGCAGACTAATCTGCATCAGTACAATAAGCACACCGTAGTGTTACTGAGGAATACATTGATGATAATTCAATACAGTCTCTATGCAGTAGTCAGAGTCACTGTCAGTATGGCATTGTACTGGTGTTACTTCAGAAGATGACTCAATAGCTGGAAACGGACCACACACGCACGCACGCACGCATGCACGCTCGAGCACGCACAGTGACACACCTTCCACACTTGACATGACACACACGTGCATTTTGAATGTTCAGATTTAGCTGTTCATACACTGATTTCCAACGTGTACATGTACAGTATGTGAAACATTATAACATTTAAGTGGCCTATTGCTTTTCCCACTCTTTATTTGAAATGTCTAGCATTTATTTTAAAATGCTATCTGCATGTGAGCCTCCCTATACCACACCCACTGCCCCTCTTTCCATCACTGAATAGAGTGACTGACGTATGTTCAGTGCGCTAGAGGCTAGCTCATCACAGTGTTCATTTCCTATCCTAAAACGTTGCCTTATTGATTATCTGAACCCACAGTTCATTGTGGTGAACTGCTTGTGTGAGATAATTATAATACTACAGGCCAGACTTCCTTGCTCCAGAAGCAATGGGGTGTGGAGTAGAGGATGATACAGGGTTGGATTTTCACTTCCGTCCCATCCCACTCCCACAGAAAAAAAATCTAGACCGCCCCAATCCCCGGCTAGAGTAACAAAATGATAATAAAATAATTCCTATCCCGTCCCAATCCCCGGCTCGAGTAAAAAAGAAACTCCCATCCTGGGAATAGGGCCAAAAGAGCACAGAAATCATGAATCCACATCTAAATCATCTGCATTTTCTAACCATCACAAACACACGCCTGGAGTCACGTGTCAGCTGACAGCCTGACATCTGCCTATAACAGCATCGCTGTAACAGTTGACAGCTTGCATTGTCTGCACAATACGATTACATTAAATAGACTTAAGTCTTTTTTTACACAAAGAACTGACTCAACACATACAGTAAAAGTCTAAAATAGACAGCTACATGAATGCTACATGAATGACTAGAAAAAGTGCTCCTCTGAAAAGGGTGCCATTTCTACGCCTTTGATGGCAAATGGATGTTCAAATTCATGATTTGAGGCATTTTGTTCCAAAATGTTGGTTTGGAAAAATCCACCTGTTGGTGGCGCTATAACACGGTTTACATAAAAGGGGAGGATATATTCCTCTGCCTAGTAGGAAAGTGCTTGAAAAGTCACTTTTTCGCTTTTTCTTTGTTCAAAATGGGCCAATCCTGCAAACTTTGGAAGCCAATATTAGCCAATTAGGATGGAATATGAAATATCGGACAGATCCGTCTTGATCACATGACTATAGAGATACTGTCTACCGATCTGCGGGATTTTTGGACAGAATATGAAGGAGTAATATCAATAATGTGTTTTACAAAAGTCGGCCTCTTGGTGGTGCTATAAAAGGCAGATGTGAAAAATGCAGGTCAAAGGTTTTTCCTTGGCCTCTAGGGAGTGTGCATGCAATGTTTCACGCAGATTGGTGCAGTTATAGTTGAAAATCTGCCTCATGGTGGCACTATAACAGGCTCATTGATGGCATGTCTAGTCGTGACACACACACATGGACGGACGGACAGACGGACGGAGTGCAAAACATACTCTCCCCCTGCAGGCCTGGTGGAGACAACTATAAGTGACGGAGGTGAAAGAAATGGTTTTCTAAATGGATTATTATTCTATCCGCTACATTCCAGCTCCTATGTTCCAGGCTCATGTCTCTGCACTGATCAATACTTATTCATTCATGAATCCATTCAGATTGCATCTGTGGACACACTGTGTGACACGCTTTATTATATACTCCTCTTATGTTGTACAAGCACAGTGATAGCATCTAATTGAACTGTCCTCCTCGAGCATACACTGTGCAATGTGTTTAGTTTGGCGAGATAAACTTGGAAGTATTCAATTCATTCAGCAACCCGGCCATCCTATCAGTCACACGTCGACATTCATTCATCACTTTCTTTGTTTTTTACAGCTACAGTACCTCCCGTCCTCATGAACACAAACAAATGTGTTTGGTCTGTTTTCAGTGTTTTCTATAGTATTCATCGTGGAAGCATGTAATGTTAATCCCATTTTGGGTGGGAACCAAAATGGGAGCTTGTAGGTCTGCTATTTTTGAAAAATCAAAGAACCACTAACATAGAAACATAGCTTTTTCAGGATGTAGAAGACATTTTTTTAAATCTGATCTCAGGTCAAAATGGGTTAAGGGTGAACTGTGAATGAGCATTGAGGACGGGTGCTGAGGAGAGCAGAGTAAAGTTGCTCCCAGACAGGCAGCCCTACCTGATCACGGCCGTGTCTCCCTGTCGGATGGTGATGTTATCCGTGGCTCGCTGCATGTCCACACTCCGGACGGGGAATCCTGTGGGAATAAGACACAGGAGTCGGAAAAAAGAAGCCTGCAGTTGTCTCCAACACGATGATCTCCGTCCAACCTGCATTTTGACACAGGAGCGAGGTGCGCTTCGATAAATCCAAAGAGGGAGGAAATAAAATTAAATAGTTGTCCACTCCAGACTTCTCAAAACGTGTTATGTCCTAAAACTCTTCGATAGGTGATGTAAACTATACATCCAATGCAGCAGCAGCAGCATATAACAGCTTCTTATTCAGTGACTACAAAAAAGAACACTTTATGGAACATGCATGTTAAGTATTATGGTCTGACTGGTTCCACTGATGCCTAGACTACACTGCTCACTGCATTCTGGGCAGAGCAGCGATGCAAACCTACAACGAGAGAGAGAGAGAGAGAGAGAGAGAGAGAGAGAGAGAGAGAGGGAGAGAGAGAGGGAGAGAGGGAGAGAGAGGAGAGGCAGAACAATTATGATCAGCTAGTCCCTCTTTACGGCACTCCACTCCACACCATAGTCTACTCTCTCTCTCTCTCTCCTCATGCACATTATCTCTGCTGCCTCCCTTCACGAGACTGTGACTCTCCCATGGTTGTCAGGACAACAGCACCACCTCCTTCTTGGGGCACCTTCTTTTTGTAAGAGACACACCAGGAGAGACAGTCCATATAGCACTGTTTCCCCCAAACAGTGGGTCACGGACAAATCAGAATTTGTATTGTTTATTATTGTTTCTACATTTAGTTTTTAATTGTAATTTCAAAACATTTTCAAAAAATATTTTCATGAATTACTACATTATGTGATTTATTTTCCAAGTACTGTAATTTCATGAAGAAATCAAAGAAAAATATAAGAAACTTCATAAATTAGGAAACACATGTTTAAGAAGTAGTGGAAATAGCCAATCTGGTGAAAACAGCAGATCTACAAGTTCATAATGTGTCGCTTCGTGGCGAATGTCTGTCTGACAGACAGACAGACAGACAACACAGTAAGAAATCAGTAGCGATGTCTTGGTCAATCACTAGCATCAATGGAAAGAAAAGGCTGGCAAGAAGGGGCAGCCTACAGGGAGAGTGATGAGCTAGGGGGTGAGGTGGAGTCTGAAGAGGTGAGTGCTAGGGGGTGAGGTGGAGTCTGAAGAGGTGAGTGCTAGGGGGTGAGGTGGAGTCTGAAGAGGTGATTGCTAGGGGGTGAGGTGGAGTCTGAAGAGGTGAGTGCTAGGCAGAGCATGCGTCGTCAAAAAGTTTTGTGCGCGACAGATCAATGACATGCCAAGTGCATTTGCATACAGTACCAACAGCTGAGACAGGAATTTAGAGATTCCTCCTCCTGACAAAACATTCCACTGCAGCCTGCACACAGCCAGCTGAGCCAGGCACCCAACGTGCCTAACGTCCTGTAAGTATACTAGAGTTGACATTATCATTAAAAGTGGCTCTTATTTTGAAAAAGTCAGATAGAGGACGTCTGTTTCGTCTGTTTTGATTCCGTTCAGAGCGCTAGTCAGAGACCCCCCCCCCCCCCCGTGCACACCAAGCTACATCTCCAGGTGCTCCTTTGAGGACTAGCACAAAATAATAATGTGCACCCCTGACTATAAATGCACTTAATCTCTGTGTGCATGTCTACAGTATATTGAATTCAATGAACCAAATTCCTAGCTAGGCAAGAATTTTATACCGTAAATGCACATTAATTTAAGGGAATTGGTTTTCATTCAAAAAGTGTTGCAACCTAAATACTTTGATCTATGGTTCTGGGAATAAAGAAAGAGACAGTGCTGCTCCTCCACTGTTACTCAGAGTTTATTCTGCTTTGACTGGAGTGTCGGCTCAGAGTCACTCTGTGTTATTGTGACTAATGAGATAAGGAGGAAGCCAGGACAGCTCCCATCCACTATTCATGAAAGCTGCACTCACTGCCCTTCAATCAACACCTAATGTCACAGCTCACAAGAGATGGCAACGTTACGTTTTGCAAACCCAACGTATTTTGTTTTTGTTTTGTTGTAATCAACTGCAACTGCAAGCAAGTGGCCACCTCAGGTAAGCTCAAGGTAAAGCAGAATACTACCATCGATCCATCCATCTTTAACCGCTTACCCGGAGTCGGGTCACAGGGGCAACGGTTCCAGCAGAGAGCTCCAGACTTCCCTCTCCAGTGCAACATTAACAACTTCCTCCTGGGGGATCCCGAGGTGTTCCCACGCCAGTGTGGAGATGTAATCCCCCCACCTAGTCCTTGTTCTGCCACAGGATCTCCTCCCTGTGGGACGTGCAGCGTGGACCTCCCTAGGGAGACGCCTGTAAGGTCGATGAGGCTAGTGCAAGTGCTACGGGCTAAGATGGACTCTGAAGAGGTGGGTTTTCAGAGACTACGGCGGAAGATTTGGAGTGAGCCTGCAGTTCTGATTGCAATTGGAAGTTCATTCCATAGTTTTGGAGCCAGAAGGGAGAAGAGTCTGGGACGTGTGGAGTTTTAGTGAATGCTTTAGTGAATGCCATGGCAATCAGTTGGCTCAGGCAGAGCCTGGAAATTGGACAGGTGTGGGGACTTAGGCTCATTAGGTCCACTGGCAGAGCCTGACCAGAGCCTATACGACCGACTCAAGGCTGGGCACTGCACTCCCTGTGGTGAAACGTGTGTCGAATGTGAATTATTGAGTTGCGTGGATTATAGGCGTACACTACATGTATACACGTATGTACACACGTACAGAGATGTGGTGCATTTATTGTAAGATAATGTGACTAGGGATGGAGCTTGTTAAGGCTTATCGAGCCAGGTCCTTATTGAGCCCACTATCGAGCATTTGCTATTATTTTGTCGAAACTTGATGGGAGACAATTCATTTTGAACAGAACCTTCTTTTTATTGGCCAGTTGTGATAGTTTGTATGCCAATAAAGAGTTCTAAGGTGTACACACACAAACACACACACACTATGTGACGCATCACATATACAGTAACTGGCAAATAAGTTTTAAACCACGGGTACGAACATACGGATGAGCAAAAACCAACAGGGACGCTGGAAGCCCAAGCAGCAGCTCACGCCAGCCCAAGCTTAAGAATGTTGTCAAAGGCTGCAATCCATTTTCAAGGAGTGGGAGACAGCTCTTGACATATCAAGCTTCATGTCAATCTTCAACCAATTGAAGCTTGGCATTGGCAATGGGGTGATTGACCTCTGCATGACTGTGCACGTCAAGGTACTAGAAAGAGACTATCGGGACAACATACTAAATGGAACAAACACTGGGAGTTGGCTGGCGGGATATACGGCCGCTTTGGACAGCAGGAGGACCTTCATGTTATGGCAATGGCCATTCATTAAAAATGGAAGAGACGAGGACTCACTACCAGGCTGATGAAACACTTTGACATGTACTTATTTACTCTGGAGAACATCTACATTCACGTCTCCGCAGGAAACATCTGCACCTGGTCGATCAATCTACATAATCTACAGAAAACGGAAACAGACAGAGAGAGGTGTGTAAGGCTAACCTGGGTTGTGAGGACATGATGGATACAGCTGGAATCACCACTACCTACACTGCTTATACTGTATGGACCAATCCCCTATTAAATGTCAAACCACTCATTTTGATAAACTGATAATGAAGTTGATAATGATGATCAAATTATATTTTCATTGAGTCTGACATTGTTTTACAACTATTTTTATTTTGTATTGCAATGTATTATAATCTCCTCTATACTTTCTGATATTCAGTAGTGTAGTGTGTCATTATTCAGACAGGCAGTACTTGTTCACGACTGGATTGATTAAAATGTCTCTGTTTTACCATAATTAATCAGAGTTCTATTTGCTGCTACAGCCAGTATATCTTCCTTGATCTATTTCTGTATTCATTAAACAGTCACAGTTTTGAACAGGTTTTATGTTAATGCTGGACGTTTTGAAGGCTTCTTATCTTCACTGATAAAATGTTCTGTTCCGTTCCGTTCTGTAAAGCCCACAATGTCACATCGATCGCACACAGGCAAACTGGCACTGGAAGAAGCTGGATGAATAGAATACATTCTTTCAACCTGGCCTGTCCCTATTTTGGGCATGACATTAGTCAAATTGTTCAATGTTTTTCAGACATTTGCAAAGACTTTCAGAAAGTGTTTCTCTTTCTTCCCCGTCCCCATTGTGTAGGAAATAGTGAATTATATTTCAGGGAAGATTATCTTTAAATCACTGCCAGGCCAGAGCACTGACTTATGACAGTGATACCAGCATACGTTTACACGCACACGCACGCACGCACACACACGCACGCACACACATTGAATGTATTCTATCCATTATGCAGTATCTCCCACTGTTGTATGAAAACAAAGGGCAGCCTCTAAACATTGAACCATAGAATATCAATGAGCCAGACCCTCAAGCTTTTATTCTAGTCCCAATATGCACAAATAACATGTCAAATAACGATAGGAGGATGGATGGCCACACACTCTCAAGGGCCTTTCAAACGGGCAGCGATTAACGCAGCCGTTGTCGCCTGGATCAATGACAGGTCTGCTGAAGAGGGGCGCGACAACGCAAGCGTAAACAAAAGATAAACAGAATCCAGGTCTGGTGAGTCGTGGGCGTGTGCACGAAACGAGCATGGCACGCAGAACAATTTCACGGGACCGCGCCCACGTAAATACGCTTGCGTTGTTGCCCCTCGACTTCTCTGCGTGTACAGAACAAAAACGCAGGTCTCATTGAAAATTAACTATAGGCAGAGACAGACAGTCAGACAGACAGTCTGTCTCTGCCTATAGTTAATTTTCAATGAGACCTGCGACAGACAGAGAGAGAGGGAGAGAGAGAGACAAGGGGGGTCACGTCTTTATGCTAAATCATGCATAATGCACCCTGGCTTTCATATCTAGACTAGACCTGCATCTTGGGTGCAAAAAGACACTGCAAGACATTATATACACGCACACGTCGCACAGACACACCATTGTGCTCCAGTGTTAGTTTTTTATAGGTTGTTAATGGTATGGTACGCCAACTTTCAGCAGCTGTCACAAAGTTTTCTAAGTAATTGTGAAAAGTAAATGATTCCTTCTCCTTCCGCCAATTAGGATGTTGACTGAAAGTAGCATTACCACAATGTAGAAGAAATACTGGTGAACATCCAAAATACATCTTACAGAACCAAAGTAAAGCAGTTCAAAATGTGTAGCCACGAGGTAGCGCCAATTTCTTCATGAGCCCAACATCAAAGTTCTGTTCAATAACCTCAATTTGAGCCTCAATGCAGAGAAAACACAGTCAAAGATGGCGCTTATAGTGGAAGTGGACGGCGGGGAAACATTTCATTGATGGACCACAGCGGAAGAGAGCATTGCCGAACGTCGGGGAAGCTACTTTTATGCCCAAACCCGACCCATCGTTTTCGGGCCGAGCGGGACCCAAAATGTATGCCAATTAGTCAGGCTGAACTTAGCCAACCGAGCAGGTTGGTGCCTTGCATGGTTTCCCCTGCCATTGGTCTATGAACCATGAATGTGTGAATGTACTGTATGCAATGTGGATAAACCTGGGGTTGACATTAAGGGTTGCCCACCTGCCCCTGGCAAGTAAATAAAAGGTTTGGTTAGGTGGAGTTTGCTTTCAGGTTGCCCGACCGGGCAAGTAATAGTTGGAGAGTAGGCTATTCATATGTATTCGTCATTATCATTAGCACACAGCCCCGAAAGTGATAAATAAATAAAATAGTGTTAAATTCAACGGTAATTCAAATTTTACCCATACTTTTATAATGGACAATTTACTTTTCTGGCAAGTGGGCAAGTAGAACATGAGCTGTACTTGCCCGATGGGCAAGTGCCTCTGAGACCTTAGTAGTGTGTCAACCCCTGCTGAATGCACCATTATGTGAACAAGATTATTCCTATTACTTATGATCAATATAATTAATGCAATTTAATTGCATTTAATAACTAAACTTTTATAAAAAGCTGTATTGCAGATATAATGCACGTGCTGCATGAAGTAAGTTTGGGTGACTTACCCTGCAGTTACAAAGTTGTATTAATTTGGTTATAAAGTGGATTTCATTGTTGCATAAGATATTATGCGATAAGGTCTGCTGCTCTGACAAAACGTTACATCACACTGTAACTCAGCACTGCAAAAAAAAAAGAAAAGTATTCTCAGTGCCAAAAGTTTGACAATACACCAAGCACATTTCGTTGGAAAGCAGATCTAGAAGCTCACGACGTGTTGCATTGCGACACGTTGTAGGCTTCTGTAGATCTTCTATTTCTGCATGATGGCACTCTTGGCATCTTACAAGGTTTCTGATCATTGATATCTTCCTCTTCCAGTAAAAGTATAACTTTCACTACCTCTGTGTGACCTACTTGAATTACACTAGCAGTAGCATAATCATTCTGTCAGCAATGATGATGAAATTATCACCTGCTTGTCTGTTTGGCCACAATTCAGCATCTCTGGTGCACTGCCTGGCCATTGCACCGTGCACAGACTGCTGTGTAGCTACTAGCTATCATTCATCATCTGGCCTTGTTTGACCCATCCAAGGCGTACAAATGTCTGTATTTCTTTTTTTATATATTTTTTTTATCCCACGATTTTGTAACCCATTTTTCACCCCTGTGTCAATCATCTAATGTGATCCTGGGCTCTACACACCCTCCACCAACCTAGTCCCCATAAATGGGGGACAAGGGGAGAGCAACGGACTTGAACTCATGCTTCCTTCATGCCTGAGTGTCCAAGTTGCTCCTTTACACCTGACAGGGGGGAGTTTCCCTGGTTGGACATAGCGCGTGGAAGGAACACGTTATTTCAACCAGTTCATTTCCCCTCCATCAGGCGCCCTGGCTGGCCAGGGGGAGGCAGTTTAGTGACCAGGATTTTGTGGGGGTACCTACCCTAGGGGACACGGGGAGAACATGCAAACTCCACACAGAAAGGCCCTTTCGCCAACCCCGCCTTCGGGTATGGGCACTGATGACGCGGAGGAGGAAACACACCGCCAGCACCCACAGCGTCCCGAGAGGGAATCGAACCCAGGACCTTCTAGCTGTGAGGCGACAACACTACCAACTGTGCCACCGTGCCCCCTCACATGTCTGTATTTCAACACACTGCTTGCTTGCGTGCGTGCGTGTGTGTGTGCGCTGCAACACATGACAGAGACGGCAAGGCAGTGCTGGGAAGTGGATGGAAAAATAAGGATGGTAAATAAGAAAACAGAATAGGAGAGAAAAAGAGAAAGGAGAGGTGAGGAGAATGAAATGAATGTTATCCTTGATGCTTGTGGGAGAGAAAGTCCACACAGTGAAATAAAGCAGAGGATATGTAGCTTAGAAACACAGTGATATAAAGGAAAGGACATATTCTCAGAAACGCATGGTTCAGGGTTGTAAAGGACTGCAGGATGTGCAAAATGCACTTTGCACAGTCTCTACACCGTCCCCATCAACAGACTAAAAGCTTCCCTCGCTTTGAGTCAACTAAACTGATGACATGGAGAGCAGAATTCACCTTAAAAAAATGTTATCCTTCCTTCCCACGTCTCTTCTACATGGCAGTTCATCTAAGAATATAATTTTATTGTTTTAGAATATACCTGCCACTTCGGACTGGATATTAACATTAAAGACGGGGGGCGGGGGGGAATTCCACTCAAAGAAGAGAACAGATGAACTGCGTTAATGTTGTGGGAATGTGAGTTGTGTGATGGGTTCGCCAACAGGACAAAACGCTCTACCCCCAAAAAGCACTATTTCCAAATGCTGTCAGCCAGTGATGGACAGGACAGGCTGAAAGGCAGACAGATTGCAGTGCATGCAGCTGGTTACATCTTATTTCTCCACTCAGCTTAACTTGATGCCATGGAGAGCTGAGAGGCCCGCTCTGCTATCTGATGCACAGGACTCTAACATGCTTAATACCCACCCACTCCATTAGGCGAGAGAGAGAGTGAGAGATAGAGTTTGTTATAGGTTCACTAATCTAAGTAGACCAGAGTACACATTTTGACTGATCTGCCAATTAGGCCATGTTCTTACTTCTTACATAGATCAAGATAAGGTGTGTGTGTGTGTGTGTGTGTGTGTGTGTGTGTGTGTGTGTGTGTGTGTGCGTGTGTGTGTGTGTGCGCGCGTGCACGTGCACATGCCTATTGATGTAGGTCAATCTATCTACAGAGAGAGGAGCAGAGGCTACAGTGTGTGAGTGTGAGTTTAAATGGTGGGTGCGTACGTGTGTTTTCACTGAACATATATGTCAACAAAGTTAATGAGCTTCAATGGCAAATAAGATTCCTTCTGCCATAGATTCCAGTAGTAAAAATGGTGATGTAAATGTTCTTTTCAAAGATTTGCTTTATGCTCCTTTGTCTTGTTCACACCAGAGACGTGTTGAATAGATTTAAACGATTGCGGCTCCATTGTGTACACTGTCAGAGTTAAATTAACGCTTTCACTGGGTTAGGCATTATTTATTGTACTAACAAGCAACCCACCACATTTCACAGTAAAGTATTGCATTCAATTACAGTTGCTGGCTACAAAACAAATGCACCCTCACAGAGGCCAGAAAGCCAGTGACTTTGAAGGCAAAGACAGGACCTGAGTGGAGCTTCTAAGTTCTAGTATGTTGCACAGGTTAATGCAGGGAGCTGGTGTATTTTCATGTGCGGCGAGAGGATAATTGAGCTTAGAGAAAATGTGATAAAATAGCGTTTAATCATTCACAAAAAGCTGGAAGTCCTCATATATTGTAAAAAGGGCATCTAGTGTGTGATGCTGTGGAAATTACAGGCAAATGGCCTCCACAACATGTCTGTCTGTCAAGGTCAGGACAGTAGAAAAATCAGAGTCACTGTGTTGGAAAGCAGCAACTCTCAGATCTTTCAGCCCAAGAAGCTTCTCTCTTCCTGAGAAGAAAGATATGAGAAATCTTCTTCTGTATGCAGTGTAGAATTATGAGTTATACATTATGAGTGAATAATCATAGCCTATATATGTCAGAAGAAGAATATAAAATGGATAGTTTTAAACCTATAAACCATTCGTCTCTATTACACATAAAACAGCCCTGAGAAAATTTGAATTGTTTAAAGGTTTCCAAGGAACTACCCACATTTTTCCAATGCGTTCTTGAAGTATAAATTAGAATGAATGGATCTTTAAATGAGCGGGTGGTGAAAGAAGTACTCACGTTTTCTACTTAAGCAAAAGTAGCAATATCACAATAGAGAAATACTCTGTTAGAAGTAAAAGTCCTGCATTCCAAAGTTTACTATAATTTATCTGTTGGGTCTCCAGCTGAAAAGGTTTGAGAAACCAGGGCTGCTGTACTGCCAGCATCCCATTCTTCCTTCCATCCCAAGTCTGAGAAAGCACATTTATTTCTTGGGGCAGAGTTAGTGTGGAAGTGTTCTTGAGCAAGACTCTGAACGCCTAATTGCTCCCGATGTGCAGATTGGTGCCTTGCATGGTTTCCTTCGCCATCGGTGTGTGAATGTGTGTGAGAATGGGTGAACGTAATGCACAATCCCTGTAAAGTGCCTTGGATAAAGGCGCTATATAAAAGCACCGTTTACCATTTATTTCTTCCACTACAGTACCAGTTGGTGCGCAGTTTAATGTATGCAAATGTTTTTTTTGTGTGGGAAGACAGTCAGTCAGTAAAGAATGCAGTGGGTGGATACTGGATACTCATCCTTTAACCCATTCTGACCTGAGATCAGATTCATACGAGGTTTCCACTGGACACACACTGGTCTGATGAACCCATTCTGACCTGAGATCAGATTCTAAAAATGTCAGTCGTTCTTCGAATTTTTCAAAAATAGCAGACCTACAAGCTCGTATCGCGCCACTCGGTGGCGCGATATGAGCTTGTAGGTCTGCTATTTTTCAATAGCTAAAGCATAACATGATGCCAACACCAAAATGGGTGCCCGGTCAGAATGGGTTAAAAACAGACGTGTCAAAACGGTTCTGCGTTGCATCCCACAGCATAGGGTCAAATCACTTTTCACTCATCATCCACTGCACCTAGCTAGTTCAGAACAGAACAGTGTATTTTCTCTGTTTGAAATCTCACTCGCTATCTGAAATATATGGTCCCAAAGAAAAATGAATAGAGGTAATATAACCATGAAGTGCGATCTGAAGGAGAAGCGCGCTGCACGACCTGTCCCTGTCCCTCAAGCGGTGGTGGTAAAAAGTACAATTTTGAGGTATTTGTACTTCACTTGAGTATTTTCAATTTCCAGTACTTTTACTTCTACTCCACTACATCTCAGAGGCAAATGTTGTGCTTTTACTCCACTACAAATATTTGAAAACTTTAGTTACTACTAGTAACTTTGTAGATTTGTATTATTATTACAAAACATACATTAACAACTTCAGTTCTATATACATTTCGGCTATTTTCAAAAGATTTGCATACATTTGAAAATGGGACATTCTACATAATGCATATAATTTTTATACCAATAACTTTGTACTTTTACTCGTCTTTTACTCGTCTTTAGTCTTTAAATTCCAGACTTTTATTTTATTTCTACATTGCAGTATCGATACTTTTACTTAAGTAAAGCATTTCAGTACTTTTTCCACCACTGCCCTCAACCATCTTTATCATGTTGATCAAAAGTGACAGCTCTGTATTGCCCTTGACTACAGCCCACCGGCATATGAATTGAAATGAGAAATATCAGTCTTTCAATAGCAACAAAAGACACAGGGGCGATCGGGCACATGTGAGGAGATGGAGAGAGAGAGTGATGTGATGTGGCGTTAATCTGCCCCAGCGTCGCCATTGACTCCGTTTCGTTCAATAATGACCTGCATGTGAGGAGATATGGGGACCAATGAGTCCACTAGTTACACACAATATATTATATATATAATATATATTGGATATAAAATAGCTAGGAGGGGGAAATGGTTGCTAGGAGGGAGACTGCCGTGGTGCTAGGAGGGATAGAAACAGTGGTGTCAATAAGGCTATGACAGCTGCCATACATTGGCTCCAGGAGGAAAGTAATTTGAAATGAAAATGAATTTATGAAAATATGCACAAAAACAAATCGCATATACCGCACAAAATGGAGGAAAATAGGCCCAAAAAAGGAGGTACTGCGGCCGAACCCATAGCAGGAGCCCTCATGCTATTTACCACGCCCGCGACCGTGTCCCTTGGGGCCTCGCGGGTGTCCTCCTTGGCTTTGGCCAAGCCTGGTGCGTTCGGCTGGAACTTGTTCTGTGCCAGTCCGCGCCCCCCGCGGGGCTTCCAGTTGGATCGGTGTGGGCCCCCCGGGGCCGGACGAGCCACGTTCTGCAGAGGTGGAGGTATTGGCTCCTGGTGTTGGCGCAGTGCCTCAGCGTTGCGCTTTCTCTACTCGCCCGAAGAGATCAATTGCCCCCATGGAAGAGGTTGGCGGGGCTTTCCCCCCATCGCCGGGGCGATAGGGCGATCCAAGAGGGTGGAACGAATCACCCCCGTCATGGGGTGTATATCCAGCCACCTTTGTCTCTCTTGTATGATGCAGAGTGTCGTCTTGTCGAGTGATGTCTTGGTGAGGCGTTTGGCTTCATCATTTATGCGTTGTGCCTCAGCAGCCTGGGCTAGTGCTATATGTCCAGGTTAAGCTAGTGCTATATGTCCTTTGCCAGGCCTTCGTTGTTCCAAATGTTATCGGGACAACTATCGGTTTGGCTCAACACTTTGTACGTTTTTCACTAGTAGTGACACAAAACTCACTTTGCGTTGTTTTAACTGTGGTTAGAATTCACCTATTGAGCAGAATACAAGTCACCTCTCGGTCCAAGTGTATGCCACTTGTCCTTGTGAAGCTATTTAGACGAGTTTTCTTTACCCTTCAGTGATAACACAGCTTGGTTCTGTTAAGAAGAAAAGGAAAATGGGTGGAGCGCTAATGACCCAGGGGGGTTATAACCTCCCGCGGGGACGCGCCTGCATCATTGCGCATTGCCCGTGGTCTTAAAGATACAGTCCACGGGGGTGTTTGTATACTAGAAATATAGATTTCTATATTTTTCTGTAAATAGAACAATTGGATGTTCTCTCATACGTGATATGGAGCAAGATGTTACTGGGAAATATAACCAATGTTGCAATGTTACGTGCACAAACTGCACATTGTGCGTGTTGTGAACTTGCCATACCTTAGCTTTTGCTGAAATAACACCACTGGATAGAAATGTGTGCTGGGAGAGAGAAATGGGTGGAAGGACATCAAGATAGACCCTGGAGTCCGCTGTGGAGAAGGGAAGGCGGGATGTTGCAAACAGTGATGATGGCGAGATTGTAGGGGGGGAGGGGTGATGGGTGCATCTAATGGAGGGGGACGGATGAAAAAGGATGGGTTGGATAACGACACAGATACGGAGGAGAGGACCTGGGGAGAGACTGACTGGGCAGAGTGCTCCAGAGATAATGTGTGGATGTATTCAGGTGGTAGTAGGCCATGCAAGCCAGCACTGGAGATTTAAATTTGTCCCATAGCTGCCTCTCTCCATACTAATGGAAAAGCATCGGTCATGAGCAGAGGACCACTGATAAATTACATCCCACTGACCGACAGGAGACCTGCACCACCGCTACACATTCTCCAGCAGAATGTGGAGGGGTGTGTGGAGGTGACTGAGCAGCACAAGGTGGTAACATCATCAGAATATTAGCTAATCAGATAGCCGGATTACCCCTTTATAAGTAGAGCAGGACCACAGACAAGCCAGGTCTCTGTACAAGTAATGAACGATCCTAGGTGGAACATTACGGAGGAATGGCGAGGTAAGAGACCAAGGATGCACATCAGTTACCCTGCAGTGCCGGGCAGACATTCATCATTTAAATGATCCCCATGTAGGATGGCCTGCGGTTGAGAAAATCCATTCCCACACAGGCATAGATTCATCCTCTCCACATAGAGGTGCTTTATGTGGAACTGTAAAATCACACTTATGTTTATTTAAAATGATGTGACTGGCGGTGGTTATTCATTGTTATTAATCAAATGTAACCAATGGGTCCTTTTGGAATTGAATTAACACTAAGAATTTAGCAGAGGACACAGATTGAACACATGCCACTCATTTTACACACATTTACACTTTAAGGAAATCATGTATTCTTTTGACAGATATGTACAGATCATGATATGTACAGGTCATGTAGGCCTACTGTATACAACTAATATACACTATGCACTGTATGCAGTATGCATGTTTGTCAATAAAAAACATCAATAAAGGGGAGGGAACGTGGCATGTCAGAACAGAAAGGCTATGGTTCACCCTCCCAGTCTATGTGTGGAAGAGTCTCTGAATTACAGGACACAGATTGACAAAGAACTGTGTTTTCACACAGCAGGTCATTGGGGTCAATCCAATCCCATTCTCTCTCTCTCTCCTTTCAGAGCAGGAAACAGAACAGAGGTTGATATCTGTTCTGTCATATACCACAACATGCTCACATGACTACCCCATAAAGCAGAGCCTATGGACAGAGTTGTCATTATTACATGGACATAACATGTAACCCTTCAAGGGAAAATTAAGATACACAGATATGTAGTTCATGTATGAATTCTGTGGATTGTAATGATGTGATGAGTGGAGAGGAGAGGAGGCTGGGGAGGGGGAGGGAGTTTGATCACTGACAAGCTGGTAGAGGAGGTGAACTGCTGAGCATGTACTACTGTAGTATTAACCTCGCCCACTCGTGGATCATATACCGAAATGAAATGGTGCCCAGGCTACTGTAGTATGAAGTGTGAACACCACCTCTGCTTAAAAAGAAGGCAGCTTTAGAATGAACCATTAGGATTGAAGGAGTTTGTGTTGGCTTGTTATAGAATCAGAGGGAGGCTAATTGAGTATGGCTGAGTGTGGGAAACGCCTGACTGTCGTGACTGCCTGAACTATCGTGGTGCTCGATGTTTGCTGTGCTGAGTCAATACCTGGCATTGACATTCCACTGCATTATTCAATTATTCAGCTATGTAATTTGGACAGCATTCAATTAATGTTTCAACAGCACATCTCACCGCAAACAAATTGCCGTGTCAATATACCGTTACCTATACTGCTTTCAAAGACAAGCTGACACCTCCTATAGTTCTGCCCACAGGCCAGCCTCCTGCAACCACAAACACCTGGAGTGTCTGTTTACAGCTTAAGGAGATGAGTGGGAGAGAAAAGGAAATTCCAGGGGAAGGTGAGACTTAATAACCCTGTCTGTTATTTAGAGACAAACAGTTAAACACATTTAACGCGTCCAACCTGGTTGGATGGGTTAATAAAGAAGCATCTCTTGTTTTGTTGTTGAAATGATTCAATAATATATGCAAATAGAAACTACAGCAAATAATCGAGGCACTCATGAGTAAAAAGAGAATAGCCTTTATTTAATTAAAAAGCAACTTATTTTCCTTTCAGGCGTCGCCACAGCGAATCATCTGACTCTGCCTCACCCTGTCCTCTACCTCCTCTTCTCCCACACAAACGAAGTTCATGTCCTCTTTCACTACATCTATAAATCTTCTCTTTGGCCTTCCTCAACATCCTCCATCCACCGATATACTCACTATCCCTCCTCTGTACATGTCCAAACCATCTCAGTCTGGCCTCTCTGGCTTTATCTCCAAAACATCTGACTTAATGTCAAATATGTTAATAAACTGTCACAACAATAATATGCAAATGATCTTAAGAAAACAATCTGACGAAAATGCTGAGCACTTAATGCAGGCACTTAATAACGGATCACCCAATCAAATGCATTCAAGCGACACTAAAATGATTATGCCTTCATTAATAACGGCTGAATGAACTAAGAAGAGCTCCATAGAGAGAATAGAGTGCAGATAAATGATCTCTAAAGTCAGTTTTCCCAGTGGTTCCCTCTGTCTCAAGATATCATAGCATAAAATGTTGCAACGGTTGAACGTTCTGAATGTCAGATTCTATACAAAGTCTTGCAGTACCGAATGGTGTAAGTCAGTGGTTTTCAAAATGAGCTATTTTCACATTTTGCAACTGGGAGGCTGCAGCCACAGGCTGTGACTATTTTAGGGTCCTTGGCATGGAACGGTTTGGGACGAGGCTTTGGCTTTCACCCAGAGTATAGGGTTTGTTTCTTCATCCTAACTAGACAGTCAAACCCCCCCCCCCCCCCAAGACAAGAAGAGCCGCGCATACAGATGGTGAGAGGTGAATTATTTGTCAGGCTGAATTGAACACTTTGTAACGTCGTTATCGAACAATATTTCATAAATCCATACTCTGCGGTCATTTGTTGACGGCGGATATATTAAAGGTCGTTGTGCATTGACGTAAGGTTAAGACAATAATTTTTTTCTAAATTGTACTGTACGCAAGAGGAATTTATCAGATGACTGGGTCACAGATGACAGTTGAATAATGATATGCCTAAAGATTTTCTTAGTTTCTCTTTAGTCTATGAATAACCACTAAAGTGTCTCTCTACTGCAAAGTGAGCCAAATAAATGGGACAGTTTCTTCAATACTTTCTGTTCTCTTCAAATGGCCTCTAGCGGTTCTACTGATTCAGAACAGTCTTTGTTCTACTGCCAAAACAAAGTGACCTGAAAATATATTTTTTAGGTTTTCATATTTTCTCCAAAAAGCCACAATGTTAAGGCGGTTTTAATGCTACCATTTTAGATTATCAGAATTTTACCTTTTAGGTGTAAATATTTCCTTTTAGGTGGAAAATGTTCACCTAAAAGGTGATTTTGATACTAGGCGCTCATAAGCAAGTTCTGCGAGGCCAGAAGGCTGGGAGCTGGAAATGGCGCGCATGTGTGCGCGCGTGCGTAATTGCGTATGCATATGTTTGTTTCTATGGTCGTACATCAACGTTGCAAAAATAACTGATTGCTCGCTGCCTTCATCGCATAGAGTTACTGGATATATAAACTAGAGAGCGGACAGCCCCGCCCCAGCTATTCAATTCAATGGAAGTAGCTCAGTGGCACCCGGAAGTAAAAATAAAAAATAAATCTTTTATCCAAGAGAGAACCCCACAAAGCTTTCATTTTATTTTATTTCAGTTCCAATTTTGTCTCCATTTTGTCTCCACCTAACTAATTATTCTGTATCCTGTAAGTGTGCATGCATGTGTGTGCGCACACGTGCATATAGGCCTACACACGCTGGTCTGGTGTACCGAGTTGAAGAACTTTACCAGATTTCATGAGCTGAATCTAGATCTAATATCTTCAAACATAGCTCTGCAAGCAGTGCCATGGGGGGGGGGCTTTAAAAAATAAAAGGCTAGATGTGTTCGTATACGCGTGTGGGGGGGTCTTTCCCAGGGACAGTGACTGCATAAGTACAGTAACTGCAAATTCTATTAAAACACCTTACACTTTTCTACTTCCTCAGAAACAGCTGATGTAAGCTCCTGTGCACAGTGCAAACCTGGAGGCAATAAATATGTGCTGTGTTTCAGTCATACAGTATTATCAGCATTCATCAAACACTGTTTGGCCACATTGAGCTGCACACAGCTTAGTGGCTTAGTGTGCCACTCAAATACGGAATAAAGATGCAGATTTGTATTCCACGTGTGTGGGTGTGTTTCAGATAAAATGTGTAGGGTTGAGAAAACAATGCATTATATAGCGTAAAGTTAGGAGAAGAAACTCTTTCCCAGTGCCCACTATGTAGAATCCTGTTAATTTAATATTATTTAGTTAAAGCTCTATATTGTAATGGTCTGTGATGTAAATAGGTTTTCAATGTAATGAGTCCCGGGATGCAGGGGTGGTCTTTTAGATGACTCTGTCTCTTCAGCTCCTAAATAAATAAAATATGTTTTCACTGCAGGATATCACTTTTATCAAAGATAGAACGCCACAAAGCTTTAATTGTAGATTATTCCAGTTACAATTTTGTCTTGCTTCTTTGTTTGTCTGTTCCTTCCAATTATTCCACTTCCACCTTAACTTGTTTATTCTGTATGGCCTCTTGCTGTTCATGTAGTTAAGTCTCATCATTTTTAGTACAAAGTGTGTACATTGTACAGAGTAATGTAATAATATAACGATGACAGAGAATAAGACAGAAAGAGAAGAAAATATGATTGTTTTTGTTCTGAATATCTCAATGTGATCAGCTGGTTATCCTCTAAGCTGAACAGCAGGCTTGGTGCTGCTGTACTGTGCATAAAGCCTGCTGTTGCCAGTGTAATAGCGACACCTGCTGGTTAGCTGCTGCCACATACCCCAATCTGATACATATTCTTATTTTGAATATGTATCAGATTGGGACCCCCCAATCTACACTTTAAATCCTCAGTGTTGAGGGTGAGAGTGTACAAATTAAGCCAAAAAGACTCGATTGGTAGAAGTAGACAGACAGAGATATCCAAACGTCTGGCTATGCTGTAGCACCCCTCCTTACCCCTAGTGCTAAATGTGCCCCATTTGAGAAACATTTAAATCCATTTCACAGTAGGGGACCACGGCCAGAGGCTATGACTATACAGTAAATTAGTCACTCAGCGTGAGTGACTGATCACATTACAAACTGCAGCAACAAGGGGGAAAAACACAAGTAGGCCAATAGAGGTCAGCAGAACAGCAGAGAAACATTCACAGTTAGAAGAGTCCTTGAACCCAGAGTGCTGTTGGCATGTGAAGTGTATAAGAATGAGATAGTGATAGAGTCACTACTACCACACTGACTGTGGATTTGGGTCTGGGCTGCTTAGTATCTATACTTCATCACACTGTTCACACAGCGCTGCCTTGCCTGACTGTCTCACACCATCCAATATGTGGTGGACAGTAACAGAGTACGTTTAGTTGGGTACTTGTACATACTGTATGTAGATTTTGCTGTGCTTTTGCTTCAGTATGATAATACTACTTGACTTTCACTTCACTACATTTCAAAGACAAAATAATATTGTACTTAAAAGGACCACTTCACCACTTTTCAACCTATCTTCATATAATAGCTCCTCACTAATAAATTATAATCATGGCACGATTTTTTTCCTACTCAGTCTGTGTCTCACAGGAGGGCTGTGGGCAGTTTAGAAACAGTCTTCCAGTGACATCATCATTAGGCAGATTATTTTTATTTATTGCAACTTTTCAGGACTAGAAAGCCTGCAGTTTATATTAGCTTGTATTCCCCATCGATGATGTCACTGGAAGACGGTTTCTGAATTGCCCACAGCCCTCCTATGAGACACAGACAGAGTAGAAAAAAATTGCGCCATTCTTTCATGATTATTAGTGAGGACCTATTATATGAAGATAGGTTGAAAAGTGGTGAAGTGGTCCTTGAATGGGGAGAGAGCTAGGCCACAGAGATGAGCACTGAGCAGAGAATACATTACTCACATTGTCATATGGGTAATGATTGATTACTTTCACTTGGTGCTCTCTCTCACATGCGCGTGCACACAGTCCACACACACACACACACACACACACACACACACACACACACACACACACACGAAAGCACAACTCAATACAAAGACGCACAACTCAATACTGTGGATGACACACTGATAAAGCATTACACTTGTTTACAACCGGGTCCACCATTTTCAAATCATCAGAACATTAAAGACGTACAAATATACACTTCTATATAAAAAAAACAGGAAATCATGTAAGGAGGTAACAAGGGAAAAGAAACATATACAGTAAGGGTGGGGGATTCAGATTTTACGGGGCCCGGGGGCCAGTTTCAAATTGCAGCGGTCCAATGAATTTAGTCTCTTGTTTGTGCCCAAGTTGACGCCGGTCATGTCAGCAGAAAGCTCTTTTCAAGAAATAACTGAAAAAGCCATGTCTAAATATGTTTCGCAAATGTGCTGTGTGAGAGAATTAGAAATTCAAATGTTTTTCTGCCTTTGGCTTTGAAATGTCTCCTCTAGAGAGATCTTTAGTGCTAACTTTTTTTAATGAGCTCCACAATAAGGTCGCACAGCAGTGGGTGTCATTATTTTTTGTAATTTTTGTTTTTCACACAACCTTCAAACAATTTGCATTCCCCTGGGG